>NW_005365325.1:812473-838833 GCF_000412655.1 Myotis brandtii
TGGGGGGAGGGGCTGGGGGAAGTTGACCAGCCGGCCCCACCCCCTATTGCAGTGGGGTGGAGATCAGGGGTGGGGCTGGCCAGAAGGAGGGCTGCAGGCTGATTAGGGTGGTGGGAGCCCATTGGGAGCATTGCTGGCTGGGGGAGGGACTGCAGGAGGTTGCCCTCCCAGCCCCGCCCCCTATTGGGGTGGGGGTGTCTGATAAGGGGTGAGCCGACCAGGGGGAGGGGCTGTGGGCCTATTGTGGTGGGGCTGGCTGATCAGGGGTGGGGTTGGTGGTGGTAGGGGGCAAAGAGAGGGGACATTTGGCCAGCTGCCCCGCTCTTGATCAGGGTGGGAGAGTCCCATCAGGGGCAAGCCAGCAGGGGGAGGGGCTGTGAGGTTGGCCGGCTGGCACCACCCCCTGATTGGCCGGTTCACTGGTCCCAGTGGTAGGCCGGCCCCGCCCCCTAATGGTCGTGATGGCCATTACAGTAGCTGGCTTTTTATATATAGAGATACTTTCCTGAAAAGCTAAAAATAAAATAGATTAATAAATTTAGATATGGGAGGTTCACAGTAACAATCTAGTCCTTGTTCCCCAGTATGAAACATTCCTTGTGATCAGACCAGTGCCTTAGTCTGGATCAGCTATGCCCTTTCTGCTTATCCTTCAAGGCTCAGCTTGTCTTTTCTCCTCTCCTTCCCCAAGCCATGTCAAGCCACCTCACTAACTGTATTTAGAATGAATTTCATCATGTAATTAATTAATAGTAGTAATATTAATATTTATTAATAATATTGCCCTATAGTATCACTTCTCCTTTTCCTAGCTTGATACTACCCATTATTTATGGCTTTCCATCTCTAACCATTCCATATCCAAATAATAGTTTTGTTCTTTATACTTATAGATTGTATTATTTTTACCTCCATCTAATTGTGATCTACCTCATGCCATAAATTATCATTTTCTATTGTTTTTAATTATTTCCTCAACCATATGGCACTTCTCCACTAATCTGTTTGTACCTAGAAAAATGCCTTGTACAATTATTGCCTGCGAAAGCATGTTATATTATTTAATGCTGTGGTTTTCTAATTTGTGAGGGGAAATGGGATGGATCAGTTGGATTAAGTTCTACATTCCCAATTGTCTTCTTTACAACTTCAACTTTAAAAAATATAAATATATTTTATTGATTTTTTACAGAGAGGAAGGGAGAGAGCTAGAAACATCGATGAGAGAGAAACATTGATCAGCTGCCTCCTGCACGCTCCCTACTGGGTATGTGCCCGCAACCAAGGTACATGCCCTTGACCAGAATCAAACCTGGGACCCTTGAGTCCGCAGGCCGACGCTCTATCCACTGAGCCAAACTGGTTAGGGCCAACTTCAACTTTTTATCTAATTAAGAGCTAAGTTAGTCCAGGCAGCGTAGCTCAGTGGTTGAGCTTCGACCTATGAACCAGGAGGTCACAGTTCGATTCCCAATCAGGGCATATGCCCAATTGCGGGCTTGATCCCCAGTGTGAGGCATGCAGGAGGCAGCTGATCAGTGATTCTCTCTCATTGTTGATGTTTCTATCTCTCTCTCTCTCTCTCTCCCCCTCTCTGATATCGTAATATATATTAAGAGCTAGGTGCCGTCACGACAGAACGGGTGACCGGTCACATGAAGTGCATGGAGCACCTCTCAGTCCCCACCCCCTGGCCCCCCCGAGCTGCTCACCATGAAGGGGAGCTGGCGGTGGGGCGGGACTTGGGACTGTTGAGCTGCAGTGGGCTGCTTCGCAGGGCAGCCGTGAGCTTAGCTTAGCGGAGCAGTCACCTGGGCGGCAGCGAGTTTCGCAAAGCAGTCGTGGGGGCGGGGGAGTTTCGAGGAGCAGTGGTGGGGCGGCGGAAGTTTCATGGAGCGTCCAGCAGCGAGCTTTGCGGGGCAGCAGCAAGCTTCAAGGAGCAGTTGAGGGGTGAGGGGAGCCTCGCAGAGCAGTGGAGGGGCTGTGAGTATCGCGGAGCGTCTCAGGACAGAGAGCTTCACGTAGCGTTGCAGGGCGGCAGAGGCCATGCATTGGAGGCCAGGCTAGGCCTAGGAACCCTAACCGTGCACGATTTCATGCACACTGGGCCTCTAGTATATGTATAAGCTAAGCTAGTGTTTAAAGATTTCAGAGAGCATGCTCCACCATAAGGACCATTTATTAAACATATCAATATGTATTTTTCATTTGCCCAGCCTAATTATAAACCTTGAATCTTGGTCTCTCTGGGCCTCTAGTATATGTATAAGCTAAGCTAGATTTCAGAGAGCATAAGGACCATTTATTAAACAGATCAATATGTATTTTTTATTTGCCCAGCCTAATTATAAACCTTGAATCTTGGTCTGGTGTTTCTCTATAGTCTCTGGTTTGATTCTGAATAAATCGTTAGGCTTAAATAAATTTTAAGATCAAATACATAAGAGTATAGTAATATTTATATCTTATGAATTTTAGGTTCAGTTAAATTCTAAAGGATATTTCAACTAATTTCATATGCCCAATTGCGGGCTTGATCCCCAGTGTGAGGCATGCAGGAGGCAGCTGATCAGTGATTCTCTCTCATTGTTGATGTTTCTATCTCTCTCTCTCTCTCTCTCCCCCTCTCTGATATCGTAATATATATTAAGAGCTAGGTGCCGTCACGACAGAACGGGTGACCGGTCACATGAAGTGCATGGAGCACCTCTCAGTCCCCACCTCCCCTGGCCCCCGAGCTGCTCACCATGAAGGGGAGCTGGCGGTGGGGCGGGACTTGGGACTGTTGAGCTGCAGTGGGCTGCTTCGCAGGGCAGCCGTGAGCTTAGCTTACACCTGGGCGGCAGCGAGTTTCGCAAAGCAGTCGTGGGGGCGGGGGAGTTTCGAGGAGCAGTGGTGGGGCGGGGGAAGTTTCATGGAGCGTCCAGCAGCAAGCTTTGCGGGGCAGCAGCAAGCTTCACGGAGCAGTTGAGGGGTGAGGGGAGCCTCACAGAGCAGTGGAGGGGCTGTGAGTATCGCGGAGCGTCCCAGGACAGAGAGCTTCACGTAGCGTTGCAGGGCGGCAGAGGCCATGCAATGGAGGCCAGGCTAGGCCTAGGGACCCTAACCGTGCACGATTTCATGCACTCTGGGCCTCTAGTATATGTATAAGCTAAGCTAGATTTCAGAGAGCATAAGGACCATTTATTAAACAGATCAATATGTATTTTTTATTTGCTTTGCCCAGCTATAAACCTTGAATCTTGGTCTGGTGTTTCTCTATAGTCTCTGGTTTGATTCTGAATAAATCGTTAGGCTTAAATAAATTTTAAGATCAAATACATAAGAGTATAGTAATATTTATATCTTATGAATTTTAGGTTCAGTTAAATTCTAAAGGATATTTCAACTAATTTTAAGTCAAAAATAGTTCATATTTCTTTAATTTATCACAAGTGTTGAATACATAAAATCATTCCTAAAACAAATTCTCACACACACACACACACACACTCTTTGAAAACCCCATTTGGGAGTCCCAAGAATCACTCTTAATTTTTATGGCAGGTAGCATTTATTTGACACATTTACCTATTTATTAGTTTGATTTTATACATTTGAACTTTTCTGACCATTGCCTATATATTTTGGATTAATCTTCATTGACATGTAAGAAACCAAAAATATAAATGACACAGACTCATTATTACTTAATTCTTTTACCAAATATTTTGTGTATGTGGCCATTCTTTATTGATTCCATTAACGCATTTCCAGACACAAATTATTTATGTTGACAAAATTTAGAGTTTTTCCTGGACATCCACCATTCCAAATAATGGCTTCCCCCACACTCCTAGCAGCCACCTCCTGTTCCCATACATAAATGGCAGCCAGCAATGGCTAGAAACAAAGGACTCTCTCCCAGTCTCTGAATACAGTGACATTCATTCTGAGAGAAGCAGGGGCAGCTTTTTGAAAGCCGACTTCTTCAGCTGGACAATAACACACAATGAGTTATTGACTTGTTTATATACGGAGCTCTTTTCAGTAACTAACTCTGACTCCCACAGTCTGGACAAATGATTGATTTTGTGGTTAGAAAAAGAGAAAGCTCTTGCACTAAAACTCTGTAGTGCAAACTACTTCTTCCCCATTTGTTCCCTAACTGAATAGAACCTTATTAAAATGCACTTTCCAAAAAAATACCTGCAGCTGGCCTTTATAACCATGTTTTGTATATATAAATAAGTAATTTGTCCCAGTCTTTTGTATATTAACAAACCATTGGGAAACTTGTCAATATATATGAAGGCTGATTGTCTTGTTGTTTATGCTGAACTGTATTGCCTATATTGATCTGCATGTAAACTATGGGTCAAATAATTTACTAATAAATCAATATTTACTGGTCAAAGACATAAATTTTTGATAGAAAGATTTAATTTCTTGTTGGGTTATGTTGATTTATTAAGGACTTTATACACAACATATATCATATATGTCACACTTGAGTCATTAGCTGTTCTTCTGAATACAAAGAAAACTGCATGCAGAACTACAGTTCAAAACCCTGAGTTTGGTTGGACTAATAGCTCTTCCCTCTTTAGTTAGTACTTAAATGGAATGTCAATATGAATTAGGTAAACAGAACACACCAGCTTATTTGATTACTGTACCTTTTATAGAAATACTAATGATTGGACTCTAGAGTTTTATTTTAGAGGAATTTTCTCCTATAAAATAGATTTTATCTTACTATATATCAAAGTGTTTACACAATTAGCCTTTAAACAGAATTTTGTTTTTCTCTGTCTGACTTATTTTACTTAGGGTAATGTCCTCAAGCTTCATCTTTATTGTATGTTATTTATTTGAAGTTAATTTGAGGTTTTTATTCTAGGATAGGACATTGTGGACCTTACTCATTTATAGGGTCACCAGGAATCAGAGCTGACTCTATGGCACATAACCCATACACCCTCTTTATACACAAAAATTAGCCTCAGAAATTACAAACCCATTGACAGAAAAAAATATCTCATGCATTTTCGATAAGAACAGCAAATCAAAAGCGTCTAGTTTTATTTTAATAAAGAAACAGGATGCCCTCTTCTAAAGTGATAGGAGAGAAGAATCCTACTATTGTTGTCATGTCCTGGGATGTGAGGGAGAGATGCTATTAGTATTGCATATTATTAATACCTTAGGGTGAAAAGGCACTCTCTGAATTTGACATTTTATTTTCAAGAATTTTCTCTAAGTGATTGTATTAAATCTCTCTCTCTCTCTCACTCTCTCTCAATGGCTGGTCTGTTTCCGGGAAGGGCCCTGCGTGTGTATCCTTATATTTTATTGACCATTTAATTTCCAATGTCTTGCTGGATTCTCTAGTTGGTACTATTGGTACTATGCATATGGTGCTTTTCAGTACTGTTGATTTTTTCCCCTCAAGCTTACATACAGTATTTCCTTGAATGTTGAGTATTGGAATAAAGGTGATTTTTCTAACTGTAGCTCTTTCAAAGGTAAAGAATTCCCAATTTCAAAGAGTTCCTTGGAAGCAGTTCTAAATGCCGTGGTCCTGAGAGACTTCATTAGAATCTAACTTACAACTTGTGGTATTGAGTTTTGTGGTTATGTTTTTGTTTTGTTTTGCTTCACTTCAAAAATATCTGCTCTGAATGTTTTTGCATTTGGAAATCAATTATGTAAAGAATAGATGAGCTTGGTGAATATTTCCCCAGTCACACTCCACTACACTTATCTACTCCTGAGATGAGAATCTCCCAATAAAGAAATAACCATGGAGACTTGACACAGTATGTTGTGCCTCAGTTTACAGATAGGATTCCATGAATGGAAGTTGAGTTTGATACTTGGTATTTTATAATATTGTGGTGTTTTTTATTTTATTTTATTTTATTGCTACAGCACAGGAAAATATATTCCTCGGGGAGAATGAGCCTAAGAATAGACTCACATGATATTTTAGCCCAGTTTTATTGAGGTGTAATTGACATATGGTACTGTGTAAGTTTAAGGTATATAGCATAATGACTTTCATGTATGGTGAAATGATAACTGCAATAAATTTAATTACTATCCATCATCTCACATAGATACAAAGAAAACTCCAATTTTTTAACCTTGTGAGGAGAACTCTTAGGATCTCTTGAAACTTTTAAAAACACCATATAGCATTGTTAACTATAGTCATCATGTACATTACATGTTTTTTTAAAAACTTGTTTTTAGTAAGTTCTCAATCTAGGACAGAGATCAGCCTGTCTGCCACTTGTTTGTTTTTTGTTTTATTGAGGCATAGCTACACTCATTCATTTATATATAGTCTATTTCATGCTATCAGGCCTTAGTTGAATAATTGCAACAGACTGTATACCCACTCCCAAGCCTAAAATATTTATTATCTGACCCTTCACACAAATGTTTGTCAACTACTTATCTAGGCTGGTCATCAGACTGACTTAAGATTCCTGGGTCTTTCCTCTCCATCAAAACAAAATCTTTGATATACTGAGCTGTATCACATATCAGTAGATGAAGAGTTCACAGGTGCACCCAGCTGTGTGGTTCAGTGGTTGAGTGTTGACCTATGAACCAGGAGGTCATGGTTCGTTTCCTGGTCAGGGCACATGCCTGGGTTGTGGGTTCGATCCCCAGTGTGGGGCATGCAGGAGGCAGCCGATCGATGATTCTCTCTCATCGTTGATGTTTCTATCTCTCTCTCCCTCTCTCTTCCTTTCTGAAATCAATAAAAATATATATTTTTAAAAAGAGTTCACAGGTGTGATATTACTCATATAGCATATATACATAGTTAGATTGAGGAGGCCATATCATTGGCCTACCCCCATTTTATCCCAAGTATAAGAGTGGGTCTTCAGGCAGGGTATGGATTAAAGATTCATGGCCAGGCATACAATTGAGACCTCTTTAAAACAATAACAACATTTGCAAAACATACTGGTACAAAACAAAGCAAAAAACATGGTTATTATTCATTTTTAATCCTCAATAAGGAGAGACAACATGGAAAGTCCATTGTTTAAGAACTAATTGTTTAAGATTCCAATTCAGAGGATTCAGTATCAGGCTATTTTCTTTCTTTCTATTAATGCCAATCTATTGAGTGAATATCATTGAGTGAGTTTAGCGTTTTTCTTTTGTTGAAAACAGTATTTTGTTTCCATGGGGACTGTTTATAAAGTAATATTGGATGGACTACATTCACTTTTTATAAAAAGAGTTAGTGGCAGTAGCAGAAGACCTTTATCTTGCTTTGTGAATAGAGCAGATCAGAGGTAACTATTCAGGTATTTCAGATACATTATCCTTTGTTGTGAAATATTATAAACCATTTTGTACCATTCTAGAGTGTTTGAGTTGACATTTGCCTTTGGTTTATGTTCTTGAATTGTTATCCTGACATAACAGCAGCCAATTTATTCCCTACTGGCAATAAAAGACTAAAAGAGGAACTATCAGCCTAGTTTTAAAAAGCTGCTATGCTCATTTTGATAAAATGACTTTAAATAGTAGTCACCATTGTCAACTATCTGCAGTGAAGGACTCCTTCCCAAATCATATCTCAGTAAATTTAAAAGCAACGAAAGTTGAAGTGAAAAAGTCAGTGTTAAATGTTTTAAATATAAAAATAAACTTTAGACTTATTTATCTCAATGGAATTCATTTTCACATAAGTATTTGAAATTAGATTTCAAATTAGTTATTTGAATAAAGGTTGCTATTAGATATAAACAGGTGCCTTTTTTTTTTCTAGTTGAACCTGGCTGTGGATGAACAGAAAGAGAAAATTACTGAAAAAATCATTCTTTCAATGACAGCAAAGGAACTCCATAAGGCACAGGAAGAAGTAAGGAACTTACTTTTTAAACTATATTGTAACATCGCAATGAACACTAATTTTAAAATTAAGACAAATTTTACTTGGGTCTGGTAGCGAACCAACTATATATAGTTACCTGATAACAACATAATGGGAAAAGTTGATCAAAACTGGAAATCATTTTATTGATATAGGAAGCTTGAAAAATAATGATATGCTTGAAATATTAAATCATTGTAATTTTCTGAAAAATGTTTCTGAATAATTTCTCATAAAAATCTCCATTTAGGAAGTTATTACATGTGACTTGAATCTGAAAATTATAAAGTGTGCTAGCAGGAAAACCATTACAATTTTCTTAGACTTTGAATAAATACTAAATCTTATTTGTATTTTCTGACTTTCTAGGAGTAGAATTATTGTTATGAATTTTAGAAATGCTAACGATGTTTTCTGTTATCAAGGAAAAACTGTGGTTTACCAATGTCAAGCCTAAGTAAGCTAATCATAAGATTCTGTTGTCAATATTGTAATGAAGAACCATTAAAGCAAACCTTCTTCTCTCCAGAGCTCATGCTGTGAAGCTGACAGCATCAGCATCCATAAATGAAATTTTAATACAAAAGTAGTGTTAGACAAAAGGGGAAAATGATTTTTATGTAGTTTCCTGGAATACAAAAGCATTTAATCTTTCTGAAACAAGATGATGGTTTTGCTCATTTCCATGTACCACTGTCAGTAAATAAAATCTACAAGCAACTTAAAGAATAAGATAGTGTCAATATTTAAAAATTAAACTTTCATGTAACTCGACATTTTAGCAAATAAATCTATGCAAGGTTTAGATTTTTTAGTATTTTCTTACTTTGATTATATCTCTTTTGTTAACTATGTATTTTACAATAGATGAGCAGGTACAATGCATTTTCCTGAGTGAATTCAAGTCTTATATCAGAGACTACTTTAATATTTGGGAGTTATATATGTCCAGTAATAAAGACTATATTGCCAACATTGATTGGTAATCACAGTAGGAAATATCTCATAAGAAAAATTCAAGTTGAATAATTACTAAGGTGTAACAAATAACCGTTGTATAGATTTAAGTTATAGTTCTCATTCCACTTAATATTAACAAGTTAAAAGAGAAGGTTTTTAATGATAAATTTTAAAATGTTGTCTTCTATTTATTTAAAAAAAATAAAACTGTGATTTATTTTATCACAGTTGGAGAGTAAGTTTAAAATGACTGTATCATGTATCTTGGTATGGTAAACTTTAGAAAATGCAAATAAATATCTTTAATTAGTATAATTAAAATTATATCTATAACACAAATTATTATTAGAGATAAATAGAAAATTAAAAAATAAAAAATTAAGTATTTCCTGCCCTTTAAATATTGTACTAGTAATTGTTTACTCTTTGATATTTTATGCAAAATTGCAGCTTCAGTGGAACTGAAAGCTTGAAGTGGCTCAGGAAAATGATCATGATACTAAATATATAATTTTGGATGCTACTTTGCTAGCAACACTGGGAATGAAAATTATTTTTTCTGGAAAATCCAACAGTTTTATGCATATTTAGTATTTCTTCTTTATTATCACCTTAATATCTGTTTAGTACCTATGTACCTGCACAGTACTTTATTTGGTCATATATCTGCTTGATCAGCTGTTTGTGTGTGTGTGTGTAATATTCCATATACTATGAAAATAATTTCAACATCATTACTTTGAAAGTGATTATATTAATATTGAGTTGTAATTTCTAGTATTTTGGTTAGAAAAAGTCAGTGACATCCAGTTTTGGCCCTAATTCACATACAGAGATGTGAACTTGTGATGGTGAAGAGAAGTACAAAGTTGTGGAAAGGAGATTACTTTAATACTTATTTTTTACCATAATTTACTTTTTTATAAAATACTATATTTTTAGATATTTTAAAAACCTCAATTAAACATCATAAAACCTGAGATTTAGATTTCTGATTCCTATAGTTTTATCTTAAAATCTGGTTTGATTTCATGTAATTTTTCCACATGAAAACTGGGAAGAATAATAATGTATTCATCATCAGACCACTTTGAGGTAATGACTTATGTTAAACTATATAAAACTTTTAGAAAATGGTCTACTGGGAAGCTGCATGTAATTCATTATTGTTGGTTTAAAAGTGTGTTATTCCAGGTTATCTGAAAAGTAAATACCTAGGTGTGAATAGATGTGTATGCATTTTATTAGAAGAAATGCCTATGAGAGAAAATGGGGAAAGCTATGGGTGATGCTGGAAGACATATTTGAGCACCAGGGAAGAAAGAAGAAAGGAAGACGGGGTGGAAGCATCCTAGACTGTTGTGCAGTCTAAGGAAGGTTCAGCAGAGCTGGTGGTGTATCCTTGAGCCAAAATTGTCTAACAGAGGAGTCCTGTGACTTGGTTTTCTCAGCCATTGGTACCAACGTGGTGATGGATTTCAGAGCACAGTAGCTGGGACCCTTGGAAAATTATGCTCCTGTAGTTAGAGGTCAGTGAAACACATTCTTATTGCTTCCTCAAAAGGTATAGTTGACATCATCCTCGTTGCCATCAACATAGTCAAGTGGGTGATAAAGACATTTAAAATATTTCTACTTTTAATCACCTCTTTCCTCATGTGTAGATGGGGATGTTAGACTCTCGAATCAGCCTAAAGTCAGCACATAAGGGACCTATGGCAGGAAATAAGATCTACTTCCTAACAGTAGTCTAGGAAACTTAAAAAGTTGAGAGTAATCAAAGTGGTGGAAACAAGAGGTGGTACGCATGTTAGGTTTCCTTGTAGTTACACTGCAGCTTCCAAATCAAGAGATATTGAATTTTGCTCACAGGTCCCCATATTTTCTCGTCTTCAGTCATTCAAGTCTGGATTATGTTCACTTTTTAATCTGAAAAACATTGTACTCCGGGGCCTGAAACCAAGAAGAGATTTTAGGAAGTTTAAAATACTAATTTTCATCTCCATGCCCCTTTCTGGTTCTTCTTAATTATGTTGTGAATTAGAAAGTTTCTTGGTCTTCAGTTTAAGTGCTCACCTGGCTTTGAGCCCATCCTGGCTGTATGTGACATGCCAAGATGACATTCCTAACATAGAGGCTGCTGCCCTTAGTACTGATTTCAAGTGATAGTTCAGTGCAAAGTGCTCTCAGGTCCTCCTTACTAACATAGATGGACTCAAGGCCACATAGAATTCAGGCAGACAGCTGAACTTTGATCTCATCACTATAAAATCCAGGAGCTTCTCCAGGAGTCATTCATTGTAGCCGGAGTACAGTATTCGGAATGTATGGCTCAGAATGTACAACTTCAATATGTATACATTTTAGAATGATTACAAACAAAATATTATGTAATGATTCTAAATCATCTTGAGAATTATAATTAAATTCAAGAGTTGCATGAATGTATCAGAAAACATGACCAAACTGCCCTGCATGTTATGCAAAAACCTACATGTATGTTTATAGACAGGTGTGCATTTACATTCTTTCAGAAGTTTAGTTTGTTTCCTCAGAATACTCAATTTTTTTGTTATCTTCTGCTCATTTGTCACTCTCTCAAATTCTGAACAAGTGTCACTTCCGTGCAGCATTTCCACAGAGAGTGAGGAGTAGAATGTGTAGGCTTTCCACTGCACAATGTGATGGTGCATTTTTTTCAACATATGCATACGTAAGCCTTCTCTTGTGAATGGGACTGATAGGGTCAGATAATGTTTAAAGGGAAAGGCTTTATGTCTCTCGGGCCTCTATGTTTCCACATGGATGCTCCCACACACACATAGATTGAATTATGAACAGACCCATTAATGCTGGGATCACAAAAGGTCAAGTTTTGTCTTCTTTTACTCCTATTCACATTGCCTTTGTAGAGAGGGGGAAAAAGGATTTGCAGGAAAAAAAGATCATGATGAAGAATTTAAAGAACATTTTTCCCCTTTTAGTAACATCTGTGATTTGAAAAAAAAATTATATTATGTAAAGTAATTCAGAAGTATTGTATAACCTACCCTATTTTGGTATATGAATTAGTTCATCTTTAGGGTTATTTTTAAGGGTAGCAAGTTATCACAATAATTGAGAACAAAATATCACACTTTGAGGCTAAAAGACCTTATGAATATGTAAAGTTACAAAGTTTTAATAAAATTGGATGGAATTTCATCAAAACATCAATGGCAGAATTCTTCTTATATTTTCTAATATGTTTAATAAATATATTATTTTTTCTAAAACATTTAACTTGATGGTTTTTAGTCATTTGTTAAAAAAAATAGGTGATAACTGGTGAAATGAAATTTGACATACATTAACAAATAATCATGATGCCAATGAAAATAGCAAAAATTGTAGACTTTGTGGAGCAGTGAAGAATTCATAGGAAATGAAACTTTTAAGGCTTTAACCAACAACAGTCATTTAGTTTAAACTGCAAGTGACATCATCAGTTGTATGGTTGGTTGATTTCTGATGTCACATGAAATCCCCTATCAGTGAAAGGCTATGGATTATGACAGTAAAATCAGTCATGTATAAAAATGCTCTCAAATCAAAGCCAAAAATTCCTTTCTTCTTTCTTTCTTTCTTTCTTTCTTTCTTTCTTTCTTTCTTTCTTTCTTTCTTTCTTTCTTTCTTTCTTTCTTTCTTTCTTTCTTTCGCTTTCTATAACACACGCTGTGCTATATAAAATTAAAGATAGCAGTATTACTGACAAGCAAAATACATTGCATATTTAGTGTACTTTAAAGACTACATGAAATTATATCTTCCTGAACCATAAGACCCTGGAAATAAGCTCAGAGGGGATCAGTGCTTTCCAGAAATGGAAACTTTCTATTTAAGGCTTTTGATTCTTGGATTTTAATTTTGTCAGAAAACTGTAAGAGCAAGTAAGCTGGCCTGTATTGGTCTCTAGTTTGGGAATGAGAAATGCTATTACCCATCATTTTTTAAAAATATATTTTTATTGATTTCAAAAAGGAAGGGAGAGGGAGAGAGAGATATGAACATCAATGATGAGAAAGAATCATTGATCGGCTTCCTCCCGTACGCCCCACACTGGGGATTGAGGCTGTAACCCGGGCATGTGCCCTGGCCGGGAATTGAATTGTAACCTCCTGGTTCATAAGTTGATGCTCAAATGCTGAGCTATGCCAGCCAGGCTATTACCCATCATTTTTAATGATAACACTGCTGGAAGGTAGAATAGTGAAGATTAGGCTGAAAACATTGACTAATATGGGATCATTTCCATATTTTAAATGTTACAACTTTCTTAAAGGTCTAACAGTATTTTATGGAAAGCACATAACTTTGTTCCAGAAAGTAAGGAAAGATCTTGAATCTTGAATACCAAATGCAGGAACCTAGGGGAGCAACTGTAAGTTTAGTATGCTATTGGAGGTAAATTAATTCAGTTGAGATGGCAAGAAGAATTAGAAAGGGAGAGACCACAGACAGGGAAACCACTCAGTAGGTGTTTTGATAATGTAAGTAAGGGGTGGTGATGAGATGATGGCTTGGACCAGAGTATTACTTAAAAGAAAGAAAATGAAGGAGAGACAATATATGTATTTAAAAGAAGGGTTGGCAAACTATAGTCCTGGGGCCAAATCCAGCCCACCACTTGTTTTTCTTAATAAAGTTTGACTGGAACAACTGTTTATATATTGTGCTGGCTTTCAAACTACAACTACAGGGTCGAATAGTTTTGATGGAGATGATATGGCCCATAAAGCTGAAGATATTTATTATGTGGTTTCTTAAAGAGAAAAAGTGTATCAATCTTTTATTTAGAAGGAAGGATTGTTTAAAAGAAGTAGATGATTGAAATCATAGGGACAAATAAGAGAGATATGGGAGACCAAAGAAAAATAGCAATAATTTTAAGTAGCTTGTTTATAATGCTTCTGAAGTTCTTGGGGAAAGTTAAATATAGTTGGAATATATAATAGAATATATAATATATATATATACACACACATATATATAAAATCTCAAATTACCTAGATATTGAAAGGAGGTGGAGAATCTCTATAGCAAATGGTTTTAAATTTTTATCTGCTTCATCTGAAGTAGGGTTTGGGATAGAAAGACAGTATAAGAAAAACAATAAAAAATTTAATATGCAGAAGACACTTAAACATGAAAATAATAATATAACATGTGCGCTAGTCATCTATTATAGGTTAGACATTATGGTGCCCATTCTTTTATCTTATTTAATTTTTAATATGATAAAGCCAATATTGTTCTTTATTTATGGATGAGGCATTTATTACCTGTTCAAAGTCTCTCAGTCAGTAAATTGGAGAGCCAGGATTTTAATCCAAGATTTCAGAAAGTCCATGCTCTATTCACAGTCAGTCATAATTCTAAATGGGTCTAATTTGATCACTTTGGGATAATGTGGATTTTTGCTTTTCATCTTTTTTGTCACTACCAAATATGGACCAGTATTTATGTAAGAATCCAATCTATTAGAGAGAGTATAAGTTTACAAACACAGTGAAGAGTCAAAAGGTGGTAATGACTTTTAATTTGTAAAAAATTCACTTACTATTTCTGAATCCTCAGCATGTCTAATAATCCATAGGTCAAGTTAATATCTCTCTTAAATACGGTGATTATAAATCTAGAAATTTTAAAATAAAGGGTACGTGTTTCTAAGCCATTGCTGTCTCTGGAAAAGTTCTATGCATTATTCAGAAATTGATATGTATTTAAAATACTGTCTAGAATAGAGCAATGTCTTTGAAGTATGACTATTTTGGAAAATTGTATTTCAGAAATTGGAAAATTATATTTTGGATATTTGGAAGGAAGATATCAGATTGATTCATTTAAAAGGCCAACAAATGTTAATGAAATTAATATTAAAAATTTAAATATCATATATATGTATGTTAAAATAAAATATTATAAAAAGGAAGTTACATCTAATAAAATTAAATGTTGTTGCTACATATATTAGGTTATTTAAAGTCTAAGGAGGTTTTATGATGTTAAGTAGTTTAAAAGTCTTTGGCAAACTTGTCAGATGTATTTTCTTTTTATACCCAGAGATATTTTTCATTCGGCAATTGTAAATGACTACCTGTTTCATATTATTGAAGTGCAAAAGTTACTAATTTTCCCATCAATAAAATTTGTTGACGAAGGAATGTATGTCTCGTCTAGTCTTTTTACTCGAAGATAGATCTATACTCAAATCCTTGTATTGCAGTAATTTCCCCCCTATCAAACTGGGTACTCAAAATCTAATAGGTGTGACATCAACAATTACTTCTTGCTAACAACTCTTGTAATTTAACCCCTTCAGGTGAGCAGGCTGATTGATGAATTGCAGACAGCTATCAAAAGCAACAGAGATCATCTCTCTAAACTTGGCCCCCAATTACAGGCTGAGCAGGAGCAATTCTCCTCTTATGTCTACCAGCACATTAAAAGCCTTCCAGCAAAAACTCTTATCCCAAGAGGCCTGCAGCTCAAGGTGGGTGTCATTCTATGCCTTGCATTGAGTTTAGCCAGAGACAAAACATTCTGCTGCATTTGAAGGCCCATGTAACAATGCAGCTCAGCTTGAATTTCTTTTTATGCTGTCTTTCCTCAAACTGGAGTTTGGCTTACAAGTGCTAATATTACCATTCTGGGAATGTATTTTAAAAGAAAATACCTAGAGGCCTTTGAAATGTGGATTTATAACACTTCAAGTAGTTTTCAATCCAGGAAAGTAATTTCAGTGAAGAAATTTAATCTTGAACATTTGCAAACTTTCCCAAGAAACAAATTTTTCACAAGAGTCACTATGTATTTCAGTTTTTAAAAACAACTTGTTTGGAGAAATGGGCAAGCTTTAATAATTGACAGACAGTGGTAATAGGAGTTAGAGGTGGAAGGCCAAGTGGCTGATTGATGTTCAAACTACATTTCCAAGGAAAAGAATCTGTATTGGATAAGTGTGACACATGTCTGGGTTCACTTGGTAAAATCAATACTTAAGAATATGCTGGGCAAAAAGGTGAATTGGTTATTTGTCAGAACAAGATGGCAAAATGCCCTAGACGATTATATGATGTTGCATCTTCAGAAGAGAAAAAATGTCATACCTGATTAAAGTGGTTTAGGTACTGAAAGCTTAGGGAGTTTAAGTACTGTTATCATAATAGAGTATCCATGTTAAGTCTGTCAGATTAATATCATTTTATAATTTTACTTCCCATATTTAAGAGACTATAATTATTTCAATTTGAATTATTCTATGTATGACCCAATTCTAGTTAAGGAACCATTACTACATCTCAACTAACTCATTTCCTTCAATTATATTTATATTTGAATGTAATAACATTAAAGGTAGTTGTATTTTGATCAGCCTTTATAACTATAATTCTTCTTTCTTAACATTCAATTTTATGCTGAAAATAACATTATATATTTTTTCCTATAACTTGTTTTTTCTAATGTCATGCCCATTAGAATGCAATTCACCTCTCAATGGAAACCTAGTGTGTCCATGTCTTGGCTATCTATATAATAAAAGCCTAAGTGACCATTATGGTGGAACGACCAGAACAACTGGTCTCTATGATGTGTACTGACCACCAGGGAACAGGCGTTCAATGCAGGGGCTGCCCCCTGGTGGTCCGTGTGCTCCCATAAGGGGAGTGCCGCTCAGCCAGAAGCCGGGCTCATGGCTGGCTAGAGCAGTTGCGGTGGCGGGAGCGTCTCCCACCTCTGTGGCAACACTACGGAGCAGCGAGCCAAGCGGTAAGGAGCAGCAAGCAGGTGGGCGGTAAGGAGCGAGGGGTCCCGGACATCCCCCAAGGGATCCCGGACTGTGAGAGAGTGAAGGCCAGGCTGAGGGCTCCCCGCTACCCCAGTGCATGAATTTTGTGCACTGGGGCTCTAGTTGTAAATAATGTCAGTGTGAACATAGAGGTACATATATCTTTCCTAATTAGTTATTTTGTTTTCTTCAAATAAATTCCAAGAAGTGGAATACTGAGTCATATAGTATTTTTAATATTTTTGCAGAACTTCTATACTGTTTTCCAGAGTGACTGCACCATTTTACACTCCCACCAACAGTGGGTAGCAAATATTTAATGTTAGAATCTGAATTGTTCCTCTCACACATTGCCCTTTTAACATGCTTCAAAACTATCTCCATACCAGCAAACACAGAGGAAGTTTATATATGCAAAGAAGCCATCTTGTATTTGTTTTTGCTTGCTGTGCTGTGTGATACTGTAGTGACTAGCCACATGTAGTTATTTAATCTTAAATTAGTAACAATTAATTAAAGTTAAAAATCCAGTGCCTCCGGTGGTTTGCCCATGACTTTTCTGCTTTTAGCACTGAATACCCCACATCCAGGAAACCACTCAGTTCCAGACAAACTGGGATGTTGGTTACCCTAGTTTGGTCTGCATTCTCTCTTCCTCCTCCAAGGCCTCCTCCTTCATTGTGCCTCTTTTCATACAGCCTCATTTGCTTCTCTCTTCTTTCTCTCCGGTTCTTCCCTATTAAATGTCTAATTTTTTTCTCAAAGATTAAGTTTCCCTTCTTCCCATATTCCAAGAAAGCTGGACATCAGCCCACCCTCAGGCCTTCATGCAGTGACAGGTTAGAATCATCTGGAGATCTTTTAAAACATCCGTGCCTCCACCTCCAGAGGTTTGGGTTTAATTGACGTGGTACGCTGAGGCTGGCTTCTCCTGGCTTGAGAGCACTGTTTATAAATTTTCAGGAATTTTGTGAGCCAGTTGTTAAATATAGTCATTAATAAAAACTAAGTGATATAAAGTTACAATTAAATAAGTCATATCTAAAACAAACAACAAATACTTTTCACTTCCTAATAATTTTATTGTATTTTAATATTACTTAAGCTTCTTCAAGTTTTTTATACCAATGGTATCTGTTTAGTAGGAATGCTACATATTAGTGTGCTACTGCGTGCCTCTTCCAAAGGCTATGTTAAAAAAACAACAACTGTGGTACATTTACACCATGGAATACTATGCAGTGGTAAAAAAGAAGGATCTCTTACCTTTTGAGACAGCATGGAGGGACCTGGAGAGTATTATGTTAAGAGAAATAAGTCAGTCAGAGAAAGACAAGTATCACATGATCTCACTCATATGTTGGTGGGTGAACAAAATAAACTGATGAACAAAATAGATCCAGAGACATAGAAGCATGGAACAGACTATTGAATCTCAGAGGGAAGGGGGATGGGCGGATGGCTGGGTAGGAAGAGATCAACGGAAGAACTTGTATGCATATATGCGTAACCCATGGACACAGACAATAGGGAGGTAAAGGCCTGGGGGAGGG
Source organism: Myotis brandtii (assembly GCF_000412655.1). NCBI lineage: Eukaryota > Metazoa > Chordata > Mammalia > Chiroptera > Vespertilionidae > Myotis > Myotis brandtii. Next base: position 830,703 of record NW_005365325.1, read on the forward strand.
AAGGCTAGAAGGAGTCAGTGGGGGAAAATGAGGGACGTTATGTAATACTTTCAAAAATAAATGTTTAAAATAAATTTATAAAAATTATAGCTTGTTGTAACTTGAAAGTGGCCATGGGAAGAGATCAACGGAAGAACTTGTATGCATATATGCATAACCCATGGACACAGACAATAGGGAGGTAAAGGCCTGGGGGAGGGAAGGCTAGAAGGAGTCAGTGGGGGAAAATGAGGGACGTTATGTAATACTTTCAAAAATAAATGTTTAAAATAAATTTATAAAAATTATAGCTTGTTGTAACTTGAAAGTGGCCATAGTCAGAAATCAGCACATACAGACTTGAGTTACTGTTTTGTTGACTGTCTAGACCAGGGAGTTGGCAAACCAAGCCTGCATGTTTTTGTAAAGAAAGTGTTATTGGAACACAGCCATACCTATTTGTTGATGTATTGCCTATCGCTGCTTTCACGTTATAATAGCAGAGCTGAGCAGTTGAGGTGCAGAGCCTATGACTGGAAAAGCCTAAAATGTTTACTATTTGGTCCTTTACAGAAAAGTTTGCCAACCCTGGGTCTGACTAAAGTGATGGAGAAAATATTTACAATTCAGATTAAATATGAAGGTGTCCAATCTGTGACGATTACATTGTGAATAGCACAAAAAGTTGAAGTATTCTTCCAGTATATAAAAACTATGACCTGATTTAGAAAAAAAAAATTGCTCATCATTGAAAAACAAGAGTATCTCTACATATAGCTTCCTTGTTTCAGTTTTGCCTTAATTAGCATGAATGAAGATATCAATCACATTCAGGTTAGAATTGCATTGTAGAGGGAGGGTTGAGAACCACAGCAGGCTTATTAAAGTAACTTTTAGAAACATAGCCAATAGCCCCTAAAAATAAGTTCTCATTCCAGACAGTTAACCAGCCATAACTTTTCTCTGTATTATTACATCAGTAATGTGGGAAAGGCTAGCAGTAAAATCATTCATCTCAAGATTGTGGAAAGGAAAAGTTTCTTTTAAACAGTATCTAGAAGATGAACAATTATATATTTTTTATATTTTCTTTTCAAGATATATTTTCAGAAGGAAAAGTAGAGAGCAAAGACATAGAAAGACTTCTCTGGCTGGAATGACCAGACTTGAGTAATAATAATAAATGAAGTGACCCAGGTCTAATGCGCTTAGACCCACAGCTAGTCTGAATCTTTTCTGATGATCATGTAACTGCCTAGACCACACTGTGTAGGCTGAATATGGGGGATGATTTAAAATTATTGCTAGCTTCAAAGATTTGAGGCAATGGACTCTGAAGGTAAAGTAGGAAGGAACTTAATAAACTTATTCTCCTTCCCTATTCATTATTTATTTATTTATTTATTTTTAAATTAAATCTTTAGTGATGATTATCTTTCCAATTTTCTCTATTTGTTGACTTATATCGCTCTATTGAATATCTGTATAAGCCCATGCTCAGCTTCAAGAACCAAAATAATCGATTGTACCCATCATTATCTTCTAGAGCAGTGGTTCTCAACTAGGGGCTGATGCTGGGTGTGATTCAAAATTTCCTGGGGTGCTTTTTCATATTGTATATGGCTGCCTTCACTTTTTCACTGACCTCATCCTCACCATATATTTCATTGATAATTTAAAAATATAATTTAGTTAGGTGTTAATATGAGAAGATCATCTCTTAAAAGGACACACTCTTTCTGTGTTCTATATTGCCTCAGTCCCAGTTTTTGAATCACATGGCATAATACAGTTTAAGTGGACATATAAGACAAAGGACCCAGAACAGCTTAAATTTGGATGTCCATCCCCACTATAGGAAAGTTCCTTGAAAGAAAGAAAGAAAGAAAGAAAGAAAGAAAGAAAGAAAGAAAGAAAGAAAGAAAGAGAGAGAGAAAAAAAAAAAAGGAAGGAAGGAAGGAAGGAAGGGGAAGGAAGAAAGGAAACACAGCATGACAACAATGTTAGATAATTTTAGGAAAAAGTTATATTACCCATAATCACATTAATTGTTATATGACTATTCTCACCCTTGCATATCATTTCCATGTTCACTCATATGTCTTGTGTAATCACAAGCTCAGTGTGCACTTTTTTGTTTTGTTTTCTGGCACATTCTCTTGCATCACAGCACTTTTAAGGTTGATGAGGTTTCTTATTATTTTTACCTTTAAAAAGGTGGTCACACTCAGTGCACACCATACTTTATGAAACCCTTCAGGTAACAACTCTTAACTATCCCAAACCTTCTCTTACTCCATATTCCCTGTCACTGCCACCACCCCCAGCCACTCTGAGAACATCTGCTGTAGCCATGGCTCAGTGACTTCTGCCTTCCCAGTCCTGTTCTTTCCCTGCAACTCCTCCTCCTCTTCATCCCCATGGAGATGCTGTCAGAAATGTTAGCATTTCCCTGGGAGAGAGGATTGATAGGAAAGGGTATTAGCAAATCTGTAGGGGATGGTGGGTGGAAAAACTAGGAGGAAGGTGGGTGATCTGACACAGAATTGATGAGCAAGCGTGTGGGATGTGTGAGTAGGAGGGAGAAAGCACAGGGGAATGAGTGGAAGATGGGTACAGGGACATCCTTTCAACTGGAATTAGTGCTTTTCACACACAATTGGTCAATGATGCTCTGTGGGTTGTCTTCTATTTGCTACCAATAGAGACAGATCCAGTTTCTGCGGGGCCGAGAGCTTATAAAATTTGGGGGAAGAAGAGTCTCTTTAAAATCAGGCCTGAACGTGGTTATTTATTTAAAACAATAAAGTAAATCAATAAAGCAAATGAATGAAGGCTTGGAGATTTGGATCTTTTCTTCCAAGATCTCTTTAAGGAAGCTTATCAGAAATACTGCCTAATTGCTCTCTGGCTTCCTTTCCCCATCTATGATATTCTCTAGCTCTCAGCAACTCCCAGGACTCCTAGGAGCTGCAGCAAGTAAGGGTCTCAAAGCTCGATCTTTGCTAACTTCACACGGTTCCCTCTGACTGCGAAAAGGAGAAATATAGTGGAATTTAGTGACCTGGGTAAAAACAAGATTCAGAGGGCTGTGATTTTGAGGTTTTATTAGCCTTTCTAGTTTTATACCATTCTCTTATAGCTTAAAGACATTAACTTGTGTGTGTGTGTGTGTGTGTGTGTGTGTGTGTGTGTGTGTGTGTATGTTTAAAAAGGTAATTCACAGATTTATTTGTATAGAATGTTGTTGTCTATCATGGAGTTCACTCTCTGGGAAGTATGTGTCTAACCATTTTTATTCTTCAAATTACAGAAAAAAAAAGATTTTAAGTCCATAGTCTAGTAAATCCAGACATTACCAAATACGTATTGTAACAAAGTATTGTGCTAAGTACTGTGGGAAGGTGCGAGAAGGCTGGAACGAACATCTTGTTGGTCCAAGCCCATGAATTTTCATAGAATTTGAACAATCTAATACCTTATGAAGACAGTAAAACTAATGTGTAGGTCTTTTCAGCTTTTTATACAATGTCATCATTTTTAGTTTACAGGCATATCTATATTTAGATATGAACGTGGTTATTTATTTAAAACAATAAAGCTTTTTATACAACGTCATCATTTTTAGTTTACAGGCATATCTATATTTAGAAAATGGGGTAATTTGATTGATGACAGAAAAAATTGCTAATTTTTATCCATAATATTCTCCTGGCCTTTCCTATGCTTTGGACACTTGAATTGGCTCTACCAATGACACAGGAGCTCTGTGGAACTATTTGCAATTTGTAATCTATTTTGTGGTCATTTTTAAAATTTACACTTCTCTAACCATATGTATTACTAGCAAGCTTACTTAAATATTTAATTTATTCCATGAAACAGTTAAGTGCATAGACGGATATAACTGCAGTCAGCTATCCATAAAATTGTGGCAAGATTTCTTTTGTGTATGTCCTTGTCACTGTTCTGCATAATTATTATGTCCATATTTCCATTGTACATTCCTTGATCTTTGTCTTTCCATTTAACTACTTCTTCCATATATGTATTTACAACCACTGAACTGTTATTTCACCTACATTATTTGAGTAGACAGTAGGAAAACAAATTTAAAGTACGTTCTAAGTATAAGTTGTAAAACGTCAACTTTACATTCATTTTCAAAGGAATGTGGCTAGCGTAGAAAAACTGGGATGTTGTGACTTCAAGAACATTCATGAAATGTTTGGCAAAATGTGAAGGGGAGAACTGATTTTCATATGTAGATTTTACCATAGTGAGCAAATGTTGGATTGTTCATTTTAAAGGCAAAGAAACTTGAAATGCCTTCTAACACCTCATGGGATAGCTTTTAGCAGTAGGCACTGAAACCTCTCAGCTACCTTTCTTTCCAGAGCTCACTTCCATCCTGCCTTCCTTTTTTTTCCTCCCCTCACCCCTGACTCTTGGGGGGCTGGGTGGAAATGCCAGTGTATTCACCCAGCCTATTTCCTGACAGGCATCAGCAGCCAGGTGTAAAGCTCTGTGTGCAGGAAGCTACAATCTTCCTCTCCTAGACCTGCTGAAGGGAAAAACTGCATCTTTATCAAAATCAGGGAAGAGCAATTGGTTGGGGCAGAGCTGGTTGTAATGAAACAGGCTTTCCCCCGGCAGTCCTGACAGTCTAGAGGTGCCCAGAGAATTGCCAGGTGGGCAGTCAGCGGGGAAGGTCTACAGGCCAGAGCTGGATTACTGTCCCAGCAGTTACCCAGACTAAACGCAACCACTGAACCTTGCTGCTGCAGGCACACACTCTCTCGGGGAGATTGTCCTTCTCCATAGCAGGTAATTTGTTTTTACCTCTCAATTAGCTTTTTCACAGAGTGTTTGAGATGCTCACGTTGCTGAGATTCTCTTCCTGCATATATGCTCATGTCCCTGGGATTACCCACCTATGTCTATGTTAGTCCCGCTCACCATGAATATTAGCAAGCATCAGTCCATCTGAACGTAGAAATGAATGCAGATTTTCTAGTCAGTGCAAACGAAGTGATGCATTTATACCTACTTAAGATTCTAACTACAGTTTTGATAATTTTTTTATGATAAAAATTGACTATTTCTTAAAGAAAAAATATTGCCACAGGCAGTAAGCTTTTGTATAAGTTTTGGTTACCCAGAGTACTCATTTATATTAGGGGGAAAAGTATGTTTACAGGTGTATTTGGTATATTTTAACAAGAAACGAAATAGCATTAAAAACATATACTCTATTTAAAGATGAGTATATGACCTCTGAGGCTGAGAATTTGGGGAAGTCTGATAATTTGGTTCACATGTAATACTGTAATGTTCATTTCCTCAGGTAAAATATAATTTGGGGGATATGAGTATATTTTTTCTCATCAAAAAAGCCCTTACTTCCTATGAGAAAGCTACTGTAATATATAATTTGGGGGATATGAGTATATTTTTCTCATCAAAAAAGCCCTTACTTCCTATGAGAAAAAAATATACTAAGCCCAGGCACTTTCAAAGATTTTCATTTACCGTGTTCTGGTATATAATATATCATATTATATTCAGCTACACATAGGACTAATATAGCTGGTATTTTAATTCCAATTAAATATAATTTTAAGCGCTAAATTAATTTAAACAAAATGAGATACTTGTTCCATTTTTCCTTGAAATATTGAAATTACTTAGCTTAGGACATGACATACCAGTACCTTTACTTTGCCACCATCATCTAGATAATTTTGAACATTTTCATATATTGAATTTAGTGAGAATTTTAATTAGATACAAAGAGAATATTTTTGCAGAACCATTCACCTTGCTTTGAAATTTTTACTATTAGTAGACACAGAAAATGGGATAAGGGAGAAGCACTTTAAAAAATTATAACAAAACAATGAATATGGCTTTACATGCTTAAAGGAAAGGAACACAGGCCCAGTCCCAGGGTAACTGAAGCCAGTGAGGGCCATCTCACAGGCCTCTCCATTCTCAGCCTCCAGTCCCCAATCCAGGCTGTCAGCTATCCCAGGATCTAACTTCCACCTCCCCCGCCCCAGCCCCCCCAAAAGCACACAACTTTCTCTTAGGAAATAGGCATGCCATACTTTCTTTCAAGTTAAGACAGTTAAAAATATTTTTTTCTTAGATCAAAGATTTTTCTTAGAATCTACTATGAAAGTTAAATGAAAATAGGATCTACCCTATTTGAAGCCAGGAAGGTGGCTGCCCCCACAGACTCACTCATCAGGTTTGATCTCCTGCTTGGGACCAACCCCCCCACTTTCACCCCCTACCTACCAGCCCTGCCTACCCCAAGCCCTCCGAGGGAATCCAGGTGACGTCTATGTTAGTCCCGCTCACCGTGAATATTAGCAAGCATCAGTCCATCTGAACATAGAAATGAATGCAGATTTTCTAGTCAGTGCAAACAAAGTGATGCATTTATACCTACTTCAGATTCTAACTACAGTTTTGATAATTTTTTATGATAAAAATTGACTATTTCTTAAAGAAAAAAAGGATCAATAACCAATAAAGCTGAATATCATTTGCTCTGTGGGGTTTCAATTATGACAGAGCAGTGAATCTCTAACTGCAATTTCAAGTATTGGTAAGTTGGTGGGAGAGGTATTTGAGGTCAGTCTTCTGACTCACCCCTAAAATCCTGTCCCATGGACAGTCACCCACTATACATCTAAATGGTAGACTTTGCTACAACTTATAGAGGAAAATCAAAATGTCTCTTTTAAAATAAATTATTTTCTTAAGTATACCTTTTCTGGGCTTTAAAAAATCTTATTTGATATCCTATCCAGGTTCATTTAGATTGATGAATTTAACAATTAACTTGTTTTCACTTAAGTGCATTTTTATTTCCTGAGACAAAATATGGATACTGGCTCCTTCCCTGTTAGATAATATTCAAAGACATCTCTGTTCGGGCATTAAAACACTTTTTTAAATGTATTATAAATATACTAATTCATTATTAAATTTTCACTCCTAAATGAACCCTATAATTTTAATATTTGCTTTATATATTATCTAAAGATAAGATTATAAATATTTGCTTTATATCTAAATATTAAAATTAGACACGTTTATTGTTTGATTTATAATATATTATACATTTGAGAAAACATAGAAAATGAGAATATTCTAAAAACTACCTTGCAAGTCTGTAAAAATGAAAAACTAACAGTACATTTATTTGACTTAATGTTCATAAAATGTTTGTTCAGTTAGAGTTTATTTTCTATCTCCAAAGGTAAATTTTAATTCTGATTGGATGAAGATTTTTTAAAAATTACCCATAAATATGACTGATGACCTTACATAACAAAAATATTTTAACTTTCATGTTATTTGACTTTGGTTAAAAAACACACAAACTTGTAGAAACAGTAGAATGGTGGATACCAGGAACTAGGGGGTAGAGGAAATGGGGAGATGTTGACAAAAGGGTACACACTTCCAGTTAGAAGATGAATAATTTCTAAGATCTAATGCATAGCATTGCGATTATAACCAGCAATACTGAATTATATTCTTGGAAGTTGTTAAAAGAGTAGATTTAAAAAAAAATGTTTTTATTGATTTTTAGAAAGAGAGGATGAGAGAAGGAGAGAGAGAAGCATCAATGTGAGAGAGGAACATCGATCAGTTGCCTCACATATGCACCCCCATTGGAAATCAAACCCATAACCTGGGTATGTGCCCTGACTGGGAATTGAACTGTGACCCCTTGGTGAATGGGATGACTCTCAACTAACTGAGCCACACCAGCCAGGACAAAAGAGTAGATCTTAAATGTTCTCACCATAGGGGAAAAAAAAAGGTAATTAGGTGACATGATGGAGGTGTTAGCTAAAACTGGTAATCATTTTGCAATATATATCAATATAAACTTACACAATGTAATATATCCATTGTAACTCAATAAAGCTAGAAAAAAATCATAGAATTTGATTTTTAAAGATTTCTCTGCCCCTTATGAGTAGATCTCTCTAAAGTCACTTAACCTTCCTGGGACTCACCTAGAAAATCTGGTTGCTTTGAGTATTGAGTGATTGAATGCCTGTGACAGCATCCTCCACTCTCAATAACCGTGCATGTGTGAGTGGATGCCATGCCACACTGTCAGGAT
>NW_005365325.1:840133-930847 GCF_000412655.1 Myotis brandtii
CTTCTCCACCAGCTATCTGCTTAGCTCACCTTCTCACCATTAAGTCTTCACTCAGGTCTTCCCTCTCTTAAAGACCTATTCTGATCACCTGCTTCCATTGGCGGCCACCACGCCCATCTCACTCCCTGATCCCAGACCCTATATCCCCTGCCCTGCTATATTTTTCTTCTTTACATAGCACTTACTACCTTGCAGCCCCCTCAGAGGTGCATTTGTCATGAAGCTAGTGAAACGTAAGCTTCAGGGCCCCTTCCTTGCATAGGTCCCTTCTACATCTCGGGGAGAGGCCCTAGCGATGTGTACACATGGCTGCATGGTTCTGTAAGATTTGCAAACATAATACATTTTTATTATAATTGGTTAAGACCATTGTCTGTGTCCACTCCAACTTCCTCTCTGTCAAGCTTTCCCTTTCACCAAGTGGTGCTGAAATGGCTTCAGGCATTTTCGAAGTCTAGCAAAGGGGAAATTGAGTTGGGGATACATTTAGTTTGGGTGTGGCTAAATGTCATTAGTGGTCTGCAGTCATTTCGCCATACAGCTCAGTTAGTACTAGCCATCTGGTGTGGGAAGAGCTTCCAGGTAGATGGCTACTGCCTGCTGGACAGAGTGTTGCTCTTTGACTGTGACTAGAGTGCCTGACACCAAAATATGTGGATATTGGAGGGGAAAATGGTGTGAAATTAACAAAGCCAACTAAGTTGTAGGAAATTCTTCTACATTTTACAGCTCATATTTTAAAGAAATCTGATTAAGGTTTCCCCAAACTTGCCAACAGTCCTAATAATTTTTTTTAATAAAATGACCAAGTTATGAAGTTGAGAGTAGTTTTTCTAATCAATAATAAAAATATTGTTGATTAACCATGCAAGAGGGAAGATGGCATTATCTTTCTATTCTTTCTCTCCTTTTAGAAAATATTATAAAATTACCATATAAAGAGGTGATCAAAGACAATACAGCCAAATTATGTGCATTGGATAGCTTATTAATGCAAGTATTTTGGGACAGTTTCTGAATTTTGTAATGTTTTTATTATATGTGAGCTTTTAAATATGTGTAAATTATTATGGTATCTTTACTCATTTTAAGTGAATGTTTTGTATCTAGTTTTCCATCTTTAATTCTGCATTCTTTTTGTTGAAGAGAGCCCACCAAAATGTGTAAACTTCAAACCTCGTAAGACCTGAATATTCCCTGACCATACTGTATGATTTACTTAACTTGTTCTGTTCCTCATGAGTGAGAATTTTAGTTCACTTGTCTAACTTTTTAAAAAATATATATTTTTATTGATTTCAGAGAGGAAGGGAGAGGTAGAGAGAGAGATAGAAACATCAATGATGAGAGCGAGCCATCAATTGGCTGCCTCCTGCACACCCCACATTGGGGATAGAGCTTGCAACCCAGGCATGTGACACTGAGCTATGCCAGTGGGGCTCACTGGTCTAACTTAAACACCTGAGCACTGCTTGGCACATGCGATAAACTCAATAAACTCATTTGATGAATGAGCAAATCACTTAACAACATTAAAATAAAATATTGACCTTAATCCAATTTAATCTTGCTCAGGAAATGTTAATATTGATGTGAATGAAAGTAAAAAGACTGTAGTTAATGGCAAACACTCCTTAAAATTCTGTACATTGCCTAATTAAGGGCGTAAAAGTAAACTTCTATTTGTAGTTATTTTCTTAATTAGTCATTAGCTACCGTATTTTCAAGAGGATCTTGATCATTAAAAAAAATTTTAGGTTCTGTTACCTTCCTCCTTGGGATCCAAGACTAGACTCAGCTGGCTTTGTGCATCATCCCATTCCAAGGGTGAGAATTTTATTTTAGAGCTGTAGGGAGGTGAGGCCATCCAAAGAGCCACTGGGAAGCCAATATAGCAGTTGGGTTTTTCTTAAGTTGAGGATCAGGCAACAGGAAAATAAAGGTGTAGACTATTTTTTACTTTCCTATATCTAGTCAATCATAGTAACTCTGTGTAGAGAGCTATCTTTGTTAGACATTGGACAATAGAAATAAAAATATTTCTCATGCAAAAGACGAAAAAATAAATTCAGTACTTGGATTTTAAAAAATGGGCATAATAATATAGACCTTAAGAACCAGAGCTGAGCCTTAAGAAAAGCAGAATCTCATAGGATTTCAGCTTGGGGAATTTTTATTTTTGTAGAAATAAAGAAAAAACTCCACATATTATATGAATGGTATATAGCCTTCTTTCACTCAAACACCTAAACTTTTTCTTAAGCATTAATACACCTCTTTCAAGCATTAATACACCTCTTTATCCTCCTCCTCCTCCTCCTCCTCCTCCTCCTCCTCCTCTTTCTTCTTCTTCTTCAGCATTTCATATAATACTGGTTTGGTGGTTTCTTCTTCTTCTTCTTCTTCTTCTTCTTCTTCTTCTTCAGAATACTTTTTCTAGACATAGAAAGGAGGACTTGTTAGAAGTTGTGGAGAAAGCAGTGAGCTAATGAAGCTGCTAGGTGTTGACCAAGTCCTATTTGCTTTCTCAGTTTGGCACTTGGCACTCACACTCTCATTTTCTAGAATATAATTTGCTGCACTCTGATTTCATGTCTAGCAAGTCTTGACAAAGGAATATCAGTATGTTCATCTAACTGAGCTTTTGTCAACACTAACCTTGCAGAATTGCATGCGGCTAGAATTGTGACCTTAACTGTTCAATTTCTCTATTGAAGAGTTTTGTTCCAGATTAGGGCCCTGAAGGGATTGTTGGGACAGTAAGATTTTCCTCCTACTTCATTTCCCATTGGTTTGTTGGCCACAGTTGGGTTTATGAAGTTCCTTGCAAAATTAGAGAGGTTTCTTGCTTGGAATTGTATCTTTGCGGGGGTCTTTCTCAGCATCTAGAAGGGTTCAGGAATCTGGAGAAGGGCTGTGAGTAAATTAATAAAGAGGCTAGTCATGAAATATAAATTTGGAATACATGGGGGAGCAGAGGAGACCTAGCTTCAGTAACCAAGTTCCCTGAATCTCTGGACCCTTCACTCTTTATTAACACCACAAATTGCAAGGCAAAGCAGATATACATATCAAAGGCAAGGTTTGGTATACAGTAGGCATTGTCAGGTTGGGGGAACTGCCCTCAGCTGTCAGGCAGCAGGCAATAATATATGCAAATCTTTAGGTTTGGGGAAATGCTTTCAGTTATTCCAGTAGGCAATAACATGATTCAGCCTGCTGAATATAGAAACCCATCAACCTTTTGAGGACTTCTTGCATTTTATTATGCCATGCTGGAATTAGCTTCCAGCATATCTTTACTTAGAAAAGAGATTTAAAATAATCCCTGGTAGCAAAAGACACTATAGGGTGTGGAATATCACCAAATCAAGGCTGAGAGCTATACCTTCTCCACTGGACCATCAGTGCGATGAAAAGCTCCAAATAGAGATGGACCCGCAGTTCTTGAACTGTTACTCCTTTTTTCTTTTTTCTTTTTAATCCCCTCCCCCTCCTTTTATGTGTATAGCCTGAGGAAGTGCTATTGAAGCACAGTATTTCCCAAACCAGGTTAGGACCTATTAAATAACCCTTGAACTATCTTAAAAGTAAAACAGATTTCTTTCTTTATGATAAGTTATTGCCCCAAATCATCTTCTCTGGAAATAGTGCTAGAAATACATAAAATGGCTACCTTGATGTGGTAGGTCTATCAGAAAGGGAAGAAAATAACTTTTGAGAAAAAAGAAGCAAAATAAAAAGCAAGCATTTAAATTACTCATCAGGCCTCTCTTGGCCTGCTTCCTTTCTTTCCAGGTGAATGGCACACCCACATGGGCCCTCAATGTGGTTAGAGTGTGGTGTTCACTTTAGTTCCCTCCTTTGAGACTGGTTTGTTGGGATACTTTAGACTAGAATGTTTGCTAGCGTATTTGTTTGTTTAGTGGCTGTTGCATAATGTCTGTTCTCAACAACTTGTCGAATATATGCACTTAAAGTGGATGGCTTTCATATTACTATTTTGCAATAAATCTGTCAGGTTGAATTTTCTGTTAATGAGTCAATAGATAAACTGAACACTGATCTATTTTAAATATAAATCAGACGTCCCTCACGTATGTTGTGGCTTTATGTTTTTCAAGAAGAATGAAATGAGCTAGTCAGTTGGTGTCTAGCTGAGCTTTCTGATGCGTGATTCCTCCTTTAATGTCTGCATTTCATTCTGTGTTAAGATTGTAGGGAGTGCTAGTCAGTTTAAAGACCCTGAATCCAAAAGAAGAAATGAGGGGCTTTTTACTATTCTAGTCCTGTTGGTTTTCATTGCCAATTGCCTGCACATGTTCATACAGGAGGCCTTGCTTCGCACAGTTCCTGTACCCATGACTTTCATTCAACCCCCTGTTGTGCAAAGCCAGGACCGTTTGTGTTTATATATGTATGTATGAATATATGTACGTATGTGTGTGTACATGTATTTATTTATATTTTTGAATGTACTTATTTTTCAGGTACTTGAAAATGGTAAAGACACTGGAGAGATCTCTATCTGTATCAGCCAAAAAGATTTGGTGTCTAATAGCCCAAACCAAACTGGTGATATGATGGAAAAAGTGAGTTTACCGACTGTTCATTTATGATTCTAAGTGTCTTCCAAGCTACTTGTCATTAATTTAGATAATCACATCTTTAAAGTTATTTAGAAAAGATCAGTCATTTGCTGGTCTGTAAAGATTGATAATCTTAAGATTGACTTCTGAATTCCTTTGGCTCTCTGTTAATCAACTCGGGGCCGCTTATTTAACAGCATCTTAACCTTCATTATGCTTGTATTTGGAAATCTGTCTACACTGGACTCTGGGATTGCCCTCTTGTTTACACTTTGAAAAGAAGTGACATGATATTCAGTGGAGGGTATGTTCTGGATTTAGGGTGTTCCCAAGCCCAAGACCCTGAGCGACTAACATGAAGCTTTGATCTCCTATGCTCATTGTGGGCAAGTCCAAATAGTTTTTCTTAGACACTCTTACCTTTATTTTCCAGACCATTGGGATGTTTCTCAGGCAGAGTCAACATATTCAGGACCTTTATTTGGGGTCTTTGTCTTGCATAAAAAGACACTGAATACCCCTGTTGTTTACAAATTGGGGTTATGCGCCCCAGCGCACACCAGTGTTTGGGGCTCTGTGGCTTGGCTTTTGTTTGGAACTTGCTTCTTCCTCCCCCCTATTGAGTTCAGCACCCTCTGACTTGTCTCTCCCTGGTGGTATCTATTACCTGGCTTTTATGGTTAGCCACTAAAGTTGCATAAAATTAGAAGACTCTTATCTGATCATTAGTTTGGCCCAGAAGAGAAGGGAAATGCTACCTTCATTAATTAGAGAGAGAAGGGTCAAGAGTCTTGGCTGGTTTCTTTTTACCATCACATCTCTGACTATTTAAAACTACCATGATATGAAAGTTTTCCTAGAATTATCTACTTGTCACCCCCCTCCCCCCATTTTCACATTAGGATACTTTACTCTTTGGTTCATATTAAATTAAAGATGGCATTTGTATTATTTTATATAGGAAGCTAATACTCTGTAGGAATTTTTTGAGTTGGCTTGTGACACATTGAAATGGACTGTTCTTTGCTTCTATAATATGCAAGTTAATCTTGGGGGGCCGGGGGAAACTTGAATTAGGAACTCGGCAAAGCTCTTTGGGAGATCCCTGGTGACATTCAAGGATGTCTGTTTCCTTGGTGCACACTTGTCTCAGTCACGAGCCTAAACTGTTTCATACTCTTCTCAGGTTCCTGAACAAATTCTTATCCTATAAAGTCCTGGTGATGATAGTTTTAAAGATAAACGGGTGACGAATATCACATATATTTGGTCACTGCATTCCAGCCTTAACCAACTACCTTGAGATGAAAGGCACTGAGGCCCTACCTCCTGGAAGCTGTGGGATGCTTATCTTTAAAACCCTAAAATGCAGTCTGTCACCAAGTTGAGAAAATGGAGATTGAGATGCAACTCCAGTGAAAGTGTTTTTTGTTTTGTGGTCAGGCATTCACATGCTTTCCCACCACACATTCCCGTTCTTGGTGTACACATTTCTCTCCTGGACTAGAAATCGTTCCCTTTTACAAAAAAGGCGATGACTATAAAACAAAATCACTGTGATTTTAACAATGATCAGCATTGCTTGCTTTTCCAACATAATAGCAAGGCAACAAAAAATAAGCTCAATGGCTGAGACTGCACAGAAATATATGTAGGGTTTTGTGAATTCAATATATAGATTTTCAATACATGTTTGTGATTCCAGTAAAAAAATGCAAACTCTTACAATTCTAACATCTTTGCCTATTATAGCCCTAAAGAAAATAGTAGCTATTACTTGTAATTCAAAGGATTTGACGATACTGTGTGAGAAGTATTAACTTTATTGAAATAAAAAATGTGTTATCATTTTCAGCCTTTCTGATGCTGAAAATCTGGTCAATATAGAGCTTTTGAAAACAATGTAGAGCTGATAAAATTAGAGATATAATTATTTATCTCTAATTAGGACAAAGCCTAATTCTTAGGTATTCTACAAATATAGTTGCTGATCAAAGAAAATATTTTACTCAGTCAAGAGTTTAGAACCAATAGGAGAGGAAACTGGCATATATGACAAGATTGCAACTTTCTCTTCTTTCCTTTGAGCCTTGGCATTTAACACATCCCAATATACCTCCATGGAAATTAATAGAAGGAGTGAAAGAGGCACCCTAAACAGAGCTAGGCAAGGAAAGTCCACAGCTATATCTGCATCCCTGCCAAGATTACAGAGTAACAAGAAATTGAGAGACACGGGAACTCACAAGGGAGAGAAGAAAAGGAAGCCTGTGATAGAAGGCTAGGCTGGGGCGGGGGGTGGTGGGAGGATGGGAGGGTGGGAGAACAGAATGATGGATAGTGTGGGGCACAGAGTGGGAAAGAGTAGAGGCCTAAACACTCAAAGGTAACTGAAAATAATGAAAAAGTCTTTTAAAATGCCATCTGCAACCCAGTTCTGTTGTATTTACTTGCATTTGAAATATGCCTTAAATTAGAAATATTTTGATAATCCAGAGACCCTAAAGGTAAGGTAGATGCAAACACTGACAATGCTTGTACTTAAATTATTAAATGACAGCATTTCATACTTCACACTTCAGTTATATCTTATTTACAACTTGAAAACGTCTCTTATTGAAGAGGCTCACAAGCATTTGCAGGGCCCTTCATTAAAATACAGCCAGGAAGAGAGTCCTTCTGAAGCAACCTGGGTTGAAAGTCATGTTTATTTTTGCAATCTGGTAGATGGTGAATTGCTCGACCATTGGTTATCTCAGGTTAGTGGGGATGGGGAGACCACCCATTGTAAAACCTGAACATGCTCTGCAAGGGCCCTAAGAGAATGTGTAGCTCCCACAAGAAAAGCATAACCCTCATCAAAGAGGACTGTTACCATGTGTAGAAGCTAAACGCTCTTCCTGTAAAACTGTCACATCTGCTTTCAGTCCCAGCGCCAAAGGGTCAGAGCTCAATCACAAGCCTGTGGCACCCCCTGCTGGTTAAAAGCCCATGCTCATTTTGTTACTTTCCTTTGAGCTAAACACTGCCATCATTTCACACTTCTTATAGCATTCTATATGAATTTAATTATCATTTGTTTGGACTTCATTTGGTACAGAGTAAAGACAGTTTATTACAGATGTTCACAATTTATGTAAATCTTTCTTCTTCTTCCTTATTTTCCCCCACCACCAGTTACTTCTCAGGATTCATCAAAGGCTTCAAGGATCTTCCATCAACCCACCAGGCCTCAATTTTTCTTCAACACGGCTTTTCGATGAGCATGGTCAAGAAATTAAGAATCCACTTTTGCTGAAGAATGAGCAAAAAATTTGGGTCTCTTATGGTAAAGCGTACAGGTAGGAGTGAGGTGTTTCTTCTGTCTGTCCTCAGTCTCTTCTGGGGCAAACGAATTTAAAAGGAGAGTTGAGAAGCCAAGAGCACCATTTATGAAATTTTTTTAAAATTTTGAATTCCAATAAAATGTGCTTTTTTTGTGAGGCAGTATTGTTTGTGAAATTTGTCATCTCTATCTCTCTTTCTCTTTCTATCTCCCTCTCTCTCTCTCTCTCTCTCTCTCTCTCTCTCTCTCTCTCTCACTGTCTCTCGCTGTCTCTCTCTGACTTTTCTGTCTTAATGCCTTGTCATAGTTCTTGAAGTCTGCCTGTCAGCACAGCAAGTGGGATTTGTTCATGTCTGAGTAGTCACCTTAATGATAGCAGATGGAAACGCCACAGGGGGCCCAAGCCCATCACACTGTCATTGTCGCACACTGCCCTGACCTGCTTCCACTCCTCTATTTTTTGTCCTTTTTTAAAGGAGAAATGGATGGTAATTGAAAAGGATTTTAAGCAAGATTTATGAAGCTGTAGACAACATGATTCCCTACTATCTCTCTGTTTTCACAAATAAAGTCTTAACCTTTTAAGCACCAATGACAGAACAGCTAGAGATAAATTGGTAAAGCTCGTAAGCTCTATCGTATCAAAGTTGTATTTCTCAAAGGCGCCTTATATTATCCCACAATAATTACTGGTTATTGCGAAGTGTTGTGTAAATTTTTGTAGATTGGTAAATTCCTGCATACAATTATTTGTGTTTCTGAGGAAAGAAAAAGGCTGCAGTCTGCAGGCACTGATGAGCTGGGCTGTGTGTGGACTGTCTTGGAGATTTATGCATATTTTGACAGAATACATCCAGATGAACTCTGAAACTGCTTGTCAGGAAACTTAATACACTTTTCTGCCTTCTCTTAATTTTTTTTTAGCTCTTTATTTGTAGAACACAATAGAAGACATGGGGAAAATAATTTTGCTTATAGAGTATAATTGATCATAATTATAATGAAAATAACCTGGACAGAGCTAGAAGCTAATTCGATTTGACTATATTCTAATAGTCAAAATTTTAAGTATGGAAATAAATGTACTCAGAAGTCCATGATGGTTTTGGAAGAAGTTGGGAGGATTAGTGTTGGTAATATACTACAAAATTCTATTTCACCTATCCTAGTAGAATAAAATTAAAATACTTAATAATTTCTAATGGTGTGTAATTTATAAAACTCAAAATATCTGTAAGGAATGGTGTTTTTTCCCCAAAGGCAGATTTCAAAATACATTTTAATTGCACCGTGAAAATGGTTTTTGCATGATACAAACAGCAACGAATTTTATGACAAGGAAAATTTTTTTAACTAAAATGTTTGGCTAGTAATCTCTTCGTAAATATCATTGTTAAAATGAAAGCAATGACTGACTAATTTTGATGTTTTTATTAATGTTTGCTATACTACTGGATTTTAATAAGCTCAAACACTTGTTTTTGGTTATTTGTATCATATTAGTGGAATAACTAATAGAAACGCTAAGTATATTTGAAATAACTCCAAAATCAACTGAGGATTATAGCTGGAGGAATCCATAGTCTATATATTTATTTGTTCATTATTGTTATTTTAATAGGATAATGTATTCTTTTTCTGGTTTTGAATCTAGTATGAGGCACTTGGAAACCATTATGCATTTGCTATTATTGGGATTTCTAAAATTTATGTCTAAAAAGTTATTTCCATCCCAATTTAAAATATATTGAGAAAATGTGCAATGTGTACTAAGTACATGATAATCATTTTTAGGGAGTAATTCTAACTTGCCTAGTATATGTTGATATGGGGGATCAGGTTACCAATTTATGAAAGACGATATTGCCAATATCTGCTTCAATTTTGAGTCCTTTAATTATTTTCTCCCAATTTTTATTTAGAAAAATGTCAAATCTACAGACAACTTGAAATGATAATACAATGAATATCTATATATCCTTCACCAAGGCTCAACAATTTAGAGTTTGCCACATTTATTTTACCGCTTTTTTAAAAAATCTCCCTTCTCTCTCTTTTGAATGGTTAGAAATTAATTTTAGACAATCATTAAAGTTTTACTCTTAACTGCTTTAGGTCACATAACTGAAGAATTAGAATTATTCTTCTATATCACCACATTATAATATCTAACATAGTCAACAATAATGTGATATCACCTAATATACAGATTATATTCAAATTACCCAAAATGCGCTTTAGAGCTATTTGTAACCTGGGATCCAAATAAGCTTCATGTATTGCACTTAGTTATTTTCTTTAGTTCTCTTCAATCTAGAATATTCCTCCACCTTTTATTTTGTTTTTCATGACATTGATTTTTTTTTAAAAGAGTTCAGCACTTTTCTTGTGGAATGTCCCATATTCTGGATTTTTCTGAGTGTTTTCTCATGATTAGATTCAGTTCAAGTATTTTTTATTATACTATACAGGTGATATGGTTGAGTCATATAATTATAAAGTTAAATAGCAAGTTTTTGTCATCAATTTAGAAAAAAAATCTTATATTTAACATAGTGGCCATTCTTATTTTTAAGATCTGTTTTCCATCTGATTTATTTTTTTCTTTATTTTATTTCAATCACCATTTATCCCCATATATCCTCTTTCACCTCCCCCCGCCCCATCACCACACTGTTTTTTGTGTCTATGAGTTCTTTCCCCTTTTTCTTCTTTTTTGCTCAATCCCTTCACCCTCCTTCTGACACTCCCCCACCAGAGCTGGCTGCCTGCTCTCTGTCTATGAGTCTTTTTCTATTTTATTCTCAAATAATTAAATTAACCTAAAAATGTTCCTAACAGTATGTAAAATAAAAAACAAATTAGCAGAACATTTAGTTAGCCCATAAAGAAAAAAGGTTGTTTTTAATCAAATATTAAGGATTTATTTAAATATCAGATCCAAAGATTATTATTGGTGTATTGCATTGTAGCTACACATTGATGAACATCATTTAGTTATACAGGATATAGTTATTACAAAATGAACACTATATGAAAAAATGGTTGTTTTTCTCCACTAAATATTTTACTTTTATTGTTTAAATTATTTTTAAAAATATTATGTGTTACAACTATCCTTGGCATATTATAAATCAGCCAAATAAAGTAAAATGTGCATTTAAGATTTTTGGATTTTTATTAGACACTGATATTTTATGTTTTAGTATTTATTTGTGCTCAAATTTCAGTGTTTGCATAATTTTGCAGATAGCTTTGATTTTTTTTTTCATTTTTCAGATCTCCATGGAACCCTGTTTTGAGTTTGACCTTTGACCAGGTGACTGCATTTGCCAGAGGTGGCATTACAATTGCATATAAAACCTTCTTGGATCCCAAAGCTGTTCTGCTACCTGGATGTGACAAGTAAATTAATGTGTGCTTGGTTAGATTAATCTGAATCATCTAAATTCAGATTTTCCAGAGTGAGAGATTAAAACAGTAAAAGATGTTCTTTGAATCATCTTACATAAACAATTATTTATTTTATTGACTTATTTCATGATATAATGAGCTAATGCCTAAAAGACTTAATCATTAACATCATTAACTTTCCTTGAGTTTTAAAAAAACGTATGGGCCAGTGAGCAGATTATAGTTTCAGCTTTGCAGATGTGATAATTTTATTTGAAATGAAAAAGCTTTTTTAGTGCTTCCATTCTAATATTTGCATGGAATCATTAAATTCTTATATAATATGTTTATACATGTGTTCATATTTAAGGATCTCATTTGATGATAAATGAAAAACAAAGCAATATGCTGGAGGCTTGTTGGGATAGTGAGAAGAAGAGCAGGAGGTAGAGGTTTGGGCATCTTGTCTCATATCCACTTATAATTGTCCATGGGCAGATGGGTGTCTGTCTTGCCTGTAAAAAGATAAAACCCAGCATTCCCTGAGTGCACAGTTTTAAATGAATTGGGTAGAAATAATCTAATCCTCAAGACAATTATTTTGATCACATCATTACATGTTATCCCGTTATTACTTCATTTTATAGAGACAGAAACCGAGGCACAGAAGGGCAAAGGAATTTGCCCAGTCACACAACTGGTACAAGATAGATCCCAAATTCTAACCCAGACTGTCTTTCTTAAGAACTGAGGGGTTTAAACACTATCCTGCACTGTCTAACAGAATTTTCTGTGATGATGAAACCATACTTTGTGACTATTGAGAACTTGATGTCTAACTAATGTGACTGAGGAACTGAATTTTTAATTTTGTTTAAATTAAATGCATTTTAATTAAAATAGGAATATGTGGCTAGTGGCTACTGTATTGGACATCAAGGCAGAAAACTGATACTATGTTGGGTAATGTGACCTATCTGTAAGGTCCTATCTAGCTTTAATATTTTATAATTTAACAAATCACAACTTTCCTTAAGATGTAAGTGAAAAGACTGAAGTAGAGGGTAGATCCACAAAACCAAAGGCAGTCTGATGAGGTCACAGTCTAGAGCAGTGATGGTGAACCTATGACACGCGTGTCAGAGGTGACACGCGAACTCATTTTTTGGTTGATTTTTCTTTGTTACATGGCATTTAAATATATAAAATAAATATCAAAAATATAAGTCTTTGTTTTACTATGGTTGCAAATATCAAAAAATTTCTATTTGTGACACGGCACCAGAGTTAAGTTAGGGTTTTTCAAAATGCTGATACACCGAGCTCAAAAGGTTTGCCATCACTGGTCTAAAGTCAACCTATTGCTACATATGTCCATGAAGACCAACTCTTCCCCCA
The DNA here is from genome assembly GCF_000412655.1 of Myotis brandtii. Taxonomy (NCBI): domain Eukaryota; kingdom Metazoa; phylum Chordata; class Mammalia; order Chiroptera; family Vespertilionidae; genus Myotis; species Myotis brandtii. Next base: position 852,839 of record NW_005365325.1, read on the forward strand.
ATGACTGCCTGCCATGTATTAGGCAAGATTTGAATCTCTTTTGTCCTGTTCTGTTTCTTTATGGATAGAAATAACTCATCAGCATTCTTTTTTTTTAAATAGGCATTTCCATTTATGAGATGAATTTCATGTGCAATGATCTTTCTCCAAGCTGTTACATTTGCCTCGACCCTTCAATTTTTAGCTAGGAGTTTAATTTTAAATTCATGTATTCCTTCTTAATTTTACTTCCCAGGTGCAATAAATATTGTTTTAGTGAGTGGATTCAAATTAGATTTAGCTCCTTAAGAACAAAAATATGAAACTGCCTGCCCTTATTGAACTAATTTAAAGATAATTTCCTTAATATTTGGATTCCATTTGAATTTTCTTTCTGTACTCTAAAGTGTATCATTTGAAATCCTAATGATCATATTCTTACTTGTATTTCTCAGAGTATTGAAAAAAATACTATTACCAGCCCACAACCTGTTGAATAGCAGCATGTTCTAGGATATGTCTTAACATATCAATGTTGAGCCAAGTAATTTTCTTTAGAGTAGGGATTTGCTCACTTTTAAAACAAATGATTTGGTTGAATTAGAATGGCATTCAACACCTCCAGTTTGTGGTGTGTCCATGTACCTACTAGACTGTGCTGCTTCTTAGGATGTTCTTAAAAATAACAAACTCGTGCTTAGCACAACTATCATAAGTATAAAAACATCCTGTATTATTCATACTCCATTTTATTTAGAATATAAATGTAACCATGAAGATGGCCTCAACTATGAGTGATTCTTTAAGAATAAAAGCCGTTTTTTTGTTTCTTTGTTCTATTAATAATTAATTAGGCATGGAATCCCCCACTGTCATAAATAATTGCAAGGTAAAAATGTAAAACTTTACTTTTCCCATTTATTGATACCAAAGCACTTTACAAATTTTTTTTTAAAATTATACATTGAGTTTTCTCGTACTAGTGGAGTATAAAATGCATAAATTATTATACTAGTATCTTAAAGAGTATTATAAATAAATATATTTTATTCTAGAAAAAATAATCAAATGTTTCACTTTTTTTAGTTGGGAAGTTTGTGAGGGATTTCCAGTGAATTTTAATGCCAACAGTCAACAGATACCTGATCAATTTGAAAAGGTGGACTTGGAGGACCATTTTCTACAGAACAAGGTCAGAATTATATGTTGTAATTAATGTGGGTATTTTATGTGTTGGATTTTCAGTCAATACATGGTGACTGAGTGGATATTGGTGAACGTTTTGAAAACTATGAATTATTCTACAAGTGGTGGGGCATTATTCTTTACTTCCTATTATTAAGCCCTTTAAAACTGAGTCAATATATAGCATTTCTGCTTGAAAAAAATTCGACCTGAAAGATGTCATTCAAGTACTGTTTTTGGCATATTTCCTCTAGACCTACTATATTATAGTAAGTTTGAGTTACTTGAGAAAGTCATGCAGATGGCAGTGTATACTTTAGGATCTGATCTGCTTGCTCTGTGGGTTAATGTATCTAAGGAACATGAGTTCTTCAGAAAACCCAATTCATGGCAAGCCAATCCAGAAGGTCTGTGGATTAATTTGCACTTAGGTATTCTGCCAGTAAAGAATTTTGTTCTCCAACTGAGCTATTAAAGGCACTTAAAACATGTCTTTTAAAAAGGAATACTTTTTTTTGTTTTTCTCACCTGGGAAACTATGTAGAGTTGTTCACTTCAACTATCTAAGCTTTAGTTTGTGAATTCAAAACCAAAAGGCACCCACAGAGATGAAGATGCCCAAAGAAAGTAGCACTTCCTGTTCACTGGTCTGGGCCCTCTATTTCCAAGACACAGTGTAAGAATACATTGTCCCAAACTAATATTTTTAATTTCTCCATGTTGCCCATTCATGTTATTATGTCAGAACTTATATTGAGAATATTAGTTGTTTCAAGGTGCATATAAATCTAAATAATATAATTACAAAAAATAAAATAAAATCAATAATTATTTCTAAGCCTCTCTGTTCTTTTTTAAAAAATATTTTATTGATTTTTTACAGAGAAGAAGGGAGAGGGATAGAGAGCCAGAAACATTGATGAGAGAGATTGATCAGCTGCCTCCTGCCCGCCCCCCACTAGGGATGTGCCCGCAACCAAGGTACATGCCCTTGACCGGAATCAAACCTGGGACCCTTCAGTCCGCAGACTGACGCTCTAGCCACTGAGCCAAACCGGTTCGGCAAAGCCTGTCTGTTCTTGAGCAACTTTAGAAAATAAATGTAGGTTGAATGGTGTGCCAAGAATTAATGCCTTTTATATTTTTTATTCACCTGACATTTAGATTTATTTACCATAGTTCTGATCCAGTTGCCAGTTCTTTTTCTTTCTTTCTTTCTTTTTTAAATCCTCACCCGAGGCTATTTTTTCATTGGTATTTAGGGAGAGTGGGAGAGAAAGGGAAAGACAGAGAGAAATATCAATGTGAGAAAAACACATCGATTGGTTGCGAGGGAGGAGCCTGCAACCAAAGTATGTGTCTTTGACCAGAATCAAACCTGGGACCCTTTGGTCCACAGGCTGACACTCTATCCATTGAGTCAAACTGGCTAGGGCTCCTTTTTACTAGTAGGTTTTTGCTGTAAAATTATTTTCCTGCTCAAAAACTTGTGTGCTTGGCTGTTGCCTACTAAAGTTGTATATCCTCATCTGGCCTTCAGTGAACCCCATGATTCTCCTTCAGTCTTCCCCTGCCTTTCCAATCTTCTCTTCTTGAACTTCTTCATACACTACAGTCAGAGCTAATAAATTGTGTCCCACAACATGCTTTTCACTTTGGTATACTTATGCCATGGCATGTGGCATTACTGTGTGTGTGTGTGTGTGTGTGTGTGTGTGTGTGTGTGTGTGTTTGCCTTAAGGCCTTATTCAACTTCCTCTTCTTCCATAAAGCCTTTTCAGATCCTCCAGAGAGAATTAACCTCAAATTACTTTGTATTCTCAGAACTCCTTTGAAAATTGTTCTTAGATCTTGTGTTTTGGTATTGGCATTTATTTGCTTTTGTGCCTTTCTCCTCCCTGAAATTGAGAATTCCTTAGATGTGTCTCATTCATCTTTGTATTCTGGAGTACTGGCACGAAGTCTTGACTGTAGGGCAAGTGCACAATATATTTTTGATGAAGGATTTTTAAAATTTAGCTGTGACTTATCTTACAAGGCTCTCTATTGTCTAATATGTGTGTGTTAGCCAAGCCAGATTGTTCCTTTGTTGTTTTCTGAAAGCACTCCATGATTTCTGTTATTATGTCCATGTGGAACCCTCTGCTTGGAATTCAACCTCTCTTTCTTTGCCACCAACCCCAGCCTTCTCTTTCACCCTTGTGCCATATCCTAGCACGATGTCTGACATATAGTTGGCATTCAACAAATGCTTGTTGAAATCCTGCCCATCATTCTAACCTTATCTGATCTGTACCAGCTTCATAAAATCTTCTTTACCCCCCCCCCCAAACCAGATAGGATCTCTCTGGCCTTGATAACCCCATTGCATCAATTCTGTGCCATTTATAGTCACAATGAACTTGATGCTGTTCCCTCTTACAACTTTGTCATCGTCGTTACATTATTTGAAGTCAATTAGTGCTCCAAGTTTAGGCCTATTTCAGGTCACATTGGGGTAGAAAGGGAAGAATGGTAGATTCCACTGAGGATGTTGAGATCAGATTGTAAAGGGTCTTAATTTGATGTTAGGGATTCTGGATGTTCTGTAGAAAACAAGGATCCATTGGAAACATGAAGCAGAGGCAAGATCTGATTTGATCCTTGTGTTAGGAAGATAATCCAGGAGGTCCTTGTCTTACTTACCCTTGTTGCTAGATTAGAAATTCCTTTGCACCAGAGGACATCCTGATCCTCCTGTCTCTGCTGTAATCTCTAAATACCCAGAGTTAGCTCAATGGAATTGAATTCACTAGTGAATTAACTCATTCAACAGAAGCCAGCTCAAACCTGAAAGAAAATGGAATTTTAAAGAGTTGTTACAGGAAAAGAACCCCAAGGTGGCTTCTCTCTTTGATTTTAAGTCAAAGTACTATAAAAGAAAACTGTATTTTCTAATGTTGAAAAATGATACAATTACAATCCAAAGTCATTGCATCATGATTAATTGGTTCTAGTGATTCAGCGAAAGTGAGAAAGCACTCATCTTAAATAAAGGTTTGTACACTATTGTATTTTTGGAAGAAGAAATTGGTTTTGAATAAAATTACAATCCAACCAAAACAGTATTATAAGAAAACAAAAGTTTGATAACCTGACAAGTAAAGAGAAGCTTTCAAAGAAAAACGGCCTTCTCTTAGTTATGAAACCTTTTTAAATCCTTTCAGAATAATGTCTCTGATTATATACAGAGAGGTGATCAGTGCATTGGAAATAGAAATTTAATAACTTAAAAAAAGAGCACTTTTAAAGAGAGATTCAAGCAGAGGTGATGGTTACCTGTAGGGCATTTTATGGTAGAATCATGATGCTCATTGCAGTAAAGAAGATACTAAGAGGATTAAAACATGGGTAGAGAGGAGGGAGGCAAAAGCCAATATTCTTGGTGGGTATGTTTTGAAATTGGCCTGAGATAGAGATATCAGTGCCCAACCCCTTACTGTTTGTTCAAATCTCTTATTGACAAGTAAACCCTTTCCCACAGAGAGAAATTTGGAACATATAATCCCTATTAGTAAGGTGGGAGACAGATATAACCCTGACAATTACAACCTGTTGCTCTTTTATCCATTTCTAAAGAAGATTTGGAGTCTAATACAATGAACTATTTGGCAAATACATCTTTCAACAGTTCTGTATTGTTACTTAGATTGGCAGCATTTTTAGATTGCCCCAATTAAAGGGCAATAAAATTATGTTTCCATAAAACGGATGAAGTTTAAACTTCACGTTAGATAATGTAAAAGAAAAAATCATATGCCTGGTTATGGGAAAATATTGCAGAAAAATGGACACTTCAGTGTTTGGCAGGCCATATAGTTTGCAAAAGGAAAAGAAAATATATTTTGATCCTAGCCGTTCAGTATGATCAGACATCATCAGGATATTAGTGACAACTTTCAGTATGAAAACGGCAAGAAAATACCAAGTTGTAATTTTTGAATCATGGCATGGTTATTACAAGTTAACTAGTGAATTCAGCAGTCATGGATACTAGCAGAATATATTATTCTGTATTGCACAAAGGAGGCTGGGAAAGGCAAAGAAGTCTTTACTGTCCTGTTTCTTTGGAGAGCAAGTCAGTCAGAAACAATATTTTCTACAAATAATTCGTATTGTGGAAAATACAAAATTTTAATTTAAAATTTGAACTGATTGCTGTTAGGATAGGATACAGGACTTTAAATAAAACCCCAAGTCCCTTTCATATTTTTAGATCAATAGTTAGAGGCTATTTAGAGATTGTTTACCTAGATCTTAAAGTTGCTTTATTTGTTTGCATCATTATGTGCTCACTGATATTTTCTGCTTTCAAACTGTTTCAGTTTTCCTCTTTGGAGTGGGGTGGATTGATCAGAGAATGGAAACAATAGGAGTGAACATCAGAGACAGGAAGAAAGAGATTTTAGAACATTTCGTATAGTTGTGATTTTAATTTATATATCAAATTATTTGACTTGGCCCTAAATTCTCTAGAAAAAGTATAAGATTTCTACATAGCAAACAACTTGTTTGGAATGGAGATTGCGATTGACTTATGAGCTTCTCCTTTCAAGAAAACTTTTATTGTTTTGTATTTTGATCCTCAATAGATCTGTAAGACAAGACAAGCGGTTCCCTATGTTTAGAATTTTGAACAGGAATATTGAAGGCTACTCCACTTTCATTAGTGATTTGGGAAAATAAAATTAAATAAGTTTTAACTGGCCCAGCATGTGTACACTTCATTTTTATCAATGGCAGCTTCTCTATCAGCACAGCTTATTCAGGCAAGCAATATCATAGTGGTCATTTAAAGGGAAATGGTATTCAAAAGAATAAGAGAGAATTTCCTGTGTTTCTTAATAGGATTTAAAAGGATTTTCTAATGGCATATCTGATGGCATGGATTTAGAAATCAGTCTCAACATAGATGCTTTTTCACACACACCTGTACATGCACACATGTGTGCACAGGCTCACACCTACACACACATACAGAGTATATTATGTTAGAGCATTTTTGTTTTTCAGAATTCCAATTTTCACAGGTTTTTTTTTTATCTTCCCCACCTTCACAAATATTTTTTCTAAAGCTAAGCAACTAGATTAAATTAAAAAGAAAAAAAGAAGGTGAAGTCATGAAGAGAATTTTAATGGCCATTGTCAGTTTTAGGTGTCCTCAGACTTGGCAGGATTTTTTTTCTCTATAACACGAAATGCAGCTGAGTTAGTGGCCCTGACTGTGTCTCGTCTATGTAGAATCACTTGGGAACTGTCCAGCAAAATATCTCTCAAAGAACAGCATGGTGTTGGTACTGGGTGCCAACCCAAGACAGACACAAAGGACCCCTCTGCTCTTCACCAATAAGCCAACTGTTAAAAGATTAAACCATGTTGTGGAGATAACAAGAATTTAGGCGCTGGCAGCAGGTGCTGTACAAAGAAGCAGTTGGCAGTGTGTTCCTTCTGTCTGACTAATTCCAGTCAAAACAATCTTCTTCCCAGTTGCAGGGGAGAGTTTTGAGTGTGATGGCAACTTGAAGTTAGGAGGTGGAGTAAGAGTGTTACTTTAAATGCTGAGTCCTGCGGTGGATGGATTAGTAGAATATGGTTTATCATTGTTGAGAGACTGCGGGCGATTCCCCTCTTGAATCCAGCCACAATTGGCTAGCTGGGGAATACACAATCAAAGAGCTATAAGTCAAATCTGCTTACGTGGTGGGGTTGCTGTATCCCTAAAATTTTATTTTCACATACAGGGGTCATGTAACATTTTCTTCTTTTGAGAAGTAATGCTCTTCCATTATAGAATAATTACCAAATATATTAGCTCTACCCTTTTGTTATCGCCTGATCACACTTGAAAATGTTTATCTTTTAAATTATAATTTAATTTTTGTATTTTAAGAAGTCATTTGCCACCCAACAAATAGCTAGTATTAGTACCAACTTACACTTTTTAGTATTAGAAAATAATTTTGATTGTTATTGAAGCAACATCACTTATTGGGTTTAAAGCAGAAAGTCATATTCCCATAATCCTATACAAATAAATACTTGTACTTACAAACTTAGCATGATTACTCAGAGAAAGTGAGCATGTAAGTTAGGAGATAAAGTGTTAAATTTGAATAGAATCCCTACAGGTGATACAAATACCTATTAATTTGAGAATCAAGTCTAAGTGAGAAAAGGTAGAAGGTGCACAATACCTTTGACCTATGTAGTCTGATAAACACAGTTGCACTGTCTCCCCAATCAGTCCCCTCCTGTCCTTTTGCACAACTATCACTAAAGTCTCAGCTCATAACCTTTTATTCTTAGGAGGTTATGTGGGCTCCCAACTGTTCTCCTTGCCTTTGATATTTCCATTCTGCAATCCATTATGTCTACCCTTTGCCATATCAACCTACTAGTATTTGCTATAATCCAGTCCCTCCTGCTTAAAAGGGTTCACTGGTTCCCTACCAAGGTCTAACTCCTTAGCCTTACACTGGACACCTTCTACAGTTTGGCCAAGTTTATTTTTTGAGCCTATCAAAAAATCCCAAGATATGTTGATTATACATCCTTGCCTTTACTTGGAATATCTTTATATTCTTTATTATTCCTGTCAATCTGTCTTTATCCTTTAAGGTCCAGTCCAGATGTTACTTCTTTCAAGACACTCCACTTTTTGTTGCTCCAGTAGAAATGACCCCTACCATTCTTTGAATACTAGAGTACTATTTATTCATCCATATGGAGCTTAACATGAAATTGTGTGTGTGTGTGTGTGTGTGTGTGTGTGTGTGTGTATTATTGCCTCTACTGTTGTGAGTTTCTTTAGGGCAGGAAAAATACAGGTGAGGCAAAAGTAATTTTACATTTGTGAGTACATGAAACACAGAGTTTATTCATGCATTATTATTTATTATTATATTATTTTCCATATGAACAACTGTAAACCTTTTATCCTACCCTGTATTTTACAATATCATGCACCACACAGTCTGGGGCCCTGCCTATCAGTACCGGTGCTCAACAACTATCAATTGAATTGAATCAAGTGGGATTGAGCACTGCTGTTTCAAAAGAGCCCTTCTCAATTGGAAACATGATGTTCCAGGATAACTTATTTTGGGTAAGTGTATTGAGGAAGGTTAACCTTCAGAATCTGTTAAAAACGCATACTTGTTCTCATGGTACAGGTGGATTCCAGTATTGTCCTTCATGCCTCGGTTTCCATTGGAAAGTGGGGTTCCTCAGGTAGTGAAGAGAGCAGCAGATGTCAGATGGTGCCATCGACCCCGTGGCCTGCAGCCAGTGTGTGGCTGATCATGAAGGTACCTGAGAGTGTCTGTTGTCCCTGAGTGACCTCCTGTGCTGGCTGGCTTACCATGTGCTCACCTGGTCCTCATGCACACCAGCATGCAAGTGAAAGTGTGCTCAATTGCTGGCCTTAATAAATGCTCTTTCTCTGCACTTGGGTTGTCTATTACAGAGGAATGCTGTAGACCCCCCTCTGAGCATTCAGTCCACTTTTAGATGCGCTGATTTGTTCATACTCCAGAGTATATCTGCACCCAGCATAGAGCTTATGTATAGTCCATAGACTTGCCATTTCCTGAGATTTGTCTGAATGTCATTTGCTTCCACTCGCAGTCTTCACTATTGTGCTTTGTGGAGTCTGGTGGATTAGCACCATATAATGACAGCATGCGGTCTTTGTAAGGACAGTTTTAGAAGAAATCCCTGAGTACAAAATGTGAATAATGCCTAACAGATTTATACCTGTGTGTTAGCACTAATTTTTTGCTTTATTATTTTACTTTTGGATCTGATTTAAATTGAGAGCGTATAATCACCCCCCCTTCTATCTTACTATTAAAATATGTCTTGTAATTGCTACCAAATATTTATGTCTGGAAAGACATGGCACAGCCCGTATCTACCCTTCCTCCATCCCTCACTATAGATTAATTTTGCTTCCTCTTAGTACTTCTGTGGGTGCAGAGTAGTCCAGGGAAGTTTGCTGCTACTTAGTTTGGGGTGGGGGAGAGGAGCTCAAAACTATTTTCTTAGTGAAATCTTAGATTGCCCTTAATTATTATTTTTAGTTTCCCTGAGAGTTCAAAACAAACATATAGAATAATTATGGCATAAAGGTACTAAGAAATAGTATTCATTTTACATAACAAGGCAGAATGAGGTTAGATGAGATATTTCTTAAATCTGTTTCCAACTTGGAGACTTGAAGTACTAGCCCTTTTAAAGTTGTATTTTGTGTCTGATTTGATAATAATATCTGCCATTTTATTAAACATCTGCTGTATGTTAGGCATTATATACACACTTATCTCATTCAATCTTATACAAACTGCAGATTTTCATTATGTAGCTGAAAAAAACTGAGTCTAGTAAGGGTAGAAGAAGGATTCTTGGTCTCTCTGGATTCAAGACATATCTTTTCACTGTAATACAGGACACTGCTCTATATTTGACCAATTTATGAGCTTGAGGGAAGTGTTTTAGTTTTAGCACTGCACTGAACACCTGTGTCACCAATTGGACCCGTAGATATGGAAGATTCTTTCCTAGATCTTCTATTTTGTAATTCTCTGGTATCTGTTTCTAGAAGTTTATGATATTCAAAATATATATCTGGGGAGAGTTACTTAGCTGCTCTGAGCCACCGTTTTCTCATCCATAAAATGAAGTTAGTCATATGAGAAGGCATGTTTGAGGTTCAAGCATGGTAGATAGAAAGTGCTTAATAAACGGCGATTCTTTTTCTCATCCCTAGCTGTTTCCTTTCTATAACATTATCAAATGAGGATTCCATTCAGTGCTTATATTAGAACCAAATTAAAAATAAATATTTTCTTAAGTCATCATATATTCCTTTCCCACACCACAAAACCTTGAGAAATAAGTTACATGCAAAAAAGAAAACAATTTTGAAAATGTTTTTAGATTGAATATTTTCCCCCTTTATTTATTTATTTATTTATTTATTAATTAAAATATATTTGTATTGATTTCAGAGAGGAAGGGAGAAGGAGAGAAAGAAACATCAAAGATGAGAGAGAATCACTGATCAGCTGCCTCCTGCACGCCCCCCCCCTACTGGGAATAAAGCCTGTAACCCAGGCATATGTCCTTGACCAGAATGGAAGCCAGGATCCTTCAGTCTGCAGGCTGACACTCTATCCACTGAGCCAAACCAGCTAGAGCTATTTTAAAAAGTAAAATTTTTTACCTGTAAAAATAGAGAATTTTGCATGCCATATATTCTCAAACGTGTAAATGAATTCCTCAGGTGTTGTCACTTATTTAAAATGTTGTGTTGATTCACTAAGAAAATTGTTACATGGACATTCAAACAATATTCCCATCAATTTCCTTATTAGAGAATTTCAACCCTTAAAACAAATGCAGCTCACAAGTCATCTTAAAATGTTTAACCCGTGGTATTTAGACCCAGAGCAAGGCTTTACGTTGTGTGAAGGTTAAGGATTTGTTTCCATCTTCAGTTCACTGCACTTTTTTTTCTGTGCATGCATATTTCAAGGAAGTTCTGTAGTTATAACTACAAGAAGTGACATGTGATGGACCCCCAATTGCTGCACTGTGAAATATGCACAGAAAAGAAGGACAAATGAAGATATCAAGCCCTGTTTTATTTTGCGCTGAACTATAAAATGCCACCCTTGTCGGACAGGGAAGCTCACTGATTCTGAGCACGGCTCACTGACTGCTAAGTTGTGGGTAGTGTTTCACTTTCAGCAACTGTTAATATCCGGGGTTATCCAGGCATAATGACCTCACTATTTGTGACACATTGTTGAATTTTCTGGTTCTTTTAACTTATTTAGACCTGTCTCCCCTCTCTATTCATTGGCAGACTGGAATGATCTTGAGCCGAGCCATAACTCAGGGCTGCCTAGCTATTGGTCATCCAATCAGAGTCAAGGCCACTGAGGGAACATCACTGGAAGGATATAAATTAATCCTCCAGAAAAGGTAATACCCATACATTACTTAGCTCAAAACAATAAATGTTCGTTTCAAAATTTCTGAACAGTCAAATCATACTGCTTAGATAGATGTTCATTAGGTGTTTAAATTTATGTTTACAACATGGTTATTAATTTTTCTCATCTGAAATAAGCTTGAAAACATATCCCACTTAGTTTGGTAGTGATTCTTAGATATTTTAAACAGCAAAATGTTGGCCTTCAACATGTACCTATTCTGTAGACAAGCTGCTGCTTTACTCTGTAATTATTGAACTCATTTCTTTATCTCTATTTTGATTGATAATTAAAAATTTAATGGTCTATGTGTACTCCTAACCTTTTCTCCATCTTCTAAATATAAAATATTGAACTGTAAAAGAAAAATTAAGGAGATAAGATATTGATGGCTTGTAAAGCACTGAAAGTGCGCTTTCTGTTTTTTGTTTAGATGGATAGGCAGTAGGTTTGTACTTAGGGCTGAAACCAGAAGTAGGGCATTTAAGCACCAGAAAAACTAGCCCAGCCTCTGTACAGAAGGGAAATTTCTCCAATATGTGAAACAGATTGTTCAACAGGTATTAGAATATCACATCATGATTAGGAATGTGATCCACAGGGTCAGATTCACATGTGTAAATTCTGGCTATACCTGGTACTCTAACAAAAATTAATTTCTGAGCCCAACACTATTCTAATTTCTTTATATTATATTGTCACATTTAAACCTCACAACAACTGGAGAAGGTATATATTATTATAATTATCTTTACAGTTGAGGAAATTGAATCATAGAGAAGTCAATCATTTACTCAAGGTCGAGCCTGCTAAGTGGCTGGGCAGGAATGCAAACCTAAGCAGTCAGGCTCTACAACTTACTCTTAGCCACAACACTACAATGTCTGTACGTCAAAGTCTAGTCAGACAATTGCCAATTAGTGTCAAGCATAGTAGCAGATATTTCAGTGGATTAGTAGGGTACATTCATTGAGAAACATAGGAAAAGGAAGAGGGAGGCATTAGCTTGGCAGCATGCAAACTAGCTAGTGCTAGTAGTATACTAAACACACAGTTCCCAAGGAAGGATAAACAAACCCAAATCAAGTCCCAGGTTGATGTGATGCTGTATGTGGAATGGGTAACAAGATTTCTGCAGCAGAATCAGTACTATAAACTAGAGACATATCAAAGATCAACGTATGATGATAATGACAAGGCCAAACCATGGGACATGGAGCCACAGAGGCTTTAGCTCTATTTTTTATAACAAATAGAAAAATCAGTCAATTGTAACTGACCCAGAAATTATACAGATTATAGAATTAATATACAGGAAATTAAAACAATTGTTATAACTGTATTCCATATATTTAGGAAGCTAGGGAAAAGATTAAACATATTAAGTAGAGACGTGGAAGATATACAAGACTCAAATCCAATTTCTAGAGATGAAAATGGAAATTTATAAAATGAAAAATATATGACTGATGGCAGATTAGGTATTGTGGAAGAAAATATTAATGAACTTGAAGAAAAAACAATAGAAACTATTCACAATGAAAGCCACAGAGAAAATTGGAAAAAAAATGAACGAAATATTAGTGATATGTGAGAAACTTTACATTGTATGTCAATTATTCCTCAATAGTTGTATTTAAAAAGAGCAAAACAAAACAAAACAAAACAAAACTGAGAAAATAAAACAAACAAAAAGCCAACTCGATGGGTAAGGAGTGACTAAGTGGTTACCTTGCAGTGGTTCTCAACCTTCCTAATGCCGCGACCCTTTAATACAGTTCCTCGTGTTGTGGTGACCCCCAACCATAAAATTATTTTCGTTGCTACTTCATAACTGTAATTTTGCTACTGTTATGAATCGTAATGTAAACATCTAATATGCAGGATGTATTTTCATTGTTCGCGACCCACAGGTTGAGAACCGCTGCAGGGAAATGGTGAAGAAAGACCACTCTCCATGGGAGAGTTATCAGTGGTCTAGTTGAAATGGCAGGTGTTTGGAAAGGTTTTACATATCACTTGATGAACATGCTTTTCATGCCCAGGAATAAAAACTAAATACTAAACTGAATACTAAATACTAAATTTAGTATTAGCTAACTGAATACTAAAACTAGTGTTGATGTGGTCTCAGCCCACTGAAGTTCTTCACATGCTACTCTGGCCAGGATTGTCATAGAACTGGGTGGGACTGAAGCCTCAAACTGGATGTCCTTGTTGCCTATGGAGAATAGAGCGTGGGCAAGGAAAGAGATGATTAAAAAAAATAAAAATGTAGTTTTATTTGAAAATCTCTATTGAGAAGGAAGGATGTGGTTTACTTTAGAAAGGAAGGAAAAACGAGAGAGGGGACGAGAGGGAGGAATGGGCAGTAGAAAGGGTGGATCCCTATGCAAATGAGGATCATTTGCCTTTCTATTAATGCAACTCACCTTTTTTTGAAAAACAAAATCTACTGTAAGATGGAGACAAAATAGCAGAAGATTTGGAAAACTAGAGTTTCTCATTAACTGTGAAGCTACATTTTGTTCTTTAAAAAGCAACAAGGATCCAGACTTACCTCACTCTGGATTTATGCTTTCAAATATGTTTATCTATTCCTCAGCATCTGAAGTGCCTGTATGACATTTATTTTTAACATAACCATAGTTCATTATAAACAATAATAAGTATCCTCATGTCTCCAGCAGCTGCTGGAGACAAATTTTCTTTTCTTCTCCTAAGTAGTATAATGTAATTTTCACAAAAGCTATGAATCAAGACATAGCTTTTATATGCTAAAAATAATAGAACTAGCACTTAAAGTAGCAACCTGACAACTCACAAAGAATATTGTAAACAGATCATGCCTCATTAGTTCAGTTATGTCTCATTTGGTGTCACTCATCTTATTCTTATTCAATATATCAAGTGCTTGCACATATTTGTCTTTTTAGTATTTTTCTGTGATGTGCATCTGACCATGAGTGGATGAAAGGCAGAACAATGATGTCGTTACCGAGTAATCTGAAAATGATAAAAATGATAAACTTCAAAGTCAAAGATATGTTTCCTCCAAAAGTTTTTTTTGGTCATCTTATAAACAAATCAAAGAACTAAAGTTCTTCTTCAGGCCACCATTAAATCTTAATTTTGCTTAATTTTTAAAGAATGTGGGTATGCAGAATCTGGCCTTTAGTATTAAATTCTTAAACTAATTAAAGCAACACACACACACATACACACACACACTCATTCATACATAGAGGTTAAATTAAACTAAATATTGGGGAACCATGGATTTTGTTTGGCCTGCACATTATTATATTTTTTGAATTAGTGGTAAGCCTATAGACATACGGAGATTTCACACAAAAATACAAATTTCTGTTTTTTCTTAAAAAAAAAAAAGAAGAATGGGGTGCAATGGACTTTCATTCTCTCATGGCACCAGTCATGCAGGAACAGATTCCCCATTTAGATAGAACATATACCCTCTGGTTTGCTATATTCTCCACCATTCCCAATTGCCACCCTCACACTAGCTTTAGCCTGCTTTATTGGTTTCCATTACCTGTCTGGTAATCCTTACTGTTTTCCTTATTTCAATGTTAATCTTTTAGTTATACTTTTTTTGCCAACTTCTCTCTCCCCCTCCCCCATTTAGGTCTTGCTAAAAATAGTGTGATAATTGGCCAACATTAATCTAGACTAGGTTAAACAAATACTTCTTTAAGGACACCATTGGACACAATGAACAAGTGTGTCTGTAATGCTAGGTGTAGAGAGATAAAGACAAGTAAGTAGGCAGCACATCACCAGGTATTCAGAGAGATTGAAATCATCTCATTAGTCAAGTCTTAAAGTTTGAGAGTTAGATTAAAGCAGAGTAGTAGACTCTATCAAGTATCCAATGTAGGAAGGACTGTTTGCCATGCAGTGGACTTCGAAGTAATATTGAAACATGTAGATAATGCCATCAGAAAGGTCAGCATCAGGTAGAAAATTGCCCACATTTAATTTCACAATATGTGCATTGATGGATGAAACTTCTTTTTACTCTTACCATGTTAAGAATCATGGAGTAGAAATCCCTTTTCCCCAGTCTCTATGGATCCTACTTTTGGTCCAGGTAGCATTGGAAGACACCAGAGCCATTTGAAACTGGTTGGGAATGTGGATTTGTAATTGTGAAACATGGTGACCAGCCTTCTTTTAGTCAACTGAGAAACGATGAGTATTAGCCTATGAAATTTCCCCCAAACTGAACTGTGCTCATGGAATGCCTTTTTGCTTATAGCCTCTGACAAATGGAATATTTCAAAGGAATGTTTTTTTAGGTATTAATTAATATTATTATAATCATAAATTTTAGTTCTGGACCCTAAGACATCTACTAAAAGCTTATTTTTTCCTTTATTAATTATAAAATACAAAAATCTCTAGAAAGATTAACCTCTCTCAACACATCTCACCCCACCCAATGCTGAAATTGAGCAACCATTACATTTGTCTCAAGCCTGAGAATGGGATTTTTAGCTTAGGTATCAGGTAAGCCTTGAACAATGTTCCATAAACAAATGTTTACCTAAGTATAGAATTCTTCATATTTCCTCACTTCTCTGCTTCCCTCTCCTCCATTCTAATTTCACTCTTCTAATAGTGTCATGTTTCTCTCTTTTGTTTTTAACCCAAAATTGACATCTGAGAATTAACCTTGTCTATTCTCTTTAACCTCCACCCCATTTAGTCAATCACCAAATCAGTTCTTCTTTTATAATGTTTTATGTATGCAGTTATTTCTTCCTCACCTACTCTCATCATTCTAGTTCAGTGTTTCTCAAAGTCGGGTCCATAATCTATACACATACACATTCCCAGACTTCCTTTTTAAAAAAATATACTTTATTGATTTCAGAAAGGAAGGGAGAGGGAGGGAGAGATAGAAACATCAATGATGAGAGAGAATCAATGATCGGCTGCTTCCTGCACACCCCACACTGGGGATCAAGTTCGCAACCTGGGCATGTGCCCTTGACTGGAATCAAACCTGAGACCCTTCAGTCTACAGGCTGACGCTCTATCCACTGAGCCAAACCAAGTAGGGCTCCCAGAGTTCTTATACAGCAGTTGAATCACTTGTAACACCTATTACTGTGAATTTCTGGGGGTCCAGACCTTCTGAATCAAAATCTGAGACATACCCACGTGTTCTTCACATTTTCGTATGTAAACTGGATGTGAGTGAAAGGCACATATGCACTGGAATACTTTGGGACTGCTGCCTTCCCATGTTCTGCCCAGATCAGAGAGCCCCTTGCTTTGGAACAGAGCATTACCTGCCACCACCTATTCTCAACCATTAATGTTCCTGTCAAAACTCAGAGGCAGTAGGAAAAGTCTTCTTTAACATCCCATTACACCTAATTTAATTCATTTGTCCTACTTTTGCAAGGTTTCTAAATATTAACGAATACCCGATTAGTTAATTTAAGTATAACTAACTTCATCACATTTTAGTTTTTCTTTCTTAGATTTAGCTCAGGAAATTTCATGTTTCTTAATAAAATTTTCTGGTCATTTCAGAAACAGGTGCCTAAGGTTTCTAATTTTCCATGGTATCTTTTTCCATCCCATTTTCTTAATCATTATACTTAATTAAGCCCCTTTCTATGTCACCGAGGATATTTTTGGGGTGGGGGGCAGAGATTTCTATGATATTCTTAGCAATTCTAGTTATTCTCTAAAATTCTTAATCACTATTGCCATTGGTAATACACACACAGACAACACTCCCTATCCCCCTCCCAACCCCCAGACTCCACAGCACTGTGTGTACCATAAGGAATTGGTGGTCTTAGAGAAGGCTTTAGCTACTGAGGTGGCAGTGACGATGGTATGGTAGAATCCGTGGTAGAGTGTGGGCAGTCCTCTTGCCAGGTGATATGGAAAATGATGTTTTTATTTGAAACCTAGAGAACGTTTCAATGAGGAGAAAAGTTGTCAATCTCTAATTACATTTTCATTATAGACATAAAGAAAATGATTCTCAGAAGTGGGTGTTTGGAACTGATGGCTGCATTTATTCTAAGGTAAGGACTTTGTTAACCATAGCTTTTCTTCCTAAGTTTTTCCATTCCAGATTTGTATAAAATGCACTCTCTGTTGTCGAGAGCAAGAAATGCTTTGTGTGCACAAGTGATTTTACTCTGTGCCTAGAAGTTTATAATTTAATACTTTCTTCTGAGGTTTTATTTGACTTTAAAACACTAGTTTTCCAAAGCCAAAAATAATTTTCTATAATTTATTGCTATGAAACCACCCAGCATGTCAGGTCCTCAGTTTTCTTTCTTTTATCTTAATTTAATTTAATTCTTTATTTTTATTGAGATATAATTGATATATAGCAGTGTATATGTTGTACAATATATTGATTTGTTACAAGTATGTATTGCCATATGATTACCACTATAGCATTAGCTAACACCTCAATCACGTCACATAATTACCACTTCTTTTTGAGGTAAGATTAAGATCTACTCTCTTCACAAGTTTGAAGTTATAATACAGTATTATTGGCCATAAACACTATGCTGTGCATTAGATCTCCAGAGCTTATTTATCTACTAGTTGCAAGTTTGTATCCTTAAACAACATCACCCAATTCCCCACCCTCCTGGTAACCCCCAGTCTTCTCTCTGTTTTTATGAGTTTGGCGTTTTTAGATTCCACACTTAAGTGATATCATACAGTATTTGTTTTTCTCTGTCTGACTTATCTCACTTAGCATAATCCCCTTAAGTGCCATCTATGTTGTCAAAAATGGCAGGCCTTTTCCCTCATAGCTGCATCATGCATTATTTTGTGTTTTAAACATATTATTTTAAAGAAAATTTTGATTCTAAAAATTTCAGTGTCACATTCCCAAACACAATCGCTGATTTTTTAAATTAAAGTTATTTTAGATTCACAGAGCAAAACTATTTTCATGAGTCATTTCGTTCTTATAGAGGTTTAGAAATTGTAATTAGATCTAAATTTAGTCATATCCACAACTATATCCATCTAGTTAAGGCTAAAATGGAGGATAATTTGATAATTATTTGCAGCTGGTTCATAAATGGAGCTCATTTCATTCATTTAAAAAAAAGAATTACTGCTTCAGGATATTACTAACTAATCTTGGCTCTACTACTTAGCTGTGTAACCTTAGGCAAGTCATTTAACCTTTCTGAACTTCACATTCATTGTCTACAAAATAGAGATATTCATACCAGCATTTTGAGTATTTGGCACAGATTCTGGCCTATCAATAGATTCTGGCATATTGATTCTAGCTAATCAATAATTTGTAGCTACTTATGATAATGACAAATTTAAACACTATAGTGCACTTTGTTACTGTTTTTACTTGGATAATTTTTTTCTTTTGTTTATTTTTAATGTTGACCATCCCTCTATTAATTTGCGAAATGATAAAGTTAAATTACTTTCTTTATGCAAACTACCAGTTCCAGCTAAATTAAGTATTTAAACTTAAACATGGAACCATAAAATATCTAGAAGAAAGCATGGATTAAAGTATTTAACCCACAGTAGCAGTTAGTGGATATCTTTATGAACATGCAAACAAAGATAGAATCCATAAAGGAAAAGATTAATGGCTTTGAGTATATAAAAATATTTTAAAACTTCTATATCTAAAATAGCATAAGCAAAAGTAAGTAGAGAAATATGGCAAATAGGGAAAATCTTTGCAATATAAATGTGAGAAAATTGAATAATACTTAATGTATAATAAGCCTGTTATAACAATAGAAAAGGATAAACACTTTAATAGAAAAATAAGCAAAGGACATTAAAAGGAAATACATGACAGAAGAAAACTCAAAATAGCCAAACCAAATAAAAAAGTTCAGCCTCGGCAAGAACATACAATAAGATAAAGACAGTCTATTCAACAAAGAGTGTTGGAAAATTGGACAGATATGTGCAAAAATGAAACTAGACCACTTACTTATACCATATACAAGAATAAACTCAAAATGGATTAAAGATTTAAAGGTAAGACTTGAAACCTTAAAACTCCTAGAAGAAAACATACGCAGTAAAATCTTTGGCATTTCTCTTAGCAATATTTTTTTGGACAAATATCCATGGGTAAGGGAAACAAAAGAAAAAAATTAACAAATGGGACTACATCAAATTAAAAAGTTTTTGCAGAGCAAAGGAAACCATCAACAAAAACAGAATGACAACCTACTGAATGGGAGGAGATATTTGCCAATGACACATACAATAAGGGATTAATATCCAAAATTTATAAAGATCTCTTACAACTCAACACCATAAAAACAAACAATCAAATTTAAAAGTGGGCAGAGGTCCTGAATCGACATTTCTTTAAAGAGAAAGATGACCAACAGACATATGAAAAGATGCTCAACATCACTAAACATCAGAGAGATGCAGATGATTTCTTCATCACATAATTAGCATCATACAGTTTATAGCCTTTTCAGGTTGGCTTTTTTAAAAATATATTTTTACTCATTTCAGAGAGGAAGGGAGGGGGGGAGAGAGATAAAAAACATCAATGAGAGAGAATCATTGATGCTCTTGCAGGCCCCCACTGGGGATCGAGCCCACAACCTGGGCATGTGCCTTGACCGGAACCAAATCCAGGACCCTTTAGTCTGCAGGCCAATGCTCTACCCAGTGAGCCAAATCAGCTAGGGCCAGGTTGGCTTTTTTTTTTTTACTTAGTAATATGCATTTAAGGTTTGGGGGTCCCTTACTATTTTAACATGCACATTTAGTTGTACATTTTCTAACAAAGTTTAGTTATTCAATATCACTTTCCCCAGAAGAATATAAGGACTTTAGTGCCTTTAATTATTCATTGAATACCTTCTCTTATTTTTTGTTAGAATTGTAGTTCCACACCTTAATAAAGAGGTGTTTATATCATATTTGAGGCTGTATAACTAGAACTTATGTCCTGGTAAACACTGGATGACACTGAGCAAGTAGCTTAATCTCCCTGTGTCATTTTTTGTTTTGTTTTGTTTTGTCTTTAAGATGAACATAATAATACTTATTTCAAAGAGCTGTTGCAAAGATTAAAATGTAAATATATTATCATGTGGGAAATTGCTTTGATGCAACAGTAGTCTCCAAATATGCTCTTAGATAGACTATCTTAGAGCTCATGGAACAAAAAGATACATCGACCAAATTAAAATGCTCAAATCATGTTTGTTAAATGGATTCAAAATACAAAGCAAAATGTATGGGAAAAGAAATGGGCTAGGTTAACACTCTTAAGGTGAAAGTGGGTTGAAGGGCCACGTTAGTTGAATCTCTTAGTGTTGCATTACTCTTCCCTGCTAGTGATGTTGTTACAAGGACCAGAGTTGAAATTTGAGCAAGGGGGTGTAATGGAGAAAAGGTGCCTGAGGTGGTGACACACACTGGCTCTGTGAGAGAGCTGCTTGGCAAATACACTTGGCTAATAACTGTGCTCCCTAGTTAGCTTGATGGGCAGCTATGGACTTTATCCAGCGGAGGATCCAACATGAGTCAGCAGTGGGTGGCCAATTACAGATCTCATGATGTTTGTGAGTCTCATGTGCTTCATTTATGGTTAGTGTAACATACATATTTGTTGCTTTGTTATTTAGTAAATCATGACTATTAAATGGCTATTTTTACTTCTACCCCTTTCTATCTATGTTCATATACATTTGCTCTACTTAATTTCTGTCTGACACTTCTCAGGTTACTAATTTGCTTATGTTTAATGCAGCTAATGAATTTCATCCATCCCATTTGTTTTCTTGTCTTCTAGAGCAGAATTGAATATTCCCAAACAATATAGTAACTACATATTACATATATGCAATGTCTTTTACAATAATACCTTTTATGTGTAAATAACTCAATAAATGCTAGCTATTATTATTAATATATAACATGGCTTTAATATTTTAATCTTATCTAAGGGTGAAGATTAGCAATCAAGTTAAACTTGATCGAAGTAAACAAATTAGAAATTGTAATGTGAAAATTATTTGGCTTGATTTTGATCTGAAATTGATAATGAAATGCAAAGTTTATTAGCTACACCTTTTTACTATTAATCTAATCTATGAGCCCATCATTCTAGTTGGATAGATTTTTGGCTGTTGCTTAAAAGGCTGCTGTTACATTTTTCCTCTTTTCCTACAGGCTTATCCTCAGTTTGTTCTGACCTACCTAGAGGAGCTAAAGGCACAAATGGATGTGACCCAGACAGAGTATCACATTCACCATGGCACCTGGACCACAGCTCATCAGGAACATGGCAGCAGCTTAGCAGGAGAGGTCAGTGCAGTGAGCCAGAGGGAAGACAGAAATAGATCTCTAAAATGTACTTTGAAAAGAGAAAAATATGTGCATTGTTTTCAGGAGGCAAACAAGAATTCACATCTTAATGTTACGTATTGTTTATAATCATGCACATAATATACATCTTGGTATGTACATTAGTATTTGTATAAACATCTGTATACTTATATAAATATTATTTTATTGAAAAATGGTGACACACTAGCTTTTTTTGATGACTGCTTTCTTTTGTTCTGGCCACATAGAAATGATTCATTTGCACGATGAAGAAGACTGAAGAAGAACCATGAAAAGTGTAATGTTAAATTTTCAGGAAATATATAGTTTAGATGTTTCCACTCAGTGAAAAAGAGCTACTTATTCCTATATTTTATTTATTAGGTTCTGCAAGAAAGTGCCAGCATCCCTGGTTTGCAGCAACTGTCGGAGCCTTCAGACACCCATTTGATGCCAGAAGGTTCTCTTGGGGAGACAGGGCAGCTGACAGTGGCACTGGTGAGGAGACTGGAGGAGAAACATCCCAAGGCTTCTGCTCAGAGGTAGGGCACTGACAGCACGGAGCTTCATTGCTCAATGACATTCCCTGTTTTCCTTCAGTTTCATGTAAGATTGATTTCTTTTTTTTTTTAAGATTGATTTCTTAATGATTATTGTAATATCTCTAAAGCCCTTTGGCTTTCTAGCACAGTAGTTTTTAGGTCACATTTGATCAAGAGAGGTGACATTTATGTGTATTTCATTAAAGATCAATGTATGGTATTGTTTATAAGCATACTTGGGAAGGATTGCTGTCCTGAGATCGCACTACAGTAGCCTGAAATAACATAATTAGGGAAGACATAAGAGTATAAACAATTGTAAAACTACCAAGAGGTCTTTAAGATATTACATTTAGACCTAAGGATGAGTGCACAATAGATGGTCTTAAGTAGTGATAATTTAACTGATTGACATAAGTTCTGTTCCTAGAATAAAATGAACATCAGTGATTTTGCTAACCAATTGAAAATTATCCTTGGTTGGAAAATGGAAACTGTTTCTCTAATCCTCTTTATTTGATTAGAAAATTAAAGTCTATTATTATTTTGGGGGGGTGTTGTTGTTATAAATTGCAAAACTTCAATTTTAATATATAATTATTTGAAATTGACTATTGATTGAAGTACTCACCATACTCATTAAAGTTTAGGAGAATTCCTACGTTTAAATATGTTAACTATAGGTAGATAT
The DNA here is from genome assembly GCF_000412655.1 of Myotis brandtii. Lineage (NCBI taxonomy): Eukaryota > Metazoa > Chordata > Mammalia > Chiroptera > Vespertilionidae > Myotis > Myotis brandtii. Next base: position 875,638 of record NW_005365325.1, read on the forward strand.
ATCAGTTGCGTGAAAAAAATAGCAACTTTTGTTTTCTTAAAAAAATTTTTTTAGACAGCTTTATTGATATAGTTGGCATATAACATTGTGTAAGTTTGTGTGCAACATGACAACTTTTTATTTCAGTTAAAAACTTTCTTACAGTCTGAATTTACATATTCCTGCCTCAGAATTTGACCGAAAAGAAACTTTTTTTCCCCCTGATAAAAAAGTGACTCTTCAATTTATTGTCTCTTTAATTTGTTATTTAAACCTCAGATCCTTTGGTTTTATTGCTTTTCGTAAGATGGGGCACAGCTAAACAAAGTAACAAACTTAGTACCTCCCGTATCATATACTGGTATAGGGGTTTCCTGGAGCTGGAAGAAAGCTTAAGTTCCAGGTCTTTCCCTGCTCCTTGCTTTTTAATCCTATACAAGGTTCTCAACTCACTGATGCTTCACAACAGGACCAAAGGCTACAGTTAGACAGCTAGGCCACTCTCTGCCCAGGTCACTGGATATAAGTCTCTTGGGATCCATGCTTGAAGTTTTCATGTAAAACAGGAACTCAGGAAATACTGGGCCACTGGGGAACTCAAACACTGTTTCCTGAGGCCACTGTTGACCTAGCTTTCCAGACTCATTCGGCAGCCACTGCTTTTTGAAGGAAGGCTGGGGCTTGTCATTATCCTACCTCTACTCAAGGAGGCACAGGTTCCTTCTGCTCTCAGATTTCTGAAACCTAGCTGGTGTTTTTGTGTTTGTCTCCTGCTGGCCCTGGCCCTGATAGGTCGGCATTCGGGGACCCCGTGACAATCCACCTTCTTTTCTGTGACTCCCTCCTTTCCCAACCTGGAAATATTTTTTCTGGGGACTGAGGGCATTGGGTAGTTTAGGGATTTGTCTCCTGTGTTTTCTTGTTGTGTTTCCATGAAGCAATATAGGCTGACGATGGAACATTGAGAGAAATGCTTATAGTATTAGAAAATGTGAGGCCACTCCCCCAAAAAAGCAGTTAATGTCAGTTAACATACCACAATACCTGTTTGAGTTGTTAGAATTAAATGTTATGTCTTTAAAATTCCAGAAATGTATAAGCACACAGTAATAGTTGTGAAAAAGGTTCTGAAAAGAAGTAGAGGTACACAAGAGTTTTTAATAGGGGTTGCATTTAGATTTGTGATTTCTAGACAGTATGAATTGACTGGTAAATATGTTTGGGATTTATAAGAAATTTCCCAGGGCCCCCTCTTCTGGCCTTCTTTATTTTCCTTAAAGCCACAGGGATTTATCTGCATTCTCCTATCCTCCTCCACAACTTACCACAATAGATGCAATTTCAGTTTCTCTTTTTCTCTTCCTTAACAAATTTATTTTGAGTAAAGCATAAGTACTTAAAGCAATTATTTTCTTCCCACTTTGGAAGGAATCGTTGGGCAAAATTAGAACCTGGTACTGAATTTGGCATATTGATGACTTTGTTAGGTTTATACACTTTCCAAACATAAGGGAAATCAGTGCATTGTATTGTCACTGCCTCAGTTTCACATTTTCTTGCTTTTTATCAATTTTACAAAATAAAGAATAAAATTGCTGCCAAAATTAAAGGAAAAATGTGAAAATGATCTGAGTTGTGGAAATTTGAAAAATAATTAGAATTTTAGAACAGGGAAAACATTAATGAGCAAATAATTTTAATAAAGAATATATAATTGAGAAGAATAAAAAATACAAAGATATAAATGTATGTACTTCCTTAGAAATAGCTAAGGAAGGAGACAACCACAAGTGGCCCAATTTGGGGAAGACAAAAAGTTTGGTAGTAGCAGGAGGTATATGTGACAATGAGGGGTAACATTCAATTATTAACATACTGGAGGCCTAGTGCACGAATTCATGCACAGGTGAGGTCCCTTGGCCTGGCCGGAGATCAAGGCCTATCAGGGGGCCGGCCGGCAGGGGGAGGGACTGCGGGAGGTTGGACAGCCAGCCGGGGGGTCTGGCCAGTTGTGGGGAGAGTCTGTGGGAAATTGGCCAGCTGGCCCCCCCGATTGGGGTCAATGTGGGGCTGGCCAGCCCTGGGGAGGGGCTGTAAGAGGTTGGCTGTGGGAGCGCACCCACCACCAGGGGACAACTACTATATTAAGTAGCTGTCCCCTGGTGGTCAGTGCGCGTCATAGTGACTGGTTGACTGGTCGTTCCAGTTGTTCTGGTTGTTCAGTCATAATGGTCGCTTAGACTTTTATATATATAGATACTGACTTTCCTTGAGGGCTTTATGTACATTACTTCCCAATAACCTATGAGGTATGTAATACTTTAACCTCTGTTTTACTGATGAGGAAATTTGGCACAGAGAGGTTAAGTTAGATGGCTAAGGCCTTCCAGCTAGTACTCCAAGGCAGGCCCCTCTGAGCCCAAAGTCTTACGGCTTCTCCTTGGTATTGTTTTGCCTGTCCGCTCATGTTTTTGTCTTAGCGATTATTCAAATTTTCAGGTTTTCTAACAGGGCCTATTATTTTTGACTGCATATCTTGGAAAGGGACCTTTAAGTAAGGTGGAACAGTTTAGAAAGGGATTAATAAAAAATATGTCAATATATGCAGCTTTCAGCAAAGACAAGAAGAAGTAGAAAACATGGAGAGAGACTGTGAATGCCTGATTTCTTGTTGAATCCAAGTATAGATTTACTGGTTTATACAGGCTTACAAATGAAGGGTTTAGATATTTTTTTTAACATTTTTTGCAATTTTCTTTTCTTTTTATTATTATAATTATTGAATTTATTGGGGTGACATTGGTTGACACAACCTTACAGGTTTCAACTCAACAAAACATCCTCTGCACACTGCATTGTGTGTCCATCACCCAAAGAAAAGTTTCTTTCCATCCCCGTTTATCCCCCTGTTTGCCCACCTTCACCGACCCCTACTCCCCTTTTTCTATGGGCATCACCACACTGTTGTGTATATATGTTATATAACTTGTCATGATTAACCAGGATATTTCACACCTTGAATGGTGGTTCAGGTCAGCTTTGTATATACTGAATTTGGTGACAGGTAACTAATAGCTATCATTTATTGAATACTTATACCATGTGCCAACTGCCATGCTAAATAGTTACTTATAATAACGTGATAGATTTACTTATTGCTATAAGATGATGGTAGAAGTAACCTTATAATCCATGAAGAAAAGCAACTGAGGTTCAGAGTGGTTTTGTAATGTGTTCATTTATACAGCGGGTTAATGGGGAAGATGGGATTTGCACCCACACCCATTTAGATGTATAGCCCATACTCTTATCCACGGTTTTAGTCCTCGTTCCTAGCAGTTTTTACTCTATTGATTTCATAACAGAATGTTATCATACTGAGAAGCCATATTAAGTCATTACTAAAATTTTATGGGCATTATATCATAAAAGATTTTATTAGGCTACTGCCATTTTTATTTGAGCATTATGTTGAATTATATTCTTAAAAAACTATATCACCACAATCCAAACTGTCATCTAGTCAGAATCATTTCATTTAATTTATATTTCAAACACTTGTGGAAAGCAATCTGATTGTTGATCTTTTTTTTTTTTTTTTTTTTTTTTTTTTAATGTGGAAAACTTCTTTTTTCTATTGAAGAAAAAGGAAAAAAAATTTTTATTGTGTAAGGTCCTAAATGTAAGGTTCTGATTAGCTCATAATGGGTTATATTTTTTGTTTGCTTTAGCCACACTTAGAATGTTTTTGCTTCCTATATCAGTGAGTTGTAGAAATGAGGTTCTCTTCTTACTTGGATAAATGTGTGTGTATATTTAATTCTAAGTTTGGTCCAAAATAAAATAAGTATCATATGTTGGCATCTTTAAGTGTCTGGAATGTGTTTGTTTACATTGGTTTATCCAATGGAGCCCTTTACCCTTATTTACATTGAATAGGGGGTGGGGAAGGCCTGGGACAGCTGACAAAGCACACTGACCCAGCTTGTCACCCAGTGACCTGTGAGAAGGAAATAATGAACTGTGAGTAGCTGTCATCTTAACTGTTTCTGACAGTCTGCCTTGGGCACATCTGTGTTAGTTGCATTGGGAAGGCCTTTGTTCTTTTCCCACTAGAGACTCTGGGAGCGCTGAGGGGATTACTAGCTACTGTACTCCTAGCCGGCCCTTCCTTCCCAGGGAAGCAAGCAGCTGCCACGGATCACACCGACATTTCTCTTCTTGACTCAACTTGGCATGGACTTCACTTTTTCAAAAGAGTACATGTATTAAAAAGATCTTCCATCTTTCATTTAAAATATAATTTAATGTCTCATGAGTTTTGATACTTATAAAAAAGCAAATTATGAAATATGTTTAGTAGTATCCTAATTGTCTGTAGATAAAGATAAGGATAAATAGGAAGCTAACCAGATGGGCAGGTGACTTGAAGAAACTATATCAAAATATTGACAGTTGTTACTGAGTTAAGTTTGTATTTATCATTTATTTTCTAGATTTTAATAATTGAATATTACATTTGCAATAGAACAAAATCAACATATGTTAAGCAAAACATTTTTAATGTAGATGCTTGATATATGCTTTATTAGTAGAAATATTTGGGCTAAAATAGGCAAGAATATGCTGTATTTTGGTTCACATTTTCCACTGCTATTTTAAAAATAAACCTCTATTGAATAATTTAAACTTTAAAATATTGCAATATTTACATTTTAAAGTCAATCTAGTCTATAAAATTATTATAATCATTAGGAGATGTAATTTGCTAAGAAACAGGTGTTTCTGTTCCCTGTTTTCCTGAAACATCACTACTATTTCAAGCATAACAAAAACAGAACATTCTGAATAATGTGTATCATACCGTAAGAGAACTGTTTAAATTAAAATAAAAGCTTCATTTATAAAATACAATTCCTGAATCAGTTTTAAAGCCTGATTTACATTTTTACAATTGCTATAAAATTAGTCTTTCTACTATAAATAAGTCTGGGTGCAATCTGCATGGAACAAACACTGAGCATTTAGTACTCACTTTATTACATGTCCCCTTCCGAGAGAATATAAATCCAAACTATACTGCATTGGTCAATTTTCATACGGGTTTCCCCTGATAGAATAGAAGAAATGGAGCTTGAAAGAAGTGACATGCTTTTTTTTTTGCATTCAAGGTTTTTCTCTCTCAGTAACAGGTTTGAGATGCACTAGCTAACAGAACTATTAGTCTCCTGCTTTTCAAAGAAAGATAAATTAATAGTAATGAGAAGTTCTTTAAGCAGACAAATGATGCTCATGTTTCTATAATTATAAATTGTAGAAAAACACATTAAAAACTGAAAAAGCCATATTCTGGTTTTCTTCAGGATTCAATAGCATATGATTTATTATGATTTATGTAGCTTTGCATATAGTTGATGGGAGTTGGTAATCACCTTATTTGATTAGAACATTCTTTTCATTTTGGTCATTAAATATCAACACAATTATTGCAGAGATGGTGAATACACAGGTCAGTTTTGATAACAGTCAGACTCTGTGTTTTTAAGAAAAGTGAACTGTTTAAATTGCCACACTCTAATTCTTATTTCTAGGACTCTTACCAATAAACTTAAAGGTTAATATACTAATTGCTTTTGATATTCACTACATTCAATTATACTTTCTAGGGTTAGAATCTCATGTTAGATTACATTACTATTCCTAGCTATTAAAATGCTCATTTTGAAGCATTAGCCTTTAGCTCTTTCATGCTATATATCAGAATGTGGTATTAGATTTTAGGACATTAAATTGTTGTGTGTTCCAGAGATGCAGAGCTATATTTATAATTCTTTTTATAAATGAGAGGAGTCAAATAACTTGATATTGCTGTCTATTTGTATTTTGGCATATTTTTAAATTAATTCCCATTTGTTTACTGTGAATTAAAATAAAGTGAACAAATAATATAATTGCACCTGGTTCTTTGAAACAAAGTCAAAACCATGTATTCCAAAGGATTAGGTTTATATCCATAAATGTGCATTAATTCAGAAATTATGGAAGGCTTTCAAATAAGGATTTTATGATAAATCTTTGTTCTCACTTACTGCCATGAGGTACCCAAACCTTGAATTATGTTGCTTCATTTCCAATTTTTAAAATGTACTATTTATTTTTTCTGTTTTATTCAATATTGTCTGTAAACCTATCCAAGGTCTGAATGGGAAACTCTGCTTCTACATTCTCTCACTTGTAGGCCCTAAACTAGAATGTCTATCTGGTATTATACTACCTGGGTAAAAAAAAAAAAAAAATTCTAACCTTGGCAAAGCCCTCTTTTCTCTTTGTGTTTTAGTTGCCAATTCTGAGATGAGGTATAATTCCTCAGGTGGTGGTTATGAGAATTAAATGAGATAATACATTAAATCAAGCTGTAATAACATAATATAGTAGGTAAGAGCATAGATTTGGGAGCCAAATTCTCTGGATCCAAATTCTTCCAAGCTTTGTTACCTTGGTTTACTTACTTAACCTCTACTTCCGTTTTTTCACTTGTAAATTGGGAATAATACAACACCAACCTTATAGGATCACTGAGGATTAAGAGAATCAATGTATATAATTCAATTAGAATAATAGGTACATTTATATAGTGTATATCTAATCTAATAATAGACAAACAGGGTAATTGACCTTACCTTCGCTACGCCTCCCATCGGCTAATCAGCAAGATATGCAAATTAACCACCAACAAAGATGGCCTGAGCGAAGGCCTGGGTGCCGGGTGCCGGAGGCCGGAGGAAAACCAGTGCCAGCAGCCAGGGGACAGGAAGGCCTATTGCACGAATCTTTTCGTGCAACAGGCCTCTAGTCTATACTAATAAAACGGTAATATGCTAATTAGAGTGGACGTCTTTCAGACGTCCTTCTGGACAAAGCTGCAGTGGCTGCTGGAGGCTCAGGCAAGCTACAGGTGGCGGCTGCGGTGGCTGCGAGGACCAAGGCTCAGGCAGCCATGGCGGCCAGCAGTGGCAGAAGCAGAGGTGTGATGGGGGTGGCGCCTTCCCCTGATCGGCTGGTTGCCTCCCACAGAGGACATCCCCTGAGGGCTCCTGGACTGTGAGACGGGGCAGGCCGGGCTCAAGGACACCTCCCCCCAGTGCATGAATTTTTGTGCACCGGGCCTCTAGTTTGCATATACAAATGAGTAAGTGCCCACACTCTATCACCTTGTTTTACTTCCTTCATAGCACTTAGCACTGTTTAAAGCCATCTTGTTTACTCGTTATGACTTATTGTCTACATTTACCCTTGAAAATTTAAGCTGCATGAGGACAGGGGCTGTTCCATCTCACTCAGAGACTAGAACATTGCTCTACACAGACATGACAAGCTCAAGAAAACATTATTGACTGAATTAATGATTAAAACTAACATCAGAAGCACAAATCCCTCCTAATACTTTAAATGTAATACCGCCACATGATAATGCCTCTGAACAAGAAGTCTTAATTATTTCTCAGTCCTTATCTGTATTTCTAAATGAAACCCTTAAAATTTTCCTTGATTATATCAATTTAGCACTTATGACATTCACCAGAATGTGCAACTTCCTTTAAGGTCTTTTACATACTATAAATACCTTGAGTAAAGCATGATTGAGATCTTTTCTCCTGTATGTATACAATGCCTTGATGTTTTACCACATTAACCCCAGAGGAGTTGCAATTTTTTGATGCTATTGACCTAGCTTTTCTAGCTCACAGCTGTTTCCTGATACATTGTCTGACCTCCTGGATAAAACAGGGTTAGAAATGCTTTCTCACTTGCTCCATGTTTTTATTTTTCTTCTTCTGAAGTATGGCTAACTCATAAAGTCAATTTTGAGACTATCTTACATTTTAACATAAAAACCTCTCAGTTCTAGGCCTTAAAGGGCTAAACCCTTCATTATTGCTCATTTCACAAATAACAGCAATCTATTGGTACAAAGTTTTTTTTTGTCTTTCAGTAGAAAATATATGGACTTTTTATTGCTATCAGTTAAAGTCATGTTTGAAATTAGTAGCACATATAAATTCAGCAAATTTATGAGTTCCTTTCACGTGTCAGTTTCACATGTTCTCTTTCTTATATTTTCTCATAAAAATTCTTTAAGTTAACTGTCATTTTCACCATTTTTTTCTTCTTATGAGGAAAATGAGAATTTACCTGATATTCTAGGGTCAACCAGTAACTGGCAGAGCTTTGATTTGAATCTTAGTCTCCAGAAGCTAAATCTACCCTTCTTTCTACTATAGTAGTGATTCCCAGGCCAGTAGTCTCAGCATTTCCTGGGAATTTGCTAGAAATTTGCTTCCAGGTCCTGCCCCAGATTTGGGGTGAGAGTAGGGGCAGCAACCTGTGTGCATCTTCCAATAATATAAGCTAAGGCCCAAGAACTATTGCACAAACACACAAATGTACACAATTTGGCCTAGCCAGGTATATGACTGGGTGAGTTAAGTGATTTTCATTTTGGGGAAATATGTAATATTTATAAAAATTTCAGTAGCATTTTTTTGCTTAAAACATAAGGTTCTATTGTATCTATTTAAAAATATATATATTTTTGTTTTCAGAGAGAGGAAGGGAGAGGGAGAGAAAGGGAAAAACATCAATGATAAGAAAGAATCATTGATAGGCTGTTTCCTGCATGCTCCCTACTGGGGATCAATCCCACTACCCAGGCATATGCCCTGACCAGAAATTGAACCGTGACCTCCTGGTTCATAGGTCAGTACTCAACCATTGAACCACACCGACTGGGCTATTGTATCTATTTTTAGGTTTTTTTATTTTTGTTTTTTCCATCAAATTCAGTTTTGATCTTTTTTTTTTTTTACATAGCTATATCCCCATTTTCAAATGGCCAATATCATTTTCAAATTATTTCTGGAATTCATTATTGCCATGGCTTCACCTATCTTTACTTAGTATCTGATAATGTTAAATTTTTCTTTTTATTAGTTTGTTATTAGTCTTCATACTTTGGGGTTTAAGTTTTAACGATTGTAGCCCTGTTTGGAATACAACTAATTGTATTCTTTTTGCCACTCCATAAACACAAAGATTACATTAACTTGTTCTTTTTCTTCAGGAATTGTGGGACTAAATCACATTATTTTATTAATTTAACAAATATTTATAAAATAATGATCATAACCCAGGCAATGTTTTAAGTACTTGTTATTAAAACCAGTTTCCTGGTTATTTCTTTAAAAGAGTAAATAGTCAGTGTCTATAAATAATTGATGGCATAGTACCCATTATCTTTGTGAATATCATATTATTTAAAATTCCCCATATTTTGTTGTTGTTCTACATGGACCTTAATTATCTAGAATTCCTGAATCATCATTTCTCCCTACCTCTTGAAATGCAGTACTAAAGTTTATTAAGTGCTTACTTGTCTCAGGCCAGAACTCTATTTTGCATTTATTACCATATGAATTTATTTATTGAGATTGTCTCCAATTTACAATTCAGATGATAGAGAGTGTGGAACTAGTAGTCCAAGGTCAAAAAGCTAGTAAGGGGGAGAGTCAGGATCTGTAACAAGTTGTCATTTAGAGCATAGCCAACCTCTTAAATATCATAACTCCTAGTACATTTTTAAGCACTGCTTAAATCATTCTTTCCATATGTTTCATTAAAATGTTTTTGAAATATTTTCCTTTGACTGTTTTTCTCTTTCATTTCGAATCCTAAACAACAACAAGAAAAAGAATGCTCTAATGTTTAAAGTTCTGTAGATCAGGGACTGTAACCTATAACCCTATAGTGTAATTGCATGTCATAGAATAGAGCTTTAATGAGGAAATGACAAATTAAAGTAATAATTTTGTACATAGCTTTTTATTTAGCATTTTACCACATTCATATTAATTATCACATTACTAAATATCCACAGTAAGTACTTACTATAATGTTGATTAAATATCAACATTTGATAGTTACTTTTTAAATTATGAAATTTGAAATTAAGAAAAAATTTGACATTATAACATATGAAAAATATTTCTTTTGTAAGTCCCATGTTTTTTACTTTTAGCTTCTAAACTTGCCCTTCTTTTTTTCCTTCCTTCCTCCATTCCTCCCTTACTTGCTTCCTTCCTTCCTGTAAAAAAAAAAAAAGAGAGTGACCTCTTTTTAGATATAGCCAAAGGAAAGCACTTCCAACAATAGAATTGTTCCCCAGGAGAACTGTTCTGTTGTTAGAGCATAGGATTTGGGTCAAATATACTATTTGAGTCTTCAACTGTGCTGCAAGCCTAGGGCACTATTAATCACAGAGACATTGATACCAAAGGTGGTAAGCCTGCCAGGAGTCCGGAAGTGAAACAGGTCAAACAAAATAATTTTTGGATATTTTCTGCTTCCAAATATCTGTTCTGAACTCTAGAACTGACCTCTAGAGTTCAGAACAGATTTTATTTGTCAATTGACCCAGAGAATCAAGTCTTCATCTTCATAGCAATCACAGCCCAAACAAATTATTATAATCTCAGACTCTGCTCATTTTGTTCTTTTTTTCAAGGATTTGACAGATATTATTAAACATGGAAGAATGCACAAAATGTTGAAATTATACCAAAGAATCATATATTTTTCAATTAATTTTAAATATATAGTAATCAGGAAAATAAAATAAGTATGGTGCTAAAAAGAAGGAAAAAAAGTCAACAAATATACTTCAGATATCCAAATCTTTTATTCTGATGTGTGTATTTACATCCATTAGCTGAATCAAATTTCTATTTCTGCTCTGTGTTGTTCTAAAAATAATAAAAGACTAATGCTTGCTTGAATCACCTTTAAAGACAAGATGAATGGTGTGAAAGGATTAGCATCTAAAAGATAAAAAATTAGAATTAAAGATAATCCTGATAAGGGGAGGAAATATTCAGCCATTTCCATTCATTAGGAAGTTGTGATAGTTCACTAAGGGAAAACAAAGAAATGCTAAGTTAAAAATGAGCACATCTGGCAAATAAATTCTTGGACTTCACAGAGATAGGAGGCTTTAAGAAGGCTCTTGGAAACACCAAATGCTAGTGAACAAGTTGGTTCCTATGTCCTTTCAACATGTCCTACATGTACACAATTATAGACCTATCGTGTAGCCTACCCGTTTGCCTTAACACTGGCTCCACCTTGAATAGAATCCAGCTCTGTAATCAGAATGTCAAACCTGAGGACTAACAGGAATTGGCTTAGAGCCTGGGTTTCCAAACTCTGCTTCTGAGAGCCTCTGGTTTCTGGGGCACTGAGGATAAGCAAGATTTTCCATTTTCCTACTTCTACAAGAATAGCTCTGCTTTATGTGTTCAGCTCCCTCCTACAAAGGCAGTGCAGTATAAAGATTAAGAATGCAGATGCTGTTTTGGTTCAAATGCTGACTCAAAAATTACTAGTTACTTGATCTTGGACAAGTAACTTACCTCTGTCAGTTTTCCATATCTGTATAATGGTCATAATAGTCCTACTAGTACCTAACTCTTATGATTAGACTAGAGGCCCAGTGCCTGTAATTTGTGCACGGGTAGGGTCCCTAGGCTTGGTCAGCGATCAGGGCCAATCTGTGGGGCCACTGGCAGGGTGATCAGAGCCCCCACTCGCACCTGCCTTGGCTGGCCTGGCGCCGCCTGCTTGCTGGTCCTGCTCCCCGCCACTGCCACAGCCCCCACTCGAACCTGCCTTGGCTGGCCTGGCACCGCCTGCTTGCTGGTCCTGCTCCCCGCCACTGCCACAGGTAGGGGCCTGCAGGCTGGGGCAGCTCCTGCGTTTGAGCGTCTGCCCCCTGGTAGTCAGTGTGCATCATAGCGACCAGTCATTACGCCGGTCGTTCTGCTGTTAGGTTGTTTTGCATATTAGGGTTTTATTATATAGGATTAGTGCCTGGCATATAATAAGCACTTAGTAAATAGCTATCTGAATAAACAGTTCTTTTGAAATATAACAAACAAAACAAAAAATAATCCTTGGGCCATTAATATTAAGATAGTTATAAAAACTAAAGAGTACAAGAGCCCCTGTCATATTCTGTACTTCTTTACTAAACTATTTCACACCCTTTTAAATAATATGTATTGATTTTACTTTTTATTCTTTATTTCACTAAATATTCATAAAGCATACATATTATATTTATGTATTATAATTTGAATGCTTTATGTCAGGTAGGGACAACACTTGTGTAATTTGTTTTTTATAGTATCTGTTACTGAGACATAGTGAATCAATGCTGGTGATGGCTTTGTAAGGATGATAATGATAATATTGATGATAATCTCTAAAATTGATGATAATATCTCTAATTGTCAGAGGAACTAGAATTAATCTATATGAAATGAGAAAAGAGAGCAGTGATTAAATAGTGAACATATATGTAAGAACATACACAGAATACAGTAAATAGCTTTTACTTTTCTCAAATTCAGAATAAATAAGGGAATAAACAAGCATTCAGTTGAAGCACATTTAACAAATGCCTGTCACTTGCCTGCTACTCTGATAGGTGCTAAGAAGTACAGGATCAGTCTCAAAGGAGTATGTAATTTGTCAGATGAAATATTCAGTTTCTGTAGAGTAGAACAACTTCAAAATGATTATTTAAAGTAGAGTTGATTAGTCCCAGAAAGTAAGGAATTGCTTTAAAAACAAAATGGAAGCATGCTGACAGGGCCTAGGAGCCCATCTGAAAAAAGCTCTCAATGGCCAGAGCTGGAATAATTTGAGCAAAAAAAATAAATATAAGCCAAAGAGAAATATAAATATTCATGAGTTAATACTTATACAAATATATACTGAGTAAATAAGAGAGCTCTGGTTATAAATGCAGAAGGAAGAAAGGAAACAGAAAATCACCATTAGGACAAAGGAGCAATAATTACTGTAGGCAAGAGCCATCAGCAGAATCTAAAATTAGTGGGCGAAAGTTAAAGGTGGAGCAGTATATTTCCTAATATATTCCTCAGATATTTATTAGTTACAAGAGAAAATAGAAGTAATGTTACAGTGGAGAAACTTGGCAGACAGCATCTTAACATAGTGATCAAATTTAGTAAGACATATGTATAACTGAATAAGGTATAAGACATATGAATAAATAATAAAACATATATAACTGAACCAAGCAAGTGGGTTCCATGCCCACTGCTCACTGGACAGTGAACTGGGGGAGGAGTCTTTTGCAGAGAGAATAGGCTTTATTACAGGGCACCCCATTAAGGAGACAGATCTTTGTTCAGGGAAATCTCAGATCTGTCTCCCTGAACAAAGGTTTAAAGCAAATTTACAGACTAAGGAGCTATACATAATCATTAATTCTAACTCAGGAGGTCTGATTGGGCAACCTTGGAACTTGACCATTTATGGTCAGGGGCTTCAGCACGGGGTATTCCTGGACAAGGGACTCTTGGCTTCTGAACAGGTTCCAGTGTTCAAGTTCTGGTCATGTCTCAGTCCTTTGGTCCCATGAGAGGGGCGAGACTTGGGTTCAGGGTGCAGGTGGAGGTCAAAGTTCTCTCCTCTGCTCATGCTTTGGTTGCATGACTTGTAGTTTTGGTCTGTTGTCTCTGAAAAGCAACTCGGTTAGAAACAGGATAGGACCATTTTGAGCTGGTTGTGTGGTTGCAAGTGGACATCATGTACCTTCTGAACTGATCTGATGAGACAGACAAACACTTCTGTGGTATTCTTCACCCAAATCCATAATTTCAGTGTAATCATGAGTAGATATCAAACCCAAGTTGATTCATTTTCTTTGAAAGTTTCAAGGTCTTCAAAGGAATACTGATCAGCTATCAGATTGGAGGAAAGTAAGGAGATAGATGACTAAATGCATTGTGGGATCCCAGAATGGATCCTGGAACAGAAAAAGGACATTGGTAGAAAACCTGATGAAGTCGCCATAAAGCCTGTAGTTTAGCTAATAGTATTGCACCAATATTAATTTCTTATTTTTGATAATTATATAATGTTAACATAAAAGGGAACTGGTGAAAGATATATGGCAACTCTGTATTATTTTCAGAACTCTTATAGAAGTCTAAACTTATCTAAAATAAAGTGTGAAAACATAAAGCTGATTCTTTTAAAATTCTGAGATTTCTTAGATATGTTTCTGACACAGCAAAGGCAGAAAGTAGAGATCTACAAAAAAACAGCTCTAACCTTGTGATTTTGTGGAATTTTTCTGGACACTTTTTAAAGATCCTAAAACATTCTTTGAAAATGTATTTTTCATATTTCTCCCCTTACTAAACAATGCCATGCTGTTTTGAGCAGTTATGTGTATGTAAACTGTGTATAGAATGTATATATGAAAGCTGGAGAAGGATACTAATTTTTAGAGTATAGAGTTAAGAAATTATTAACAAAAACTCCATTCAGAATATAGTTCACAACGACAAGGTAACTTTCTGCCTTCATTTAACATATTAGTTAGGCTACTGAAATCTTTGAAATCTTCAAATGCTAAATGTCTATTCCCATTTGGGAAATATAATTTCTCAGAATTTGAATAGGAATAGATGTTAAATGATATAAAATAGAAGTAAAAATAAACACTAATAAAACACAGAGTTAATATACATACTTTTTTCTAGCAAGTTGTCTAGAATTTCTTTTAAAATATATATATATATATTTAATTTATTTCAGAGAGGAAGGGAGAGGGATAGAGAAAGATAGAAACATCAACGATGAGGGTGAATCATTGATTGGCTGCCTTCTGCATGCCTCCTATAGGGATGGAGCCCACAACCAGGCATGTGCCCATGACTGGAATCAAACCCAGGACCCTTCGGTTCGCAGGCAGACACTCTATCCACTAAGCCAAACCAGCTATGGCTAGAATTTCTTTCTGACAAGATTTAAGTTCTAACTCGCTGAACTTGAAAGAGACCTCTGTGGGCCAGCTTTTAGCATGGACAGTTTTTGTGCCTACAATTATCAGGAACAAAATTTTGTGCATAAATCATTGCTTCTGCAATTAGCTCATTTACTACTTCTGCACTGGGGACTGAGGAAGCTGCCGCTCCATAAACATCTGGATGGAATTGCTGGAAGGGCTCTCTGTCCCTTTGGATAAACAGTCAGGGCTTCCCACCTCTGCCAGGTGTGTCTTCTTTCACAGATTAGGGGAGGGGCAGGGGCTGCACCTTTTAAAATAGAAGATTAACTAAATTGCTGGCATTGATTATGTTGGATCTAAAAAGAATAAGATAATTGTCCTGAGGTACTTGCAAGCAGTTCAGGGTTAATTTTGTCCTCCTATAATCTCTTTAAACTCCACCACTTTGCTAAACTAACTAAAACAAGAAAAAGAAAACTGTCCCCACAACTTCAAACCAGCTCTTCTTTCCATGAAAACAGGGAAGTCATCTCTATTTAGAGCAAAGGAATTAAAACAAATCTGTTCAGTCACCTGTTGTTTGTGTACCTGCTGTTTGCATGGTTGCTTCAATCACTCCTTTGGTTTTTAGTTTTGCTTACATTGTCTCACTAGTATTTTTTCTCCTCTATCTGAGGCTTAACTATGTTATAGCAGTCTGAAATGTTACTCATTTCTTTTCTCTATTATAACATGTTTTCTTTCCATAGCACTCTAACTTTTTAAAGGATATGGGATAGAAAAACATTAGGGAATACAGTATATAAGGCATGAGCTGATGAGTTAAAATGAAAATATACCATATTACATATTTGTACTTAAAATGTTAATGGGAATGAATTGTTCATTTGTCATGATTTATATATCCTTTTGAAATACGTAGTTTTGATTATTAATCCAGAGCAATTTTTGGGGTGAGTTCATTTGGGTTTCTGTATTTGGGCCTCTCATTTATTTGATAGACATATAGAATGTATATGATGGACTCAGAAAACAAAATATCATATAGATTCCACCCCAAATGCTAGACTTGTGGCATAAAGGAGGTTGTCTAAGGCAAGTCTACTCCATTTTAATATTATTCACTACTGAGTTTGTATGCAGTGTGTCAGTTGATTTAACTAAATTTATCCTACTTAGAAAAATACCATTTGCAGAATTTTAAAAAAATTAAAATGTCTCAATACACTTGTAGCATAAGATCCCATAATTTATTTTGTCCATCAGGACATAAAAGAAAAATGTAATAGCTGTTTTAGAATTATAGCTCTACAGTATGCATTTCATTATCTTTCCAGATTCAGTTTATTCCAGCAGAGATGCAGGTTAAATGTTTCTGTAAGAGAAACTTTCTTTTTTAGTTTTATAAATAATGCAATGATGACTGAAATTAATGACATAATATCTTCCTTTCTTTATAGCAATAAAATATGACATATGGGTTTGATTATGGTATCTGGAGTAATAGGATTACTTAAGATGTGTAGGTTTGTGCTCTAAAATTTTCCTTTCCACAAGAAGTGGTAAAAATGACTTCTGCAGAATTTTGCTTTTTAAATGTTTTTCTTGTAAAATTATGTTAATTCTAAAATTATAAAAGCTTTAAAAAATTGAAGCCATTATAACAAACATTTGTATCTATAATTATAAAAGGGTAATATGCTAATTAGACCGGACATCTTCTGGACGCCATTCTGGACGTCCTTCTTGACCAAGCCGGGGCCAGAGGGAAGCCAGCCTGGGACCCGGGTGCCTGTGGGCAGCCCAAGGGAAGTCAGCCCAGATCCTGGGTGCCTGCAGGTGGCCCAAGGGAAGCCAGCGGGGGTCCTGGGAGCCTGCGGGCAGCCGGAGGAGGGAAGCAACCCGGGTACTGGGTGCCTGCCAGTGGCCGGAGTGCCTGCTGGTGGCCGGAGGAGGGAAGTCTGAGTCCACCCTGCTGGTGGCCGGAGGAGGGAAGCCTGGGTCCCAGGTGCCAGAGGAAAGCCCATGCCGGCAGCTGGGGGAAGGAAGGCCTACTCTTGCATGAATTTTCATGCATCAGGCTTCTAGTATAAGTATAATATCCAGAATTAGAATGCAATAATTCTTAGGGAATTTTAAACACACACACACACACACACACACACACACACACACACACATCTATATAATAAAAGCCTAAGCGACCGTTACAAACGAAAGACCAGAATGACCGGTTGCTATGATGCACACTGACCATCAGGGGGCAGATGCTCAATGCAGGAGCTGACCCTGGTGGTCAGTGTGCTCCCACAGTGGGAGCACTGCTCAGCCAGAAGCTGGGCTGTTGGTTGAGAGCGTAGCAGCAGTGGCAGGAGCCTCTCACACCTCCTCCACAGTGCTAAAGAGCAGTGATCTGAGCAGTAAGGAGCAGCAAGCAGGCAAGTGGTAAGGAGCAAGGGGTCCTGGACTGCGAGAGGGCTCAGGTTGAACTGAGGAACCCACTCCCCTAGTGCATGATCTTGTATATTTTAACATTACCAAGTTAGATTTTTAAAAACAGCATAATTACATGGATTTGAGAAATCATTAATGAGAATAAAGTTTTAAATACTAGTATTTATCTTTTTAAAACAAAAAATGTTTTTAGTATTTGCCAGTTCTTCTAAGGTCCAAAAATGACAACCTATTAGTTCTTACCATTCCACTATACTTCTTTTAAACCTTTCATCTAATCCTTATGTGTTCATTATTCAAATTCATTAATGAAGAACTATCCATATGTCTCCAGAATTGTAAGTTTGCCTAAAAGATAAGTGGGTCTGAAAATAATTTATCAAGAATTATAATGTGTAATCCTAACATCTAACATCTTTTTTAAAGGCACATAACTCTCTCACACCCTGAGGGTCAATATGTTATAATTTTGTTTTACTTAAGCTTATAAGAACTTGGATAAAAATAATGGGGTTTGTATGTCGTTTCCTCTGTTTTCTAGTCTCAGAGAGGGGAATTTCTAGATTAGTTTATTTTTCTTCCCCTGGGCAATATACAACTCTCTATGTATGGCCATTAATGTTCAGTAATAAGTTAGTCTTCAAATACCAATAAGATGAAGTGGGCTTGATGGAAGTTAAATGTCCCTAAATCCTATGAATTGATCTGCAGGAGCTGTTTTCCACATGAGTGGTGGCTTCACCCAGGCAGACATCCGCAGAGCTTGAGGTCAGGGTGATGGAGGAGGAGTGTGCGTGGTGGCACATCTGCACTCTATTCCTGACAGTGTCTTGCTTCGGCAAAGGGAAGTGAAGCGCGTATACCATGCTCAGTGGCATTTCCAAATGCAGCTCAGCTGGGGGCCCAGGCTTATTGCATCAACGGCACATACTGGGCAAAAAAGGAAATACATAATTTTGTCCAAGTAGTAGATCACAATCTACCAATCCTTCCCTCCCCCTTTACAATCATCACCCCCACACACTAATAGCTCTAATAGATACAGACTTTATGCATATTTCAAGTCACAGCAGTATTTCTAATGCATATGTGAAAGGGCCCTTAATTTATGTCTACCAACTGTGTGGTGCCCTTCTTTTGGGTAATGTCATCATCCTAATGGTGTTTCTATTATACTCAAAGGTAGCAAATGAGGCTTATTGCAAGAAGGTAATTGATTTTCACTGAGTGAAAATGTAAATAGCCACAAGAAATCCTATGAAAGATAAGTAGTTCAAAATTGCCAGGGGAAAAAAATGATTTGTGTACATGACTTATTGGTCTAAGTATATAAAATCTTTCTTTTTTCAAGTCGATACCACAATAACTGCATTTTGCATCATTTTATTCCAAATTGACGTAAAAGTTGAAGAATGTTGATGATCTTGCTTTTACCAGCTCATCAGTGTATATTACGACAATTATCATATATGGAAGGGGACTTCCTTTTTTTCAGTGTGTCTTTTTAATAGAAACCATGTGAATAAAATTCTTATCATGGAGGTATAAAGACTATTCTTTTGACATTCTATAGGAAAAAAAGTATAGCATCTGCATCAATAATGTATTTTTTAAAATATATATAAGCCAAAATCTCATTGAAAATAGCAAAAACATTAGCCCCCTATTCAAGAAAAAAAACAAAACTAAAAACAGGTTTTACTATTATAAAGAAAGATTAGGTAAAATCACTGATGCCTAAGGACATGATGTGGATACAGTTGTGACCAATATTTTCTTAGAAATAAAGATAATTCTCAAAGTTTGTATTAGCAAGAGAATTAAAGCAAAATAGAGTATCTGAGACAATTGTTTGCTAAAATAATGCCAATTTTTATTGTACAGTCAAGAGCTCATAAAACTATTTTTGTTCCCTCCACAAGTGAAATATAGACATTTGCATATTGCTATCATAACCAATACTACTTGCATCACACTACTCTTTCCCGAATCCAAATGATATGTTTCTCCAAAGAGCCACTTACCAGAAAAGCAATGTTTTAATCACAAAAGTCTCCTTTATCCACTTAAATTTTTTGTGATGGAAAATAAGAAGTAGACCATGCATTTCATTCACTCTCCTATCTTATCTTACTATGATTTGAAAAGGACTTTTATTTCAGGAGTTATAAAATATCTAATGAGAATGTTCTTGTCTTAGGTTACTTGGATTAAAAAGAAAAATATCATTTGTGTTGACCTTTGAGTTGGTAGATGGAGAGATTTGATAATTTTTATTTCTGCAGGAGAATAGGAAATGGGACAGGAAAATAATCCAAATTCCTTCTTTGAGGGAAGTTTAGAAGAACAATTCTTTTCAACTTTCAGCATCATCAGATGCAAAATCTTTAACATCTGTTTTATTCTTCATAATGTATGTGGCTAGAGGAAGAACTGACTTAGCAATCAGTTCAAACAGGGGTAAACTGAAAGCTTGTTGACTTATTCTACAGTGCCACGGACGAAATATACTCTTTGATATAATTAGTCCCCATGCAAGCCCTCTAGTTTGCTACAGTTTTACATTTTTAGATTTAGACAGACAGGACTCCCTAATGATTTGGAGGTTTCACTAATCACTTTTAAAGCCATGTTTGTAAATTCCATTTGGTAGAAAACCCAAGCTCAAAACAAGAAATTCCACTTTATGGGGAAAACAAAACCTTGCATGTTTATTTCATTGAGAAGAAAACATCAAATAGGTTTATCACAGCATGACTTTGCCGTTTCTGCATTCCAAATTCTATTTCATTTAAAAACCCAGTCATTATTATGTTCTTTCTGAATTTAGCTACCTCAGACTTATCAGGCTGTGAGTAAATAATGAAAACAGGAATGGTTTAAAGGCTACTAAATAATTAGCACATTTAGATATGAAATTACAGTAAAGATAGTGGACAGACCCCGTCACTGTGTTTATTGTAGTTGATACGAAGTGTGTAGTGAGGAGAATCGTAAACGGTATTGACAAATATGGGTCTGAACAGCTCGAGAAGACACTTGTTCTGTTTCTGATGACCTTAAACCTTTTTTTTTAGAACTATAGGACAAAAGTAAAACTGGATCCATAGAAAGACATGTTTGGGTAATATTTAAAAGTATCTCTATTATTAAAACAATCTAATAGTTTTATAAATTTGTATTTAAAAAAAACTCATTTGGGGAAGCTTTTAGAAACTAAGTTATTTTAACAATTTTTATCTGTGTCGTAAAAGATAGCTTTATTATATGTCATTTACAATGTCCAAATCTGAGATAATGAATATTCTATTTCATAGAATGTATATCATTTTTATTGGTTTTTATACTAATTGCCTGCTTTTGATTATAAAGGAATAAACAATGGTGTCTTCCAGATAGGCCATCCCAAATCTCAGGTGTAATCATGGGTACAATTTTCTTTAAGATTGAGATGAGAATACTATTGGCAGCAATAACTATGGTTCAGTCCTGAATCCTAGAAACTTTAATTCAGGTGCATTGTGGGCATATAAAATGTGAATTCAAATGCTTTTAAGAAGTCATGCCATTTTGTTGTTTGACACTAATTTTCAACCCAGCGTGCTTTAGCAATGACTGAAATTAGTTCCAAGTGAATTACAGCTAAGCTATTTTCTACCGTCTATATTTTTTATGCCAACTGAGTGAAGAGAGTTTTTTGAAATTTTCTTTAGTGTGTATTATGTAATGGGGCTCATCAGTTAGATAATCAAGTGTCCTGATTGTACACACCATTGAGATGTCACTCAATTGCTTTTTTGCAAATATTATTCAACCCCAGTTACATATTTTTTGGTCAGAAGAAACATCATTTGTAATTGTCTACTTTTTTTCCAAGTCATTAACAAGTGTTATTTCTATAGAGTCCATGAAATAGATACTGACCCATTGGAAATTGGACTAAAACTAGCAACTTATTTCCCTCATGACAGTAGAGTTACAATTAGATATATTTTCTATATCCTACATTAGAAAAAGTGTTCTATATGGGTGTGTGTCATAATTCAACCTTTTGCCCTTAACACACAGTGGAGACTTGAATTTTATGAGAATTGGAGGCAGGGTATTTCTAAATGATTGTGAAGAGATATCATTTGACCATAAGAAAAAGAAGTTTCTAGGCATTAAATAAAATTGAGTCTTAAACAAATAAGAAGAAGCTTTTATGGACTAATTTAATATTTTGAATTTTCAAGTTGCTTCTCTTAGTCTTTCAAACCAAAGGGATTCGTGGTGAATAAAGGTCTGATCTGACCTCCACGTTTCGTACAGGGTACAAATGATGCTGGTTTAGTTAATATTCATGTAAAATGTTGATGGAAAATATAAGAAGTATTTAATCAAATATAAGGTATTAAATTCAAAATATAAGGATCAAAATAATACATAGGAAATATATGTAGGAAAAAGTCAATGGCAGTTTCATAGTTAGGGTTGCTGTTTCTCAAGATTAAACATAACAAATTACATCAAATGAATTAAGAAAGTTCCTCAAAATGACCTTTTTCCTGCCTTTTTTAATGACTTCTTCTTGAGTAATATTTTTATCATCAAAAAGGCCAGAGTCTCATAATTTTGTGGAAAGTTCCACATTTATATGTGAAAATAGTCTTCCCTTCCATTGTGATAATTTACATGCTTTAAAGCTATACCGATGAAGTGGTTGAAGGAAATAAATAAGTAATAAAAAGCACATCAAAGAAGTTATGACGAGACAGCCAGATGGCAGAGAATTGCAGTACTTGCTGTAATTTTATCAAAATTACTATTGTCATGGCATGTTAGTTTTCATAAGAATTTGTACAGTCACTGATCTCATACAGACAAATTAATTTCAGGTTCTCTCATGTGTAGTCACATAACAGCTATACTTGAGCACGCACAAAAGAAAATTAAATAATCATAGTCACATAAACTTGAAAAGCAGCACAATATCTTAAGTTTACTATTCCATAACATCTTGGGAATCAGTGATCATTTCTGTTATGTTAGATTCAAATCGATCTGCAGTGGTACAGCTATTATGTAGTTTCTGCTATGTGTAGTCTTCATTATATAAAGGTAGCTTGTCATGCAGTATTCTATTAATGAATTGTTATTAAATCAGTAATGTTGTAATTCTTACATTATGCCCTTCATCAAGTTTCTTTCTTCAATCTCTTTTATGTCAAAAGGGATAGAAGCTTTTTTATGTTTCCCTTTAGAAATAAATACAGATATGAATCCTCAGTGATTAATGAATTTAAATGATATTTGAATTAAGAATGTTTATTATAGGTTTCAAATGTTCTCCTTCCTTTCTTTGTTACAGAATTATGAAAAGAAAACCTGACACTATGCATTTTATATCTCTGCTGTGCATATCTAACCAACATGTTTCTATTCTAAACACTTCTCCCTAAAGTCATTATTTTTATTGTCTCATTGCATAGCCTGACTTCTTTCTGTCATCTCATGTCCTCCTGGGTATCAGATTTGGTGCATTGTAATATGTACTTGGCCTCAGTTTCCTCATCTACAACACAGATGTTTCCCTGCCAGAAAAGAAGGAGTTGCTATGAGAACTTAATGTTTATTAAAGTAAGTTTAGTTTTCATGACGTTAAAATTGAAAAAAAATTCTTTTTCACTAGCTATTTCAATGATCTCAACTTATTCAAACAAATCTATTACCTGGAGACATGACAGCAGTCATATATATCTTAGAAACAGTCTCATTAAGTATTTTAATTCCTTATTCTTTTTTTCACCAAAAATGTGCTATATTCAACTTCAGGCTTTTGTCCCTAAAGAGAGAGAGAGTTGTTTAATGCATTAAATTTTAGTTGTCTGTGCTGAAGTGTTTTGTGGTCTTGTATGGATATGTAGCTCTTATTTCATATTAATGGTATAAAATGTTTTAGGAATTTCTAATGTGTAAAATTTTATTATATATAAAATCTACATATGTGTTATATATACAAAATATATAAAAAGATTATATATATATATATAATAGCCTGTTTTTTAATATACAAGTTATACAATAGAGAAAAAACCTTGTATGTTATATTTGAGGCAAATAATGTTTCCAGTATGTGTTTGTCCTTTAATTTTGCTATTTTCAATAGACAAAGGTTTAACATTTTATATAATCTAATTCACTGATCTTTTCTCCTGTGATTGTTCTACTGATAAAAAATGAACAGCATTTTCTAATATAGCACAATGGCATATATTGTCAACCTTGTACGAGTATGTCTCATTTGTATGTAATTCATTATTATAAAGTACATACATATACCAGTATGTTCCTAGATCAAGTATTAAGGCTAATTGTTTTCCTCTTTGGATTTTCTCTTTTTGTGTCTCTCCTCTTTCTGCCACCTTACCCTTCCCTCTGCTGTTGCTTCTGCACTCACCAAGTGTCTTCCTCATTGTTCCTTGCTCCACCATGCACCTTTGATTGCCATGGAGTGGAGTGGAGTGGAGACAGCAGCCAATTATCATACTGCACTGCTATTCATATCGTGCTGTGATCTGTTGGTTTAAATGTTTGAAAAATATCAAAAAGTAGTTCATATACTATATATATGCATGTGAATATATCCATGTATTTTATTTTGAGGAAAAGCATCACAATTCTAATGATAACTTATTTGTCCATAATTATAAACTAAGTCAGGGAGTTGCCTTGCCCTGGACAGCTGGGCATGGAGCTGAAGACTAGATTGCCTCCCTGTCATGCAATTACCTCCATTCCTGGGACCAAGTCCATTGTTGGTTAAACTTGATCCTTCTTTAAAGTAGAGCCTCTGCTGTGTGGTGCTGAGGAGCTAATGCTACTTTTGGATTCTGACACCATGAGTGATTCAAGGAGCCTCCTCTTAGCTAATTAAGAGGTTGTTGTGATGGCTGAATGATTGTTAAAATCTATAAAAGTCACAATATCTGTCTTCATCCAATGTTTTGCTTTGTCATTTGTGAGTACCTATCATGGGTCTAGCACCAGGCCAAAAAAAAAAAAAAAGAAGGAGAACACATATTTCCTGCTCTTGAGATACTTACAATCTAGTTTGGGAGGAGATTATATATATATATAGTCCCCAAATAATGTATGCACACATTTTGAATAATTATAAAGGCAATGTTTATTAAAACACACTTCATTTTCAAAATTGAGCTATCAGCTGTTAAAGTGTGTATATATTTTTGGGGACACCCTGTATAGTAGGAGAACACATATTTCCTGCTCTTGAGATACTTACAATCTAGTTTGGGAGGAGATTATATATATATATAGTCCCCAAATAATGTATGCACACATTTTGAATAATTATAAAGGCAATGTTTATTAAAACACACTTCATTTTCAAAATTGAGCTATCAGCTGTTAAAGTGTGTATATATTTTTGGGGACACCCTGTATATGTATATACATGTATACATAAATTAAAATTTTAAATTAGCTGAACTAGTTACTAGATAAGAGAGACTGTAAGGGTGCAGATCTATATGCTATAGAATTTAACATTAGGGGAAACAGTCTAAAAACAGGGTGGCACCAGCTAGAGAAGGTTTTTATGGGTTGAATTGTGTCCCAAAGTGAGATGTTTAAATCCTAAACCTCCAGTACTTGTGCATATGACTTTGTTTGCAAATGTAATCAATTTAAGATAAAGTCATGCTTTATGGATGGGTCCTAACCCAATATGACAGGTGTCCTTATAAGAAGAGGAAAAGAGACAGAGATACAGACCACCAAATTTTAAAATTAGTTATTTTAGATAAGTAGTATATTCACATGATTCAAAAATAAGAGATTCAAGCTGGTGTACAGTAACAAGTTACCTGCCTACCATTGCCCCCAGCCTTCCTATCAGGCCACTCCCTTACCCACCAGAAAATTACTCCTATTAGTTACTTGTGGACCTTTCCAGTGATTTTTTTTTTTAATGCATAAGCAAAGAATATGAACAAATACCCAATCCCCTTTATGGAAGTGGTAATATTTCATACTAGAGGCCCAGTGCATGAAATTCATGCACAGGTATGGTCTCTAGGCCTGGCCAGTGGTCAGGGCCAATTGGGGCCTTCCGGCTGCCAGCCAGGGCCTTCCTTCCCTGGCTGCCAGCTGCTGGCTGGGCCTTTCCTTCATTCTGTGCCACCGCCTGGTGGTCAGCGCACATCATAGTGAGCAATCAAACTCCTGGTCTCCTGGTCAAACTTTCAAGGGGACACTTTGTATATTAGCCTTTTATATATATGGATGCTATTTGCACCTTACTTTTTTCACTTAATGTGTTTGAGATTTTTCCGTGTCAGATTTTTATACATAGTGGACATTAAATAACTTACATGGTTTTGGTTAGTAAATGTTCTCAGGATCTGTGTGGTCTTGCTTTTTTAATTTTTACCACTAACATCTCCATTAGGGCCTTTTACACAGCGGCTGCCACCCAGTTGGCTCCACCCACCTGGAAACCCACTTGTACCCTACCTTTGGCTGTAGAATTGATTAAAACTTACTCCAGATAACCATTTCTACTGACTTCACAAAGTATATTATTAACGTTTTCTGAAGCTTTTATCCAAACTGCTTTACTCCTTGAAATAACAACCTTCTTCCCCAAGATTCTGAAATTATCTCTTAAGTAGAGTTTAAGCATATATGAGTCATTTATATATATGTCATTATATATAAGTCATTTCAGAGGCTAATGATGGAAAGGCAAAATCCATAAATATAGCTCTTACACAAAATCATATGGGTTTGTTGCTACCAGGGAAAGATCAGAGGGAGAGAAGATCAACATGAGAAAAGGAACATTTAAAAAGTAACAACATAAGCAGCTGTAGAGAGGAAAACAGAAGAGCAGCTGATGAGTAGGAGAAGAGGAAAAATGAAGCATTTCGGTGAAAACCCATTATTATTGGGAAACGATTTTTAATATGGCTAAATGTCTGTTTAACAGGACTTAACTATATTATTATAAAAGGAAGTTCTGGAATCCTAAATATAGCTAATGTAGAATTAAGAAAGGGAGGATGTAAGATGCTTCTTAAATTTTGGGATAATGAATGAAATTTAAATCACAACTGAGCCTCCCCCAAAACATAGTTTTCATCTAGAATATTGGACTATTGGTGGGTAGAAAAGGAATAAATATTAGATGTTAATTTTTCTTAAAAGTAGTGCTTGTATACAACCAAATACCACAGATTCAGCTTCTTATGGTTGTGCCTCAGTCTGATAGGTTGAGGATTATGAAGGACTTCAGTGAGGACAGTGATTATCAACTATCATGAAATAAAAATGGCTGGTATCATATCAAGTAGATAAATATAGCAGCAGGTGTTTAAGCTGGTTTTGAATAAAGTGGCATGTTACTGCTGAGTAAAAAGTCACCCCAAACTTAGTGCCTGTCAATCCTTTTGGGCTGCTATAACAAAAAAGCCACAGGCTGGGTGACTATTAAACAACAGAAAATTTACTTCTCATAGTTCTGGAGGCTGCAAGTCCAAGATCGGGATGTCTGTACGATGAAGCGAGGGCCTCTTCTGGGTTGCAATCTCCTCACTGCATTTTTCCTTGGCGGTAGAGGCTGGGCAGCTCTGTGGGGTCTCTTTTGTCAGAGCACTAATTCCACTTAGGAGGGCTCTGCCTTCATGGCCTGATTATGTCCCAAAAGCTCTACTATCTAATAACATCAGATTGGGGATAAGAATTTCAATATTACAATTGGGGGTCAGACATAGATATCAGGTCATATGAGTAACTTAAAATGACAAACATGTATAATCTAACACAGTTTCTGAGAATCAGGAATCCAGGAACAGCTTGGGTAGGTGGTCTGTCTCAGGATCTTTCATGAGGTTGTATTCAAACTGCTACCCAGGGTTTTAGTCATCTGAAGGCTTGGGTAGGGCTGGAGGATCTATTTCCATGTTTACTCAGGTGACTATTGGCAGCCAACTTCATTTTCTAGCCACCTGGGCCTCTCTGTAGGGCTGCTGACTTCCCCCAGAGTGTGTGATGAGAGAAAAAGAATGCATTCAAGACAGAAGCCACAACGCCTTTTATAACATAACTAGAGGCCCAGTGCATGAAATTCATGCATGGGGGAGGGGGAGGTCCCTCAGCCTGGCCTGCACCCTCTCCAATCCAGGACCTCTCAAGGGATGTCTGACTACTGCCTCTTCCTCTTTATACTACTATAGGATGCAGGTCCTACTGGGACCACTGACTCCTAACCACTCGCCTCCCTGCCTGCCTGATCACCCCTAACTGCCTCTGCCTGCCGGCCTGATCGTCCACTAACTGCTGTCCCTGCTGGCCTGATTGCCCACCCCCTAACTGCTCTCCCCTGCTGGACTGATCCTCCCCAACTGCTTTCCCCTGCCAGCCTGATCCCCTCCTAACTGCTCTCCCCTGCCGGCCTGATTGCCCCCTAACTGCTCTCCCCTGCCAGCCTGATTGCTCCTAACTGCCTCTGCTCAGTCCCGCCACTGTGACTTTGTCTGGAAGGACGTCCAGAAGACATCCAGTCTAATTAACATATTACCCTTTTATTAGTATAACTGTTAGAAGTGAAATATCATCACTTTGCCATATGCTATTGGTCACACAGATCAAACTTAGTAAAATGAGGAAGGTTTATTAGGCAGCTCAGGCTGCCATAACAAAGTGTCACAAACTCAGTGACTTAACAGAAATTTATTATTTTTTCATGTTATGGAGGATAGAAGTCCAAGATCAAGGAGTGTGCGTGTGTGTGTGTGTGTGTGTGTGTGTGTGTGTGTGTGAGTGAGAGAGAGAGAGAGAGAGAGAGAGAGATATGTGGTGCCTCTTCCTCTTTATACTAGTATAGGATGCAGGTCCTATTGGATTAGGCCCCCATCCTATGACCTCATTTAACCTTAATTATCTCCTTAAAAGTGCTGTTCCAAATAGAGTTAAGTCACAAGTCACATTGGATGTTAGTTTTTCAATACGAATTTTGGGGGAATCACAATTAAGTCTATCATTGAGGGAGCCTGCTTAGGATGTAAGTAGCAGGAAGCATACTGGGTGGTGGTATGTCCTAGACTATTCCTGGCTCTGATGGTTTCATTCATACCAGATTCACCAAAAACCTTTTATTCCTCTTTGCAGTTACCTTTAGAGTTGGTTTGGTATCACTCTTTTGTCAGGCCCATTTGAAGACAAAAATGAAAGCACTATGAATACCATTTTATTAAATATGAAATTATAATTACACTAGAGGCCCGGTGCATGAATTTGGGGTTCCTTGGCCTGGCCTGGGGGATTGGGCTGAAACTGGCTCTCCGACATCCCCCAAGGGGTCCTGGCTTGTGAGAGAGCGCAGGCCAGGCCGAAGGACCTCACCAGTGCACAATCGGAGCCGGGGAGGGACATGGAAGGTTGGCCAGCCGGGGAGGGACTGTGGGGGGGCTCCAGAGCATGTCGGGCCAATCTCGCTCAGTCCTGATCAGCTGGACCCCAGCAGCAAGCTAACCTACTGGTTGGAGTGTCTGCCCCCTGGTGGTTAGTGCACATCATAGCGACTGGTCAACTGGTCGACTCTCTGCCCCCTGGTGGTAAGTGCACGTCATAGCAAGTGGTTCAGCAGCCTTAGCATATCATTATCACATTACGCTTTGTTTGGTTGAACAGCCGACTGGATGACCAGACACTTAGCATATTAGGCTTTTATTATATAGGATTATATAACTTTATGTATATTTATCATATCTATGTGGGGGACTCCCTAAATAAATATCCAATTATGTGTAAATACTAGTAAATGGGTTTTTGTATATTTTAAAACCATGCCCTTGCTAGCCTGCTACTGTTTTCAATAATGTTCTCTTACTTTCCTTTGAATATAGTTTCCTATATATATAGAAGAGCAGATAAAGTTCCTAAGCCCTTTATTTTGATGATAAAGTAGTTAAAATACTTTTTAAAAAAAATGGTCATGGAGGTTAAGTTCTGAAGTGCCAAGAAGTATAACAACAAATGTTTACTGAGTTCCTGCTAGGTACATGTAGACCTGTTGCCATACATTGGGACAAGAGAGAAAGAATAAAAACAGACAATTCCTCCTTAATTTGCTAAAAATTTACTAAAGTAAAAGGTCTTCACTTAATCTGTCTTTATTCTCAATATGAAATGTCCCCACAGAAGTGCTCTTGAAAACCAAACTATTTTTAATATTAAAAATAAAATTAAGAAATAGCAATGAAATATATTAGAAAGACATTCTACAAAAGGCCAAACAGGAAACCAAAGAGCAATATTGGGGAAAGATATGGTAGATACGATCTCTTCAAAATTATTTTGAAATTTTTCAAACAAGCAGAAAAGAATGCAGAATAATTTACTGGTAATGACCACCCATTGCTGTCTACTCAGCTTTAATAGATCCTTAACATTATGCCATATTTGCTTTAGATTACTTTACAGAAATTGCAAATTATTGTTTCATCTCCAGATTATACCTCTATCCCAAATTAGTGCTCACTATTCACATGCGTGTTTTAATTTTATTCTAGAAATAATATATAGTATGGTTTTGGATGTTTTCTATCTTTATTTAAATGACCTTATGCTGAACATACTATTTTTTCTTGCTTTTAGTGGTCCACATATTTTTAAGCCTTATTCATGGTTACATACTTACCTCTAATTTAATTTCATTCCTGTATGGTTCTGAGTATAGCACTATTTATTTATCTCTTCTCCTTTGATAGACGTACACTATTTGCAGCTTTTCACTATTACATTTGGTCATTTGCTTTCTTTGCTCGGCATTATGTTTCTGAGATTTATCTATGGTGGTGGGTGTGAATCTATCTTTTATCTACTGCACAATATTACTAGGTATTTATTGCTAGTTTTAATTATTACATAATATTGCAAACAGTGCATATTCCTTGATATTTCTTGTGGGTATGACTGCAAGAGCTTCTCCAGGGTGTATACATGAAAGTGGGATTACTATGAGTAAAGGGTATGCCAACTTTCAGCTCCGTTTGGTATTGACAAATAGCTCTCCAAGGTGGTTCTCCTTCGGGAATGATCATTGTTGATGGTCTTTCACCCAACAGTATGCTCACAGCAGGTTGTATTGGGGTTCTTGCTTGACTTCTGAAAACAGCAGTTGGTTAGAACTTACATATTAGTTTGTTTTATTTCTCTGTAACATAAAACTTAAGTACCCTCCACAAACCCAATAAAAAAAACAAAACTGTTTAACAAATAATTATATTAAGGTAATTTAGTTACGCGTTGAAAGGAATCATTTTAATTCATAGTCATTGACAACTCAAGCATTGGCAACATTATGTCTGTATTGGATAAAAATATTATTTTCCCTCCAAATTATGCTATTTGAGGAGAAATTTTTATTTTATGTTCTTTCTATATCCATTAATGTGTAAGAATAAGTCATTTAGGTGGCCTCTAAAATAACCTTGGCCTATCTTCCACCATGACTTTACATCTGGGAAACTAATTTTCCACCTAACTGTCACTTAATAAATCTTAGGAAAGACTCATATATTGATCCTATTTTCCTCAATGAAATAAAGACTACTCATGACTTTAATTTTTTATTTTGACACAACACTGAACATAGAGCATTTATGTGGCAGTAACGAAAAACCTGGAAATTCATTTGAATCCAGGGGAATAGCTACAGCATCCAAACCGAACTGTTGCTAATGCTTTAATATCTCCAAAGGCAAACCAAGCTTATAAAATCTTGCTAACCACCTTGCATGGAGCTGTCACCTTCGATGTACCTTTGATATCCTCGCTTTTTGTTAAAGGGGACGATGGGAAACAGAAAGTGTATCATTTCATTCACACGGACCCTGTCTGGAAGTGCGGCTGTGATATGATTTCTGTCAGAAACGATCTGCCTGATATTTCTCCGCCTTTGCCTGGGAACACAGAGTGGCCTGACCGTTTGCCATCCCTGGGTGCTGGGATATGCTGCCTTGTCAAACAGCATTTGTCTTCACTCACTACCTGCTTGTTGAGTGGAGCCCAGCCTCGCCGCGGTGGCAGAGAAAGCCTCAGGCTGCTCAGCATCTGTCTCTCCATGTAATTAACTGCAGGCCTGGATGGGGAGCAGGACAGAGATTTTGTGCTGTGACAGAGTAATGTGTCCGGACAGGAGATTCTAAGCAGGGAAAGGACTTGTTAGTGTTTCTGTTCAAACAAGAGGACACTTTTTCCCCCCTCAAACTGTTTTCAGGCAAAGGGACCATTTGCTTCCAAAGGAAACTTTGGAAAACTCGGGTGCCTTCAATGCTCTTTCAGAAAACCTTTCCTTGACAGTTGTAGCATCAAAATAATGATAGTAATAAATTATAGACCATTGAATAAAATAAGCATCCCGAGTCAAAACTACATAAACGGATGCATAAACAAACCAAAGATGAAGATTGGCTCTTCCTAAGCACAGAATATCAAGTAATAAATGTTAAAGGAAGGATGGACTTGGAAAAATCACCATTTCACTTCTGTCCTGTCATAATTGATCTGAGCAAAAATCATGCATGGATTCTAATACTAGTGGATGAAAGTTTGATGGGAATCTGGCTATGTATGGTCTCAAATTGTCTCCTCACATGTTTACATGTATTTTACATGTACATAATTCAACCTGGGTAAAGGATATAGGGGAGCCTTTTGTTTTCTTTTTGTAACTTTTCTGTAAGTTTGAAACTATATCAAATTAACTAAGTACCAAAAATTAGTATTCACTTGTACTCTTCTGTTTTCTTCCAACGTAATTGGAGCATGGCTCAGGCTTGGCTCTTTGTAACATAGTATTAGCAAAAATGCACTGTGCTACCCAGAGCTTCACTCGCCAGCTGCCAGCAAAGCTTCATCAATGTAACGTGTTCCACAATCAAAACCTGCTCTCTCTTGGGAAAAGAGTGACATTCTGAATCCTTGCCTTTCACAGAGACCCACGTAGGGACTTGCAGTCCGTAAGGGTTTCTAAGTGAAATCTGCATGTGTGGTTCCCTGACACATTGTATAGTACCCTTTGACTTTACAGAAAAGGGCCCTGAAATTTAGAAAATGAATGCTTGCAATTCTTCCTATGTCATTCTTAATAAGCTTGCTTTCAGTAGCTGGAGGGCAAAGAATCCTCCTCTTCTAAACCTTATTATGTAGCCACAGCAGCCCCACTAATTGCTCACATAAGAAAAAGAGGCTAAATATTATAATAAAGACTGCAAACAGCATTGAAGACAATTATACTCTTTCCTGGCTATTTTTGGTATGCATTTAACATAGAGCATTGTGATTCTTAAATTAATGGACTTATAATTTAACTTAAAAAATTGGAATTAAGCAACTCACTATGTGTCTGAAGGAGCAGACATTGCCTAACCTGCTTCTTCATGTGGCAATGCCCTTGGTGTTGCCCTTGCAGGTGTCGATGGGCCTGACCACTTCTTCAGAGCCAGGACAGACCATATCTCTTATTTGGGGCCACCACCTTTGAATTATCTTTTCTTTGTGGTTGGTGACTGTATAGTAAGTTAACTTCCCTTCCAAAGGGAAAATGGGTCAAGTCTCAAACATCAGTCCCTTTGCAATTTGAGCTAGGTCACCAATACTATGAGGTGATCACTGGTGTGCTCCTGAGATGTCTGATAATTATTTAATTTATTGACATTTGTATTTTTAGTATAGGTTTTACATTGAAAAATACTTTTGAGTTTTATGTTTCCTTAGAAATATAAGTCCTTCTCCCACTATCTTTTTCTTTTTTGTTGTTTTATAATAGAAGAGGTCTCTAAGAGCCATCTTGTCCAAACTCATTATTTTAAGGACTAAGAAACTCCTATTTTAAGGGATAAGGATTGGGCTTTAGGAATCCCCATGTTGCCTGGGGTCATGCTTATTGATGGGGCTGGAATTTGGACCAAAGGGTTCAGGTTCCCAGGCTAGTGTTATGTTCACATGTTGCCTCTCACAGCAGCCACGAATCTGTTCAATGTCTTATAAATTCTTTGAAAACAAAAGCATAGTAATTTTTAAGTGGAGTATCTAAAGAAGTTAAATTATTCATAATGTTTTTAAAACTTTTTGTTTTGAAATAATTTTAAGTTTACAGAAGAATTGTAAAGATGGTAGAAAATTCCTGTAACCATGCTACAGTAGTCAAAACTAAGAAGTCATTACTGGTACAACAGCATTAACTAAACGACAGACTTTATTTGGGTTTTCCTGTTTTTTCCCCCCCACTAACGTCCCCCTTTCTATTCCTGAATCCAATCCAGCATACCTCATTGCCTTTAGTAGTCATGTCTCCTTATTCTCCTACATTTCTCAATATTTCCTTGTCTTTCATAACCTAGAACCTTCTGAATAGTGGTCAGGTATTTTGTAGAATCTTCCTCAGTTGGGATTTGTCTGAGGTTTCTTATGATCAATGTTATACATTTGGGGGAAAATATAAAAGAAGTGACCTGCCCTTTTTATTGCTTTACATCCGGTGTTTATGATAACGTATTACATATTACTGGTAATGTTAACCTTGATACCATGGTTAAGATGGTGTCTGCCCAATTTATCTACTGTAAAGTTAGTCGTTATTCATTTTCCTTTCTCATACTCTATTTGTCAGAAACAAATCATTCAGCCCATACTCGAGGGGAGGAGAATTAAGCTCCACCTCTTGGAGGGAGTAGTATTAAAAAAATTGTAGAGATAGTTAAGATACCACAACAATTAACAAATATT
Organism: Myotis brandtii; assembly: GCF_000412655.1. Classification (NCBI taxonomy): domain Eukaryota; kingdom Metazoa; phylum Chordata; class Mammalia; order Chiroptera; family Vespertilionidae; genus Myotis; species Myotis brandtii. The sequence continues at coordinate 909,746 of NW_005365325.1, forward strand.
TGAGGAGAGGTACCCTTGAGCTATGCAAATATGAAGTTTGTTTTTCCTCACTAATTTAGTATGTATCAGTGGATCTTGCCTGCATTGCATATTGCTGCGATGTTTAAATGGTGATATTTTATTTCACTTATTTTTTCTATATTTATTAATTAGAATTACTTTGTAAGGAAGATTAACCAATTCTTCCCCCATATATTTATTTATTCAACCTTTTAATTATATCCATATGGGATCATGGATATTTATTTTATTAATTGGGTGGTAACCCAACACTATAATTTATTTTTGCTCCAATTATTTAGCCATTGGGAGCTCTTTCAGTTTGGCTCCTGTGTCCTAACTTCAACAGCTTGAGTCTGAGAAGTAAGGCTGGTTTCCATCTTTGGCTGGGCTGCCTCACTGAGTCTGGGTTCAGAGGATTCTTTGGGGGTCAGACCTTCCACTCAGATGAAGGGAGATTACCTGTTGAGTAGCTGTGTTGGTTTAGCTTCAGTCATTATCTGCTGACCACAAAGGGTTAACTTTCAGCCAGACTGACTCCATTTCAGGGCCCCCTTTCTCCTGAAAGTAACATTCAGGATTGTAGGTTTAACATATGGATACATTTTTAGTAGAAGAAAATAGAGCATTTCTTTTTAAATGACTTGAGGCTCCACCTTTTATAGTTAACATCCTATATAATAAAATGCCAATATGCAAATTGACCAAACGGTGGAACGACTGGTAGCTATACCTGCAATGACCATCAGGGGGCAGATGCTTAACGCAGTAGCTGCCCCCTGGTGGTCAGTGCACTCTCACAGGGGGAGCTCCGCTCAGCCAGAAGTCGGGCTCATGGCTGGCAAGCACAGTGGCGGTGATGGGAGCCTCTCCTGCCTCCACGTCAGTCGGACATCCCCCCAGGGCTCCTGGACTGCGAGAGGGTGCAGGCCGGGCTGAGGGACACCCCCCCACCCCCAGAGTGCACGAATTTCGTGCATTGGGCCTCTAGTATATGCATAAGAATCTTATAGAAATAAGTGTAATTTTATTAATGTCGTTCTTATGATACCTAAGAGAGAGCACTTTATATTGTACTTTATTTACTTTTATAATATTTCTTTCTTAGAAAACTTGAGGTAGGTAGCAGATCCCTTTCATCTTTGTTCTCCCAACAATATGCAGGACTCTACAGCGCATAGTAGGTGCCGAGCAGTGCTTGTTGAATGACCGATAAATGCTGATGAACTATACAGTTGTCCCTCCTCTTGTTTACCCTTATCTTTCATTTTCAGTAAGTTTAATTTTTTCCAAAGAATATTATGTAAACCTGCTTTTTCTCTTTAATGTGTTTGCCATGTATATTTGAGAGAATACAATTTTTCCCATCTTATTTAGGAAAAAAAAATCCTTCTTAAATAAACTTTTTTTTTTTTTTTTGGTGTCACTCATACCAGAAACCTCCAGGGTATATATTTTTTCAAGCTGGAGAAGACAAGGGAAATGAGGAGAGAGAAAGAGGAGGAGCTCAGGTGTGCAGGTAGGGACATGGGTTTAGCTGGGTTTAAAGTGACAGCAGAGCCTAGCGGCGTGGTGGGCCCCAGGTGAACACCTTATCTAAAGCTTCCTGGTCTGGGCCATCCTGACCCAGCCGCCACTGAACTTTCCTTCACGTTACTGAGGAGCCTTACTGATGTTCACCACTGATGCTAATCAGACTTTAGAATCAGACATTGAGAATCTTGACTTTTTTCATATTGAGAGTGCCCACCCACACCCAGTGACCTTGCCTTGGCCCCCTGTCTCTGTGTTGGTCCTTCTCTGCAGTGCGCTCACTGTCAGGTGTCACGCCTCCCTCCTCCTTAAGGCATCCCTCTCTGGCCACTGCCCTGTCTGCCCTGGAGGTCCTGGGCTCGAGCACCTGCTGCTTCAGGCCAGCCTCCTCCTGGTTAGCAGGGATGTCCCTCGGTCCTCCCTCAGCAAGCCCCGTGTCAGCTGCCTCACTCCCTGGCAGCACCGACTTTTATGCCAGCAATATTCTCACAGCAGCTTCTCTTCGTAAGTTTCACTTAAAGGTGCCTGTGTTATCCTAGGAAACTTCCTGCCCCAGAATTCTTTTGGAAGGACATAATTTCAAGTCTACTAGCCTGGAAAATGTCATAAGAATGGAAAGTTCTCACCTATGTTAACTTGCTCAAACACAAGTTTGCTTCACTGCACTGGTGTGATTAGCATCAGTGAAACTATTTGTGCTATGTCTTCACTAAATAACTCTTCAAACACAAGGCCACTGTGTAAATAGCTTAATACAGTTAATAAGAAGCAAATCAACATAGAATTGAATATAACAATACATGTGCTTTATTATTAGCGAAACCCAATGTCTGAGTTAGCCTGAGTTAGGAATAAAGTCATTGTGCAAATGGCCACACCTGCTAGCCAGAGAGCCTTAGTTCCTATACCTCCTCCTCCCTGATTATTCCTGAGCATCACCACGGTTTCACATACATTTATGGATAATCCTTTTGTCTCTCCTATGTTTTGGCTGTAGCTTTCTTGTTGAGGGCATAGCCCCATAAGGAGCTTACCTGCACCACAGGTGCTTTCATTATAACATGGCTTCCTTGCTCCTGGGAGCCTCTTTCAGTGCATCTCAACACAGCAAATACCTCAAGATGCCAAAAAGTGCTGTGCCCCCTGCAGTTCTTGGAACGCATATATTTAAAGGAGATCTTACAGGAGTAAGAATAATTGTATCTGTGTCTCTCTTATGGTACCTTAGCACCTTACATTGCATACATATTTTCAACTGCATACATAGGTTCTGCCGTGGTTGACACCTCAGCTCTGGGCTGCACTTTATCACTTAAATATTGAAGAAACACTAATGGTACCTTGTGTTTTTAGAACATCTCTTCAGAAAACATCTGCATTATGTCATCAGTTTCTTTCTTGCCAGATGTTGGGACTGGCTGGAGTAGGGATACATCATCCTTCAATTTTGCATTTCAAATGCCTTGGGCTCAGGGATGTGCTCCACATGCACACACACAACTGGTCACTCTCTGCCTCTCCAAATAAAGACTCACGTCTGCCTCTGACCTCCTCTTCACCCCATTCACATCAACTTTTGGAAACCTGAGAGGTTTCTAGCCCATCATTTCATAAAAGCATTCATTAATTGGCTTTATTTTTGACATCTCATGACACTCATTTTTTTTAAAGAAAAAAAGGTATTTAAGAAATGCCTTACATGTGTAACATGTTTTTTATTGGATGCTTTATCTGAGACTTTATGAATACATTCTTGAATAGATTTGTGCAGAAATAACATATTCCACCTAGCAGTGCCCTCTTAGGCCTAGGAAGCACACACACACACACACTTGTTTCTTATGTGTAGAGCACCGAAAAGAGCAGAGCCCACTTAGTTGAACTTTCAATGGACTTATTTTGATAATTTTGATGTGATGTTGGTGCATTTCTGTGTATTAGAGAGTGAGGACAAAGAGGACACCAGATTCTCAGGTTCATTTTCAGAATTCCCAAGGGTAGCAGGGCTCTCAGATGGAATTCGGGAGTAGAGAGGGGTCTGTGTTTGTTAGATTGTCTTGTTTGTTCAGGAGTATAAGTGATCTTGATTCTGGAAGAGGTCTTTCCTCATATTAAACTAAATATTGAAAACATAGGCCTTCTAACGGTCACTTCTCTGTTCTTGTATGGCCTTTCAAAGCATTTGACATATTTAACTACTTCCTACTTATGAAACACTTTCTTCTCTTGGATTCTCTCCTACCTCACTGGACATTCCTCTTCGATCTCTTTTGCTGCCGGCTCTTTTTGTTTGTTGTTTTGTTTTAACTCAATATCTAGTACCTGAGGACTCTGTCCTTCGACTTTTTCTCTTCTACCTCTATACTCTGTGGTGATCTCATCTGCTCCTGTGGCTTGAAATTCCATAAAAATTCCAGTGATTTCCAAACCCATAGCTCCAACTTTTGCAGACTCACAGATCCAATTTCATATCCATGTGGAGGTGTAACTAGACTCTCAAACTGAACGTATCCCAGGTAGAATGTTTCTTTTTCTTGCCCAGACTTGCTCCTCTTCCAGACACCTCCAGCTAGCCTTGTCCTCAAGCTTAACATTGGGACATCTCACTTTTTTGCATCTTTAGCCCTATGCCAACCCCAATTTATCCTCAAACTTAACTCATGAATCTGTTCATTTATTTCCATGTGTAGATCCTGAATCTGTCCATTTATTTGGTTTCTGTTAAACTCTAGTCCAGCCGCCATCATCTGTTCGATCACAGATGATTCTTAACTGCTGTTTCTGCTCCTGTGTTTGCTCCCCTACTGTCCATCCTCTATCAGCAGCCAGTTAGTATTTTTAAATAAAAACCAGATCATGTCATTCTCGTCCTGAACACTATCCATCATGTGTAGAATAAAATCTCAGCTTCTTATCTTGGCTTGCCAAACCCTACATGGTCTGGCTCCTGCCCATCTCTACGACTTTATCTCCTACGACTACTGCTGTCCCCATTCCACTCCACTTTAGCCTCCTACCTCTCTTTCTGTTCCTGGAACATACTAAGCTTTTTTCCTTCTAATGCCATTGTACCAGCTGTTCCTCTGGCTAAAAATACTCTTCCCATGAGCTTCACCTGGCTCTTTCTTTCTTGTCATACACACCTCAGCTTAACTGTGGCCTCTTAAGAGAAGTCTTCTCTGATAACCTCACATAAGTTAGTCACACAGTCACTCTCTATCATGTTCACATATTTTAATTCTTTGCATAACACCATTTTCAGATCATCTTTATTTGTTGGTTATAAGCTCCACATAGAGTAAATTTATCTGTCTTGTTCATGGCTTCCTCCACATGCCCAGAACAATTCCTGGCATTGTAAATGCTCACATGGCATCTTTTAAAAGTGTGCCACTGAGCCACACCAGCCAGGCTCCTATCCATTTAAAATAAATAAATAGTTTACTTTTGGATTTTTTCCATAAATGTTGATTTCCATGTTCTCACTATCCTTTTTTTTTGATGGGAGCATTGTGGCTTAGTGTGAAGGATGTAGTCTTTGGAGTCAGATGATCATGGGTTTAAAAGTCTTGTCACTTATCTGACTTCTGGAAAGTCTCTTCATTTATCTAAACCTCACCTTCCCCATCCCACCTTGCTAATACCTTGAACATTTTAATGACGATGAAGTGAGGTGATATACATATTCCATCTCTTTTAGTGTGCCGTTGTGTTTCTGCACAGGTGTCTACATGTGTTTAAAGTCATTGGACTAAGCATTTAAAAATTGCACATTACTCTATGTAAATTACATTTCAATGAAAAAAAAAATGGCATAAAGCCTGGCCATGTGACTCAGTGGTTGAGCATCAAGCTATGAACCAAGAGGTCACAGTTCCCTTCCAGGTCAGGGCACATGACCGGCTTGTGGACTCAATCCCCAGTAGGGGGCATGCAGGAGGCAGCCAATTGATGATGATTGATGATGTTTCTCTCTCATTGATGTTTCTATTCCTCTCTCCTTCTCCCTTTCTCACTCTCTCTAAAATTCAAGAAAAACATTTTGTTAAAAAAATGGCATAAATAAGTATTCCGTAAATGGAGAAAAAAATAAACCCACATATTCCAATGTTTTACTAGGACTATCTTATTTGTATAATAAAAAGGACAGATAATTATTCTGGGGAGTACTTACAGGTATTTTGATTTTTAACATTCAGAAATTGAGATGAATGCATTCTCCTGGGAGTGCTCACATTTGAGAGCATGCCATGCTGAACTTTTCTCTTCTAATTTCGGAATCTCCTAGAATTCTTTACCCTAAGATCTGTAAGATCACAGTTATTGCCAAGATGAGATGTGACTGTGTCCTATGCTGAAGTTTTGAAGCAGAATCCAATAATTGGGCTTTTCATTTAAACCAGGGAGTCAGTGGTGTCCCCTTGCTTGGGACGATCACCAAAGAATGATAGTTCAGATGGAAGGAGGGGTCATTTCTGTGAGCAAGATTTTGGCCAGGGTTAAATGTGCTGGCTATGAAGCCCACCAGGAGCCCTGGGTTCCCCCTCCCTTTAGGATCAGCTTTATTTCTTTCCTAAGTTTAGGAGTTGTCATCCCTGAAGGTTTTCTACTGTCCTGTCCCTTGTCCCATTGCCCCTAAATGTACTGGATGGACACATGTGGAAGCAGTTCCCCTGTCATTTGGGAGGTGCCAGTTGACTTCTGTGAGGGACAGGCTCATTTTCACGTTATACTGGTGACTATCCTGGCCTTTAAAAATGCAGCTGCATGGCTGCCAGCTGACCCGCTTTCAGCCAAACAACTGCTGCTTAGTCAGGGGTGGAGTTTGTAAGTCCCTGGGGGCTGAGTTGCCCACCTTTGTTTGAAAATATGAAATGTCCAGTTTAGGAACTACATGAATTGCTCCCACTTTTGATTGAATCACAGCAGATGACTTTCTATGCTGGCTGGTCTAAAAATGACTCATCTGAAGACCAGGCTAGATGGCTATATACATGAATCAAGACTTATACAGATTAGTAGTTCATAAATTGCCCACCAGCCCAAAATTGTGACTTTTTTTTTTGTTAGAGAAACACCTGTTTTTCCCCCAGGTGATTTTTGATGTGAGACAGTGAGAATACAAACAGGAATCTTTTGTGTGTGAATATGGTGTTGAATGGCATATTTTTGTTGGTGAGGGAGAGAGGAGGCCCATGACACAGTTTCACACACACACACACACACACACACACACACACACACACACAGAGCTGTCACACATGGAGTGGCTGTAACTATGGATTTAGATATCTTTATTTCTGTCTTTGTGAAATAAACTCTAAAAACCATGGAATAAACTCCATTTATTTTTGCTCCTTTTACCTCCTCACCTGCATGCTGCACAGTAATTTAGCTCCCCAGGAGAGCTGTTAAGATTCTAATCTTGTTCCTGTCCAGCACTTTTCTCACAGCAGTAAGGAAAGGACTGGCATTCCTCCATGATTGTATATAAAGGAGAACCCCTTCTTGGAAATAAGAGCATTGTTTATGTTGAAATTCCCTTAGCTTAGCTGAACCTTCCATGATTATATCACCCATTCAGATAACCAGATTTTTACCCCCTGTGGTCTGTTTCCATTCTCAGAGAATTGTCAACAATTTATTTCTGCTCTGTCGATTATTTTCATGAGAGAGAGAGAGAGTGAGAGAGATATCTGGGAAGATTTTGATAACTGAGTCATGTATATAAAACTCTAAAGCACACTTTTAAAAGATACCATGTGAGAGGGGAAAAGCTTTTCTTAAAAAATAGCAAATTGAACTTAGTTATTGCTGAGGCCGCATTTGTAAGCTGTGACTCTTTATTTATATAGCTGTATGGATAGCTTGATTCCAGATACCATGGAAAACATCTGTATTTGTAGTGCATAAATCTAAAGAATATTATTTGAAAAAATCCAATATGATTTTTATAATTTCTCTTGGATCCCAAATGCAAACTAAAGAATCCTATTACTTTAGTGGAAGCTTGGTGAATTTAGAAATAAATTCTATAAACTTAAAAGTGCTGTGTCAATTTTATGCAACATAATACTGGTAGTACAAACCTCTTACCCATAAACTAAGATTGCCATTTAATTCTGCGACATTTTGTTTTCCCTGTATATTTACTTTATTCATCAGTCACTTTCATCCAGAAGCAATAGAAAGTTGGCAAAGACATGTAACGGTCAGTAGATTTTGTTTAATGGAAAACACTTCTGATTATGGGTTTAGAAATTGGGGAAATGTTGCTTCAGATGCTGTCATTTCCTTTGCTGAATGTGTACAAAGAACAGAGAATATTCAAAGCAAAGGCGATTCTTTTTTATTTTGCTAAGTTCCATGTTTATGGCATTGTATACAAAATGCACAAAAAGGGCATTTTTTAATCTACTCCAGTTATATTAGAGAAGTTTATGCCCCGCTCTTAGCATTTTCCAACACAGCTGTAGAGTAGTTTAAAGCCTATTTTTAAAATAAGTGATGCTCAATTTGTCTTTGATGATCCGAATGATTCAGGTGAGATGGGAGCACTGTCGGGCCCTTATTTGCATAAAAATTAATCACATAAAAATGTAAATTGATAAAATTTTGCCTGGCTTTTCCCCCTATTTGAGAACCGAGGATGGCTCCCAGAAGCAATCATCTCAGTATGGGGCCTCATTGGATGCTGTACAAATGATCACATTTGTGTTGAATACTCACTCATTTAAATGTCAGCACGGATGGGGCGGTACATCAGTAGAAAAAAAATGAAAAATAAATACACAGCAGCTGAAGACGATCAAACCCGTGGGCACTCTTTAGAGATATATGATCTAATGTGAAAAAATTGCAGATTAATTATCCTTTTTGCAAAATGGTAATTGTTTTAGTATCACACCAGAAAAAAATCTGCAATTTATTTGGAATCAAACATAAACCAGTAATGTGAAATACGTCATTACATCATTGTGTTTACTAGAAGCCTGCAATTAAATCCTAAGGCTCCTTTGGTCTTAAAGCTGCATAAAATGAAACAAAAGAATGTTGCTATTAATTTTCAAACAAATGCTTATCTTTCAAATCAGTTTGATTTGTGTGAAAACGGAGGTAATGTTATAAAGTTTGGTGGATATTATGTGTTAACTTAATTTCATTATGAGGCTGACACTTCTAATAATATATTCACAGATCCCACTGACATTGCAATGTTAAAATCCGAAGGTGTTTGTTCAGTGGTATGTAACTTTAACTCCCCGTTGAAAGAGTTGTAAAGTGTCTTTTTAACAAAAGATGCTTTAAGAAAAACAACAGTGTGCTAATAATGGGGAAAATAGAAACTATCTGTGAGACCCCCAAAATGGAAATTCTTTGGACTGCCTTTAACATGCACGAGTTTACACCCATGTCATTTATGTGAATGTTTGAGATTAAGAATTTATGTTTAGCTATTTTAAGGAAAATAACAAAATTTTCTAAAATAAAAACAGGTATAAGTGATGTCATTTTTATTGTGAAAGGCATTATTAATTACTGCCTAGTTATAATTATCTAGTTATTATTATAGTTTATATGATCCACCATTTATCTTCGTTTCCGGGTAGCTGTCCTTGACCCTGTGTTCCAGCTACTTTGGTGTTCCCAGGGTGCAGTTTGCATGCAGCATTCTAGCACAGACAGAGGTTAGGTCCTTTCTATTATTCTACAACTTTAGCATAGATTTTAAATGATTGAAACATTGAACACACATCCTTACTAGCCAGGGAAAACAAAGTTAAAACACAGCCTTTCCACCTGCTGACTTACAAAACTCACTGAATGAATGTTACATTAATCCCAATCGATTGTGGCAGCACACTAAAAATATTTTGAGATGGTTGAAATCTATTGTTATTACCAGAGTTGCTTTGTAGTTAGCTTAGAGAACAGCATTTAAAATTTAAATTGAACAACACTTGGAAACCGTGCCTGTTTTTGAGAGTGAATATAATTTGTCATACAGTAAGAATAGCTAGCACTATGGGCCACACACCATTTATGTCATTTAACAATAACATAATATTTAATTCTAGAAGTCAGCCTTCCAGAATGCTATGAGCTGAACACTACTCTGTTCCTTTACAAATAATGACATGTTTGATCTTTTAACCAACCTGCAAAGTGTGTATCTCATAATTCCAAGAGTGACATACCCAAGGTCACCCAGCTAGCCAGAGTCGAAGCCAAAACTTGATCCCAGGAACTTGGCAGCAGACTGCTTGCTTTCAACCACTCTGTTCTGCTGGCAAATGCCTGGTGAGCACCTCTAGGTGCCATTTGAGAAAATGCTTTATTTTTGTGAATTTAGAATTTTCTTTTTATAATTGAAGTTTGAATCTATTTTTATTTCAAGTGAACATGTGTTGAGTGACACATTTTAAAATTTCATTTAATTGAGAACTTTTCTTAAAAACTTACACTTTATTTTATTTTTAGAAGAAAAGTTTAAGAACTACCTTTTAGGTCACTTTAAGATATCTCATGAAGAGTCACATTTTTCTGGACAATGTTGTTACTCTTGAGATGGATCATTTCAGACACTTGAAGAGGTCCTTGTCCAACTTGACAGAATTGGCTATTATCAGAATCTCTGGGAAAACCCATGTGCCCCCATTCATTTCTTTGCCTGATATAGTTCATTGATTCATGTATGGGCATTGTTTTCATTCAGTTATCTATCCATGCATCTATCCATGCATCCATGCAGCTATCCATGCATGCATCCATCCATCCATCCATCTATCTGTTTGTACAACCAAACCTCTTCTAAAGTTTGCAGTGTTGGGATAAAAGCACAAAGGCCCATGTCTATCTACCTTCCTTCCACAGCCCCAGCTGTATCCAGCATTGCAACGGGCACCCAAAATACAGAGATCGCCACACCGGCCTCTGTGTCCAATCTCTGCCCCATCCCAGACAGAGCTGTCCCGTGGCCATCTTTCAGTAGGAGGGGCTGCACACTAGCAGCATGATTTGCAATTAGGATAGAGATGGGGCAGAGGCTGTTCCAGTCTCTGGAAACAAGTTTGGGGCTGTTTAGCTAGGGAATCCTCAGGTCTCAGAGAATTGCCTAGAAATAGGAAGGAGGCACATGGACTCCAGGTGGATACTTCCCCTTGTCCCCCTGGACTTCTCATCCACTGACTAAAGCTGGAAGAAGGCAAAAGTGAGGCCCAGGGCAGGGCCCCTGATCGCCCAGTTCTATGGTTGGTACTGCATTTTACAACAATTTATTTAGTGCAGGTCCTGTGCCAGATGTTGTTCTAGGCACTGCAGATGCACTGAAACAAAATAGATAAAACCCCCACAAAACTTAGAGTCTAGTAAAATAGACCCATTTCTTATAAACTATAAAGTATCACACTGTGACAAATCTGGGATTGTTCACATGTGGTTTTTATTAAAATTTTCTTTTGTGTAAGGTACTGCACTAGAAGGAAAGAAATAAAGAACCATTTTAAGAGGCTCAGAGAAAACTCTCTTTTTTTATGTGTAAATACAGAGAGAGGACCATCTTACATCCTGATTTTAACAGTTTACTCAATAGACATTATTGATAAACTTTCTGATAAACTTGAACTGAATTGTTAAAATTACTGTACAAACACAGATCCCTTTCTGGGCATTCAAGGCCCTTAATGTCTAAAGGGATGTTTTCCTGTGTGGACTGTATGATTCATTGAGCTGTAGAGATCTGAGTTTTCTACCAACTCTTCCAGCAGGACTTATCTTCATTGAGAAATAATAGATTAAATAAAGTAGCCCATAAATTCCTCTCAGATTACAGAGAAAAATCATGTAGATCTGAAGGCTGGTGAGGAAGGTGTTTCCTGCCCACCACTGATCACAGTGATGAGAAATAAAACATTAAAAAGCAATTGGTGAGATGCATTTGACCTTCCCTTGGTGTGTGCTGACTCAGTATTTTACCACACTTAACGAATAGCTCAAAAGTCCAAGATTTATGCAACTTTCCATCAGTTATTTGAGTATATCTGGGTGGGTCAGCTGACCCTGCTAAGAAATATCTACCAGGTTTTAATACTTCCACTGTGGTCCAGTTTGGAAGATAATATGACATTTAAGCCCTTAGGGTCAGGTGCTTCTCCAGTGACTAGCAAGGTGCTAAGAGCCTGGGCCCAGAGCATAGAGGCCATGCACTGGTCTTGCAGCAAACACAGTAACAGGGTTGGACAGGAAGGGGAGATGAGAGGGAATAGGAGGAAAAGGAGATCATCAATTGAGTTTATATATAGCATTGCCCCACAGGGATCTGTTAACACAATTTTATTGGGGGATCTATTATTTAAACTTTTGCTACTTAGAAACATACTACACTGTGAAAGTATAGAGTCTTGTGTGAAGGCATTTTATGGGTGACTAATATTTTAGTTGTAAAGTAGTCAAATAGAGACCAATTTAGGAAATTGAAGCCACTTATATGGCAGACATGTTCCTAATCCACTGGCTTCTTAAATAATTCTTTAAATTTTTTGACAAGATTCTCTTGCTTTTCTTCAACTCATGAAGTATTATCTCCTGTAGAGTCAGCTCAAATTGTCTCACATTGCTCTCCCCCTACACTCAGCTTCTGTCAATCTATCTGCCTTTTAGATCTTATTAGTTTCTCTCATACAGTTTTGCCGTGCTGAACTGGTGAGCACTTCAAATGTGGATAGTGTGACTGAGGAATACATTATTTTTCTTAAATTTTAGCTCATTCAAATTTACATTTAAAGAGCTCATGTGGCTAATCACTACCCAATTGGATAGCAAAGCTATGTTGTATCATATTTCATTGTGTATATACTGTCTTTCCATCCAAAGGAATGTCAGGCGTTACATTTTTATACTTCTTTTTAAGTCCCCACAAAATTTGGCACAGTGTTATGTACATATAGTATTTGTAGGAACTTGATTACGCTGGTATTTTAAAAAATCATAAGGAATGAATTACCTGCAAATATAGAGTTTGGATCTCTAATTTGGGGGTCTTCAAACTCTGAACTATCCCACTAAGTTTTACTCTCCTGTGTATACAGGAATTATTATTCAGTATCTCCTCTGTCTCTTATGTTTTAGAATCTGTGCTGACCTCTGGGGATATAACCATGTGTGAGGTGGTTATGATCCCTGTCTTCACAAACCTTGAAGGGGAATAGAAAACTAAACATATTAGGTGTTGGTTACATATTAAGTGTTGCTGTTGAAAGAATCCATTACAGAGGCATTGAATCCAGACAGGTCTGAGAAGTTCTTACTAAGTCTTTTCTTTTAATTTAAAAAATAAAGATAATTTTTTTCTCTCTTTATTGATTAAGGTATTACATATGTGTCCTTATCCCCCCAATACCTCCCCACATACACACACTTATGCCCTCACCCCCCTGGTGTTTGTGTCCATTGATTAGGCTTATACACATGCATACAAGTCCTTTGGTTGATCTCTCCATTTGTGGAATATAATGAACAACTTACTAAGTCTTTAGATCCATGTCAAAATAGGTAGATCACCTACAATTGACATGGCTGCCCATATAACTCTTAGAGAATTCATTTTTATTTTGGTCACTTCTCAAATCAGAGTTAAGTAACTTTATAGCCCAAACAATAATATTGCTTAATGAGATTTTTATGGAAAAGCATTCCAATCAACACCACCCCTTTAGAAAACAATGTATCAATAGGCATCAAAAATTTAAATGTTAATGTTCTTTGACTTAGAATTACATTTCTAAATTTCTAGCCTAAGGAAGTACAGTTGACCCTTGAACAACCTGGCTTTGAATTGTGCAGGTTCCCTTACATGTTTTTTTTTTCTCTCCAATAAATACAGTCAGATTTTAATATCTGCAGGTTTCATATCCATGGATTCAACCACTGCTGGTCAAAAATATTATTTTCACATTCCTAACCTTGGAATCCTGGCACAGAGCAGCATAATGTGAAAATGTGTCAGATGGTGCTTCCCAAGACTGACTTTAGGCAAAAGATCCTTGTTGGCCTGGCCAGTGTTGCACAGTGGTTGCCCATTAACCAAGAGGTCACTAGTTCAATTCCTGGTCAGGGCATATACCCGGGTTGCATGCTCGATCCCCAGTGGGGGGCATGCAGGAGGCAACCTATCAATGATTCTCTGTCATCATTGATGTTTCTATCCCTCACTCTACCTCTCTGAAATCAATAAAAATCAAAAAGATCCTTGTTACAATTGATTACATTTGTTGACTTCTAATGATATTTATTATTTTTCTAGTGTTCTCATACCTTCTAATTTCTTTTCTCAAGATCATTGCTCTTGTCCTTTCATTGGGAACTTCTACTGTTTTCTTTTCCTCTAGGTTGCTTGTTGTGTGTTTTTCCTTAACTCTTTCCCAGGATCATTTTTTTTTGAGGGCGGGGGGGTGCATAACTAAAATGCGACTCACAATAGACAATCTATAGACCTTAAAAGCTGTTTGGAGAAATATTACAAAGGTATCATTTGCTTCCTCATGGCTGGCAATCTCCTTGGACCTGTCCTGAATGGTGATATAGTGATGACTAAAGTCCATTCCATCTTTCCCTGGGGACCCACGACACCATTTTAGACCAGGCACGTGGGACCCAGCTTTTTAATGTCAGTGTTTCTGAAGAGCGACTTACAGACTCTAAGAGCATTTATTGAAGAAGTCAGAGTAGGTAACCATGGGACAAACCAGTGGTGACTATCAAAGGAAAGAAAAAGGCAGGACAAGAATTAATGAAAGCAGCAATGAGACTCAGGAAAGAGATGAATTATCAATGCTGGCAGAAACTTATGAAAGTTCCTCAGAGGTAAAGAACAGAGGAAGCAGTAAAAGACTCAGAGGAAGCACAGGAAAACATAAAAGACTGGAGCAATGGAGAGGACCAAGATGATACTAGAAAGCATGAAGGTTAAGCTGCTGTGACAAACCTTCCAAACCTTTATGCTTATACAGAAGCTCATTCCTCTCTGCATGACGGGTTTAAAGTGATGCTATGGAGCTGGTAGGCAGCTCTGCCATTCTTAGGTGGCTTCCACCTATGGGTCTAAAGTGGCTGTTTCAGCTCTTGACATATTCCAGCCAGTGGGGCACATGTCCGATTGCTTTAGGGAGAAGGTCTGTGAGTCGCATCCTCTCACAGCTCATTTGGCTAGAACTTTGATACATGGCTACATCTACCTGCAAGGAAGTCTTATCTTTAGCTCTATAGCCATGTGCCCATTTAAAAATCTATTTCTACTGAAGGAGGTGAGAAGTGATTTGGGGGATAACTATTCCTTCCTGCTGTGGATAAATAGAGCCAACCAAGAACTTTAAGTGGCGAGGCACTTTACTATGAACAAAAGAGTTGGCTAGATATAACTGAGACTGGGAAATGAAAGACTATAGGTGTGAACCACTTTCTCTTTTAGCTAGAACTCTGTGTCTTTAAGAAACATATATTTTGGAATTATTATATAATGCCAAAGATTGTACTCTTCTTCAACTCTTGAAATGGCACCTCTCTTCTTCCCTTTCATCATTCCAAACTTTTTATTCTCCATGAATAGAAAATTCATGCATCCTTTAAGAAGTCCCCCCTCAACAGTTTCATTTCATTTCATAATAAAAAGCTCATATTATTTTCATTCTGCTAGTTCTACCTGTTATAACTCTTACTGAAAGTGCCATTTTCCCCACTACATGTTGTCTTGTCTTGTTTTCAAATACTTTCGCAGGTATATAATTTTTTGCTTCTTCCTAAAATGCTATAATTTTTCTGAGGGGAAAAGCCCTCTCTAACTTCGTTTGAATTTCCTGTAGTACCTCACATAGTGCTGGGAGCAGAGAGCAGGCGCTCAATAGATGGTTATTCATTTGCCTTGTTTGCAAAAAAAAAATTGATACAGAAACTTTAGGTAGTGGATCCCCCAAAGATCTGAGATACCAAACAGGCCCTATCTGTTTAGTAATAAATAGAACTCTAAAATCACATGGGGTTCGACCATAAGTAAGTACTGCTGAAGGAAGATTTTTTGTTTTATTTACAAAGCTTGCACTTGATGGAGATTTTACTGTAGTTGCAAAGTGGGCTTTGCTTTTAGACAAGTATGAAACTCTCTATGAGAGATAATGATAGGTTTTTAATGCTGAATATAGATTATGTCTACATATCCAGAATCTAAATAATCAGGAAGCTCAACCAACTAGAAAAACATAGCAAAATAGAGCAGGTCAAAGACTTGTTTTAAAAAGCAAACTTGCAAGAGATGACAGGTTTGACTTTATATCAATCTGTGTATCCATTTACTTTTCTAGACTAAATACATACAGATAGCTGGCAATTACCATTAATGTACTATAGGTTTTTCATCATATTTCATAATTGATCTCCTAAAAAATAACTTCGAATTATATTAAAAGGCTTAATTAATGATCTTCAATTGAGAGGGATATAATATAAAATTATTATGAAATAAGAATTGTTTTCAGTGTAATTGTTGAATGATTTCTCATTTTCAGAAATTCCCAGTTACGCAAGATGAAAACATGATCATAGAGTCTTCCCTTTCAGCCTTTTGTTGCCACTAAAAGCCAGGCTCAGTCCTCACCAGGTACCCCAGCTGGATGGAGCATCATCCCAACACACCGAGGTTGCGGGTTCAATCCCCAGTCAGAGCATATACAGAAGCAACCAATGAATGCATGAATAAGTGGACAACAAATTGATCTCTCCCTGTCTCTCTCTCTAAAAATAAATTTTAAAAAATCCAGACTCTGTCTTAAATAATTTGCTAGTTATCAAAATAATGTAAAGAGATGGGCAAGTGGGAAAATATAAGACAGAAGAACAAATTGCAAGTGTATTTAGTGCGTACAAAATATCCCAGGAATAAAAATATCCCAGAAATAAAACTATTTGATATGCAAAAGGTACTTGACCTTTGTGAATCTGGGCGTGTAAAGGAATAACACTGCAGTCTTCAGTGCCTTATTTCTGTCAGGGTAAAGTTATTTAAGGTATAAATCATTTTTTTTAAAAGGAACAGCCTTTTTATTTATTTTTTTATTTACTAATTTGAGGATGGGGTGGGCAGAGAGAGAAAAAAAGTCTATATATTGTTCCACTTATTTATGCATTCATTGGTTGATTGTTAGATGTGCCATGACCAGGGATCTAACCTGCAACCTTAGTGTATCAGTATCAGGACAATGCTCTAACCAATTGAGCTACCTGATGAGGGCAAAGGTTTAACTCTTAAAAATAATTATTTACATAAAATATTACATTTATTTTTTATATTCAGTATAACTTGCAAAATAAATGTAACCTAACACACTTCATACAGTGGTGTACTATTGGTAAAAGAGTAGAGAGTGATACCTGATGGATCCCGGGTTCCAGCTATGTAGCTAATATTTTAACCCTTCTATAATGCCTAAAATTAGCGTGTGTGTGTAGTTCCTGATTTGGACCAGACCTTTAAAAAGCTTCAAAACAGTTCAAATCCATGGGAACTCCTTGGGCTATTATTAAATCCCATTGAAGTAGATAGTTTTTATATTATTGTTATTTTTATAATTGGCCCATTCCTTTCTCTATCATTTTCTTTTTTTTCAGAGATGAAGTACTTAAAGTTATTGATTTCTATCAAAATAAATATATATATATATTATTGCTCTGTATGAATAATGTGTTTTCACTGTTTCTGAGGAACCATATAATTTTAAATTAATTATAGATGAATTCTAAGTGATCTAATCTTGTGACTTAGAAAGCCGGAAGGAAGGAAGGAAGGAAGGAAGGAAGGAAGGAAGGAAGGAAGGAAGGAAGGAAGGGAAAAGTAACCAGTTAAAGAAATAGGTCATAGTGTAAAGCAAAAAGTTTGACAGCTATGTGATGTGAATCTAATTTCTACATGCATGTTAGACACTGCTGATTTAAGTTTGAATTTGGCAGAATATTTATAATTTATTATATCAGACTTAATTATATATTATATTATATTTTAATACTATGTTTATTACATTGTTGAAAACAATGTAATTATGGCCTCCTGATATACTATGTAAAAAGACTCTCTCTTCCACTGGGACACATTTAGATTTGTTTTTATTTTACTATTGATTTCTAAGACTGCAAAATAACACTTTTCTGTCACAGTGCATGCAGTCTCGCACAATTTCGCACAGTCTGCCAAAAGTTCCATCAAAGGCACTGGACTCCAAAAAACATGATCTAAAGTGTTTTGTTTCCCATCCATTTCTTTATAAGATTAATTGATCAGAGCACTCTAGTGGATCCGTGACTCCATTAATCAGACTGAAATTGACAGGAGCAATTCTGGACTTAGTTTTTGAGGGAGAATGTATCTATCTGTCAGCCAAAATATTGAAGAATTATCTTAATTTTTTATCTTTTAGGTTTAGATATATTTTGAAGGATGTTTTTAACTTTATACTCCTTTCCAGGGGGGTAGATACTCATGAAGTATTATAAATAGGACATTACCTTTAATAGTAAAGCAGGGTTTATAAAGACATTCTTTTAAATAAACTTGCTTTTGAACCTTATTTGGCTACCAAGTAGGTTCTTCTAAAACATGAAATATTTTGTTTTATAAGATGTTTCTATTAAAAATATCAGTTGTTTAACAGCACCATTTTCTGCACTAAAGAGAAGAATGGGAAATATTAAATAGAAATAAGTTCTCAAGGGGTAAGCATTGCATGAATCACTGTCTCCACCTAGTGCTGGTTTTCAGGAATTAAGATTCCCAGAGTCCTTACTGATCTGTAAAGTCCTAATTTATGTTATGCACATGTACAGTCATTATAGCTGGGTCTGCTGGTGCCATTACAGTTAAGGGTCTGTCAGCTCTTCATTTATAAAACAGAATATTAAGAGGTCTATTGCTTTTACATAAAAGCTCCCGCTGTGCTGGAACTCTGCAGTCTAATGGCCTTTGCTCTATGTGAGTGTTTATTAACAGTGCAAGTTGAACTTGACCCATTCCTTTTAAAGACACCCTGATGGGTGGAAGTTACACAGGCACTGCCACCAGAGGATGAGTCTTTTCATCAACAGCCTGTCCTTTGCCTTATAGTAATCTCTATATGCATCAGACCAATAGACATCCAAAAACTCAATTGATGTGGCAGGCTCTGGATTTTCATAGCATTTATGTCAGACTCTCTGGCACACAAGAGAAGACTAATAATTTTGTCTGCTCATGTGGGAGAAAACCAGGACACTGGTTTCAAAGAAGTCAAGAAAGTATTTTAAGAAAGAGGGGATGATCACACTGCTGTTAGTTCAGTCTGGAGAAATGACCTTTGATGTTGGTAATGTGAAAACCTGATGGCTCAGTTTCACTGGAGTTTCAGAGATGAAAATCTAACTCAAATTGGTTTATGGGGAAAAGGAAGGAAAAGGAAAGGAGATGAGTCTTTTAAAGAGTTTACTCTAAAGGAACACAAAGAAATAAGGCAATAACTGGAGGTAGAGGTGGGATATAGAGAACAGGGTTTTTGTTTGGTTTGTTTTTAAAATATAAAGCTATCAGACATTATACAAATGAAGAGTAGGAAATGTAACACTTCTAAATGAGAGAGGACATGGATCAAGGCACAAGCAGAAGTGCTGGCCTTAGTCAGAA
Organism: Myotis brandtii; assembly: GCF_000412655.1. Lineage (NCBI taxonomy): Eukaryota > Metazoa > Chordata > Mammalia > Chiroptera > Vespertilionidae > Myotis > Myotis brandtii. The sequence continues at coordinate 928,971 of NW_005365325.1, forward strand.
CACAGATAGCTTTACAGTCGTAGGAGTCAGGGTCTATGTTGTTAAAGGGCAGGTCTTTTCTGCCACCACCAGCTCTTGGTGTACAGGCCTCCAGAATTTTCAGCAAGCTTATGGGAAACCTGGCCCCTTGAACATGAGTTTGAACACTGCAGGTGGTTCTGATGAGGCTGAGCCAGCTCAGAAAAGTTTTAAGTCCATCATGTAGGGAATTATGGGTGATGGACTGCTCCTGTATTCTCATCCATTGCTCAGTGATTTATTACATTAATAAATGTCCATCATTTTATGTCTGAACTATAGTGATTATTGTCTTCACATAATGTTAAATTTTATTGGCTAACATTGATTTAGAAATTTTACATCTTTAATTTTAAATAAGATTGCTGTGCCACTTCTTAAATTACCAGTAACTGGCTTTATAGTGAAGCCTATCTCCCCATTCATGAAATGAATTAGCTAGGTTTTTGTATTTTTATGGTCTAGAATATTTTATATAGCATGAAAATAATCTGTTTCATGACCTATAAAGTTATGTGAGCAAGGACATGTTTTCTGTTTTATATTTAAAATCTATGAGGTGTGTTTTTTTAAAATATTCATTTATCAGAGATTAGCTCAATTTTTCTATTTGGTTTGTATTATATTTTTTTCATCTAGACTTATATGCAAAAGATTTGCTATTTTATTTATTTCAACATTTCTGTATCAGTTTTCTGCAGTCCTATTTTCTAAATGATTTATTTCTATTTAAATATTATTTCCTTTCATCTCTTTTCCATGGGATAATTATATAGACTTAAAATAAAGCCAATTAAATACTTTATTAATTTCCTTCTCTAGTTCTTAATAAATAAGCATTTAACATTATGAATTAACCTTTGACTATAATTCTAGATGGATCTTTTAAGTTTTCATGACTATTATTTTTGTTGCTTCTAAATAGGTATTGATGATTGTGATTTTTTTTTCCTATCTGATATAATAGTATTTTTGGAGGGAGAATGTTTTTTTAAAATTATCTGGTGATTAAAATTTGTATTTTTCTTTACATCTAATTTTATTCTATCATTTGCCACAAAGAGTGGCTTATTCAATTTTCATTTTAAAACTGAATTAAAATTTACTTTGTTAGTGGCAAATATTACAAATGTTCTAAGAATTGTTAAGAAAGATATTTTCTTTTATAGGTTACAACTTATGTAAAAATAGTTATACATTTATTAGTTATAACAATCAGATATATTATATCTTTATTTGTCACTTTAAAAATATTTGCCTAGTAGATTGTAATATGTTGTCTATGTTGGTTTCTTTTTGAATGTCTAAAAAGTTTTGCTTGATTTTTTCTATGTTAGTATTGTTATTTATGACATCATTATTATAAAATGATTTTGTTATTCTAATTTGCCTTTGTCTCAAATTCCACTGTCAGTTATGACTGCCAATTTTTCCTGATTTTTAAACATTTACTTTTTTATTTTAATACTAGAGGCCCGGTGCACAAAAATTTGTGCACTCGGGGGGCCGGGGGAGAGGTCCCCCCAGCCCGGCCTGTGCCCTCTCACAGTCTGGGACCCCTCGGGAGATAACGACCTGCTGGCTTAGGCTGATCCCGGTGCTGGGAGCCTCGCTGCTCCGCTGATCCCGGTGTCAGGAGGCATATTACCCTTTTACTATATAGAATAGAGGCCTGGTGCATGGGTGGGGGCCAGCTGGTTTGCCCTGAAGCGTGTCCTGGATCAGGGTGGGGGTCCCCACTGGGGTGCCTGGCCAGTCTGGGTGAGGGGCTGAGGGCTGTTTTCCGGCTAGGGAGTGACTAAAGCTTCCAACCACTCCTTGTTTTCTTTTCTTTTTTTTTTTTATTCTGGGCCAGCTTT
>NW_005365325.1:932072-945473 GCF_000412655.1 Myotis brandtii
CATTGTTGCATCTGGAGCTCAGAGCTGGGCTGCGGCTGGCAGGGAACCTTGGCTTCCTCCGTCACTGGAGCAAGCAAGCCTCATGTTCGCTTCAGCTGCCTGGCTGCCGGCCGCCATCTTTGTTGGCAGTTAATTTGCATATCTCGCTGATTAGCCAATGGGAAGGGTAGCAAAATTACGGTTAATTACCATGTTTCTCTATTATTAGATAGGATTACTTTTATTTGTGTCTCTTGTACAGTCTCAGATTTGGGTCTTTAATTGTTCACCTATTTCATAATAGTCCTCAATAAATATTTTGAAGTTATAGTTGGTAACCTTGCTATATAACTCTTGTCTTTTATTTTGTTTTAGGTGGGCCATAAAACATGCGGGGACCAGTAAGCCAGGCCAGTGGAAACATTCCAGAGTCGAAAATCCTCTCTGGAATAAGCTTACCTACATGTGGCCAGTCCTTCCCAGCGGCCAACTTAACGAGGTTGTATTGTAGTAGAAGATGTGTTTGTTGAGACTTAAGTTTTAGGGCCCAGTCAATGTTATAACAATTTCCATGCAAGTTTTCGAATTCATAGTTGTTTGGTGCAAAAGATCAATTCATTCTGTTGTTCTATTAATTGGTAATTTGCATTTAAATTGCCCATTATGGAGATGAATGTATCTATTTTTTCTTGTATTCTGTTAAATTTTACTTTATATATTCTGATATTTAGTTCTTAGAAACACACATGTTCAGAAATATTGTATCTCTATGGAGAATTGCTATTTTATCATCAGGTAAACTCTCTTAAGCCCTAGTGAAAGTCTCAGTTTTCTAATACTAATAGAAATATTTCAGTTTTTTTATTTGCCTAGTATATCTTATTTGTATATTTTTATATTTAGGGAGTCTCTAATAATCAGCATATACTTCTTTTTTTAAATGACCTGACAGTCTTTATCTCTACATAAGGACTTGGTTATTATTATTATTATTATTATTATTAAATATTTTTATTGATTTGAGAGAGGCAGGGAGAGGGAGAGAGAGCTAGAAACATCAATGATGAGAGAGAATCATTGATTGGCTGCTTCCTGCACACCCCTGAGCCTGAAACCCAGGTATGTGCCCTGTCTGGGAATCAAACCATGACCTCCTAGTTCATAGGTCGACACTCAACCACTGAGCCACGCCAGCTGGGCCAACCCTTTTTATTTATTGCAATGATGGATATATTTAGATTATTATTTGTTCTGTTTTTTTTTCTGTGTTATTTTTTCTCCATTCTTATTTTTTGATTGAGTTTTCTTCTTATATTTTTCTCATCTACTAGTTTGGAAATTATATCATCTATTTCCATTCTTTATTTTTATTACTATGAGCATTTTAACTTGCATATATAAATGTTCAAAATCTAAACTTAACAAATATATCTACTTTTCTCTCAAATAATTGAGAACATTATGATATTTTAACATCAGTGATTTGATTTATAACTTATATGCTATTATTGTCATGTATTTTAATTTTATATTCTTAAAATTTTCTGTAAGATATTAACATTATTGTATGCAGATAATATTTACTTAGATTTACCCCAAAGTTCTTTCTTTCTCCTTATAAATTCCTCTTACATCTTAGTCCTTCCAACCTTGGTTACTTTCCTTTTACTTAGCATATCCTTCTTTTAGTTACTGTAGCAAACTTTGTTTCTACTTATCTGAAAATGTCTTTATTTTGCCCTCATCCATGAAAGATTTCTCCACTTAGCAAACTGAAGATATCACCACTGACTTCTACCTCCCTTTGTTGTTATTGAGGAGTCAGCTATCACTCTAAATATTATTCCCGACAGCTTTTAAAACCTTCCCTTTTCTTCGATACTTAGTTTCACCATAATATGCATGAGTGTCTCCTGTTAGACTTTCCACCCTTCACGCGCCCTGGAAATCCTCTCCTGTGCCCTCCCCCTGCGAGACCATGGAAGCGGAAGTTCACTGGAGTTTGGAAAATTCCCTCCAGATAAAATCCAGCGTCAGCACTCTGTTTACCTCTCTGGGTCTCCAGTGTGTCTTGCTTTATCGCTAGATCAATGTTATGTTCTAAAATATTTTCTAAAGTATTCTATCCTGATTTTTCTTAGTTGCTGTCATATTTTCTGGTTTCAACCAAGTTTTCTTTCTTTACCCTGAAATTACAATTTTCTATTTAATCAATGAGTGTCAGTTTTTAGGGGAAGGACTGATGGGATCTGAAACCAAGAAGAGTTGCTTAGGGCCCCAAAGATGCCCACATATTTGGACTGCAGTGAAGCAACAGTCTAGAAAGCTGAGTTTTGTTGAAAGAGAAGGAAATTCTTCAAAATGCCAGAAGCTGTGGGTTGGGTAGCCTGAGCTAGGGGCTAGGTGAATTATGTGTCTAAGATTCAGGGTTTGGAGCAATAGTGGGAGCCAGGGTGGAGGCCAGGTGGAAGGGTAGCACAGCGAAACTAAGGGACCCAGCATTAGACCAAAAATGAAAAAAGAATTGTGCTAATTATACATTTTTCTTCAGAGGTTCAGGAAGGGCAGAGGCTAAAACCCAGGGAACAGGGAGGATAACTTGCTCCTCACTGGTGGTGAGCAGGTGCCAGTAGGTTGCCCAGTGGCCGAAGAGGACAAGAGGCACATCATTAGGGGCCTCCAAGGATCCAGAACAACTACCCACATATAGACCATGAACCCCTTTACTCAATGGTATACAGTTTATTGAACTTTCATCTATACCCAGAAACCACAGCGAGGAAGGGAAAAGGAGAGAGAGATCGTTGAAAGGAAACAACAGTTCTGGTAAGAAGTTTGCATGTTCAATTTGATTGAATATGTATCCAAAAGTACAGAGCTAAAAAACAAACGAGCAAAAAAGACTTTTCCAACTTGGCAGAAACTGGGACATCTCTAATTGGACTATCAAGTTTCCCCCCCACTCAGTGGGATGGGGGGAGGTCAGCGGTGCCTCAGAAGTAGTGTGCTTTCTCATATAGGGGAAGAGAGAACATGATAATGACTGCAAATGTAACAGATATTGTGCTTATATATTTCAGTGTACAAGTAAAGTAATTTAGTTACTTAATGAATTTAAACAATGAGTGGTAATTATATTAGGAAAGCTAAGTTAACCAGGTTCCTTTTAACATTTACTTTTTTAGAAATAAAACTTTTGCCAATAGTCTGGGATTTGACAGTTATATGATCTGAAGGTTGAAAATGGACTCCTAAATTCTCTAGCCATTCAAAGAGAACAACAGCTTTTGGGCAGAGTGAATAAGAAGTTGGCCCTCACTTGTAAACCAAAGGGAAAGGATTAAGGCACTAAATCAGCTAAAGTGAGAAAAATTGACCATGTGTTGCAAAATGACTCAGCCTAAGAGTCCTGTTATCTCTTGAAATATTTGAGAAAGAGAGGAAAATACTTATCAAGCAGGGAATTCAGTTTTCATTCAAATTAAATGTGATCCATTTCACTTAAAATCTGGATCTATCTTATCTGAACCACATTTTCTTTAATTCTGTTGCCACATAATCTATTTGTTAAGCAAAAAGATACTTTTATTAGTGTATTATTAAATACAATAAATATTTTGCCTGGAAAAGACTTTTCATTTAAGTAAACTGCAATTAGAAATGTGACATATTATGGGATTCAGAACACTTTGGTCACTGTAGGCATATGTATTAATTTTATTGTAGGTTTAATATTCCAACTTTACTACTTATCTAATCATTATTTATTAGATATGTAGGCAATGCAGGTAGAGTAAGGAAGGAGGTAGACATGGCCTCTACCTTCGTGGAGCTTACAGTTTAAACAATATAGGCTATGTGCCACAAAGGAAGGAATTGGAAAGGAAGAAAGCAGAATTGGTGAATATAAGTCAAAGAAGGAAGAAAGAAGAAACTCAAATAAAAAGTTTGGTGTCCCAGAAACAAGGCTATTTGTTCATTCAGTTATAAGGTCAGTATGAGGGAAGCTAGCCAGGCTGATTGAATGAGCCTGAAAATTAAGTCCAAATATGGAATCTAAGAAAACCATCTAAGAAACACTATCCTGAGTGAGACTCAAATTCTTCTGTTCATTCCTGGATAAGAACTCTTAAAATAGAATAAAAACCAAGGGAAGTATGGACAACAGGAATTATTTTTGTGGAGACTCGGACTACATTAATGACAAACTGTTTACCGCTCAGTGGTGACAGCTGGTCTGAGAACTGATTTCATGCTCTTCTTGGTTAACTATTAATCATCCTAAAAGGCAAGTGATACTGTTTTCTGAGTGAATTGCATGTTGTATGTCTTAGGTACCAGTATTTTTAAAATATGCCCAAACCCCCTAAAAACAAGATTAATGAATTATTTTGATTTAGTCTGTGATGAAGTTCACTGGAATAATTTCCAGGGAACTTGGGTTATTTTCTCACCTTTGGGGGAAAAGTTATAAATTGAGAAGTTCTACTTCTAACCATTTAAAAGAAAGGAGCAATGTATTTTCAGATTCCAGAATGAAATCATTACGAGGGGCACATGTTAAAAAAAAAGAAAGTTGAAAGCACACATTTGATTAATCTGTTAAAAGATTATGATAATTAACTCTAATTATGAAGGGCAAGAAAGGATATGTGAAAAGGCCCAATAGAGAAAATTAAAGAATCTATTTGTTTATTAATAGTAAATAGATGAAGGAAGGCCAATTTGACTAAGAATTTAGGTCATTGGTTAAGAGCTGAATTCAAAGAGGCCTTTGGTTATGAGAGATGAAAAAGAAAAGGCAGAACCGCCCGTGTAAGGAAGCACCATGGCCCAGCAAGGCCTCCTGACAACGCAGCTGTGCCTTGCAGTAGTGTGAACACAGAGAGAACCACTAAAGAATGAATGGATACATGAGCATTCCAATAGAGGGCGAGGAAATAGCACCCCAGTCCGGTTAATCATGTTTTCTTGTTGTCCTTCTTATCCTGACACTATATTTCTCTCTTTCTATGAAGTACCAAGTAAAAGTTCCCTAAACACTAGAACAAGGTTTACAGTAGCTGAAAGAAAGAACTACCAGTGAAACGGCATACATTTGGAAAGTTTTGAAGCCCACAATAATCTTTTGATTGGGTTTCTGTAATATCTTATATTAAAAAGAGAAGGCCTCGGGCTTCCTTCATCTGGCTGGAAAGCAAAGGATGCCATCTGAAGTCAGCGATGCCGCAATGGAGCTGAAACCAATGTTGGCATGGTTACCACTTGCCCTGAGACAAGTGTAGGAAGTGAAAGGACCTACAAATAACTAGTAGCGGAGACGGCACACTTCTGATAAGTTCATCAGAATTATAGCATGAGTGGATATTGAAAAAAAATCTTAGTTCTAGATCCTAACTCTATGAACTGACTTCTCTAGAACTCATTTTAAGAAAGAACCTTTTTTCTCTTGCCTTTCCCTTCCATGGTTCAGAAAAAAAGAGAGGAGGAAATATTAATGACTTTATACCAAGGCTTCAATGTGACAGTTTTTAATAAGAAGACTGTTTTCCTCTCTCCCCCACCTATCCAACCCTGGCTTCATGTCTAAAATGTTGATTTTCTCAGAATTGCTTAATATCTTTGTTGTAGAAGAATTACAGGTCAATCCTGAACTTATTACTTGAAAAGTTATGCAACACCACTCCTCCACCATCCCACATGCTAAGTATAACCTTTGTACAATAGAACAGCTTCAAATGAAAATATACAATGAGTTTGTCATAACCTTTTGTGTTTCTTCTCAGTAACAAGAGTAAGGAAAAGTGACCCCTTATTGCTCCATTCATAATAATAGACACATAACTGAATAAACACGTTGTCTGCCCTTTTGCATTTAAATTCCATACAGGCAACAGGTTCTCAGTGAAGGTCAGGAGTACATTACAACTTCATTAGCTCAAATTTTGCTTGCTTAGAAGTGTGATAAGTTAGCCTCATTGTATACACTATTATAAATACATGTACACTTATATTAAAAATATAAAGGAAAAAGCACTCTACTCATGAGTTTTTAACATTTATTTATACTGCTTTTCTCCTCATTGCATGCAATTAGTGTTATTTACTTATTCATCTCACAAATTAGGGCATTATAATTAGATGCTGTTTCAGAATATTTAATCACAACTTTCAGATATTGTTTATAATATATTCTCAACACATTTTTCTGAACTATGTGATTGTTTAGTATCACTGCAAGATCCTAACAATTTTTTTTTCAAGGGAATATGTTAGTAAATTGTTACTTTTTGTCCAGGCTTTTAAAAAATGATCTCCCCTTTCATAAACTAAAGACCAGATGCCTTGGTCTGCATTGGTCTGACATGCCAGCACACCTCTCCAACCCACAGGTGTCTTTATCTTGGTTATGTCAGTGGGAAACAGCCTGGACACTAGGGCCCCCTCTGTAGTGATTATCTGAGTATTTTGCCTGCTCAGCATGACTTGCCCCTTCTTTGGGTATTTGTAACCCTTTAGGAAATTACTTAACCTGCAACAAAGTATTTATATCCCAAACAGGCTTTTAAAGACTAACCAAACTGATTCTTAAATGTGCGTGAAATAGCAAAAGGCCAATAAGAACCAATTTCCAAAGAAGATTAACAAGGTGGGGGTATTTGCCTTCCCAAATATCAAGACTTACCAAATATAATCAAGGCAGCATGGTACTGTACTGGGATAGATAAACTGACAAATTGAAGAGAGTAAAACACACAGAAACAGACCCATACTTATATGGAATTGTGATATTTTACAAGATAGTTACAGCAGATTAATAGGGATTTAATTGCTGCCAGGACAATTGTTTATTCAGATAGAAAAAAGAGAAAGAAAAGACTTGGACCTTGTCTAACATCACTTCTGATCATCCCTTTCCTCATTTCTGTGAGTGGGAATACCCAGTCGCCTAAGCTACAAACCTGGGAGCCATCCTTACTTCCTTTTATTTCCCCAACATCATGTTCTGTTAATCCTCAACCTGATACATACACTGCCCATCGTCTTACCCTCCTTTACTGCACTAACTCCTGCTGAGGCTTCAGGTCTGTTACAGGATGTTTCTGAGTTAGGTTCTCCATGTGGTCCCACCACACCTCATAATACCCTCTTGCTATTATACTTACACTACTTAATTGCTAGTTTATTTCTAGCTAAGTTTCTGAGCACCCACTAGGAATTGCTCAGGTAAGAGTATCCTATCTTGTTCATAGTGTTGTTTAATGTTAATATTTTAAGTTTATTTTTTATTGATGTTATTGCAGATGTCCCCTATCAGTTTATTTCTAGCCAAGTTTCTGAGAACCCACTAGAAATTGCTCAGGGAAGAGTATCCTATCTTGTTCATAGTGTTGTTTATTTAATGTTAATATTTTGTTTATTTTTTATTGATGTTATTGCAGATGTCCCCTATTTTCCCCCATTCCCCTTCCACCCAACCTCCACCCCACCCCAGGCCTTCACCCCTCTATTGTTTGTGTCCATGAGCTATGCGTACATGCATATAAGTTCTTTGGTTAATCCCTTTCCACCTCTCACTCCCCCTCCTCTGAGATTCCAGTCTCTTCCATGCTTCTATGTCTCTGGATCTATTTGTTCATCAGTTTATTTTGTTCATTAGATTCCACATATAAGTGAGATCGTGTGATACTTGTTTTTTTCTGACTGGCTTATTTCACTCAGCATAGTACTCTCCATGTTATTTCCAGTGTCTAAGCACTGGACTATAGTAAACAATACTTGGATAATGCATGAATTAATAAATAAATGTATATATGAATAAATAAATACAAATTAACTGAATTCTACAAATGGAACATCTGAAATTTAAGTTTTATCATCTTGCTATGTTTTTTGGAGTGTTCCCCAAATATATTCTTCTTTGCCAAAAAGGTCTAGTTTAAGATAATATTATTTCAGGTTGTAAAACCACTTTTCACACATTCTAACTTTCCTCATATTAAAGATATTTCACACATGAACAAAAACATTCCAAGTTAATTCAGTTCTATTTTACTAGAACGATGTTTCTCTGAAAGGGAATAAATCTTTCTTGTTGTAACACAACATAGATTTGACATACACTTAAAAAATTACTATCCTTCCTATTTATTCACACAAAACACTAATTAGACTTGAATAAAAGATTACAAGTATCAGTATTGTGTTACATTTCTTTATAACTTAAAGTAACTCTCTTATTTATTATCAATTTTTTGTCCTCTCTTTCTGAAGGAGTTTGATTGGCCAATAGAAGGACTGCTTATTCCAAACAGTCCTTCCATGAAGAAACCCATCTGTAAGTCACTGGAGCAGGATGTGCCTGTAAGACTCAGAGTTCTGCGGAATGGAGACAAGAATAAAAACAGAGCACTTGTTATAATGAGTCCAGACATATCACCTGGGCGGAAAATGCAGTAAGGACAGCTTGTTCGGTTTTCTCATTAAGTACATTTTCTAATTTCTACAGATTTTTGTCTTCTTGCTTACCGATGTTTTTCTGAGAGAATTCTGTGTTTAATTTTTAAAAAGGGCTCCCATGTTGACATTTAGAGATGAAAATAGATGTTCAGATTTATTTAGTTTCTATGTCAGGAAATATTTGAACTCTTGATTTAGGCTAGGCATGGGATAAAATGATGAGTTAGAAATGAATAGTTCTGGAAAAAATTTTATATCAATACCTATTTTGAATTAACAATTTTTTTAGTTTTATTAATTTGAAATAATTCATTTGAAATTGCTTAAATATATTTTTACAATTCCTTATTAAATTCATTGTATACAAGTGTTTACATTTATAGCTTTGGCATATTTAACAAATAAATATAGTTCTCAAAATATAACTTTATATAATTTTATATCCTTGACTTGGAATAACATTTTAAAAGTTCATCATAAAAAAGCATTGATCTGCACTTTAGTTGATGTTATGAGATTTGAATAAAATTTTCTCAAATAGCCAATATTTCTCCAGCATTGAAGAAAAATCGCCTGCTATATTTTCTTTATATTTTCTGACAAAAGGAATCATAGGTCAGCACAAAGCTCTGATAAAAAGAATGAGTTAAACACATTGTTTCTCATATGATTAGCAGTGATATTACCTCTTGACCTTTCTTTTGAGATGTTTAGAATAGTTGAGACTGCTGATAATAGTTTAATATAACTTTCTTCACATTGATTAAATATACTTCATACATCGCTGAACAATGAGTAATATTCAGATCGGCTGTCCACTGAACTGCCTTGTAAAGATGATAAAGTAAAAAATTAATCTTCAAAGTAAAGTCAAGCCTGAAATTGAAATCTTTGACGCATACATTTCATAATTAGCTCATTCTGCTCGATGTAAAATGTAAGGGTAATGCCCTTAAAGTAGGATATGACTTTTTTTTTTTAGCATGCAAAGTTAAATAATTTTTGTCTCTTCCTACATTTCTTTCTTTCTTATTCTATATCTTTAACTGTGGCTCAAAATTGTATACAGATGTGGTCTTTTCTCATTAACGTTTAAGAGGCATAACTCAATAAGGTAACCCAAACATAATTTGAGAGATTTGTTCACTTGGACAGCTATTCTAGAGAGAGTCTGTGAAATTCTGCTGTCCTTGTTCATGGACCAGTGTGTCCTGGTTAATCAAATGTCCACTTTGTTCACTGCATGAATTAATTATTCCCAAATAATTAAAATACACCAGCATACACTTGACTCTAAAACTCTACTAAATATGTTTAATTTATCTTGGCCGATTCAGAAAGTTTTCTACAGCATCATCAATAGCATTTCCCCCCAGAGCTGTATGTAAGTCCTGGTAACAGAGAGATTCAATGGAAAGAGATTTGGCTGGCATTACAGGGAGGCTGTGTTGTCCAGCTCCAGTGGCCACTGTTTTCATTGTATTCGATGTGAATGGCACCCCAGAGTTGTGCAAGGTGGAAGCCTTGCTGTGCTACTTTTAATATATCCAAGTCAGAATAAATAAATGCAAATGAGATGTCGGGGCAAATTGCTCGCATTATCCTGAAACTTATTCATAAAAAGAAAGAGGGTTGAGCTATTTCATGTCTTTAAAAGCAAACTCCGGGTATAGATGAAATATAGATCCATTTTAACCAAATTCTGCTTCAATCACATGGTCTCCTTTATTATTTAATAATTCACTCTTGACAATTTGAGGAGCTTTTGTCCTTGTTTTTGTTGATTCCTCCATCTGCAAAGCCAAAGGAAGATCAAGTAGCACTTGTTCATTACTTAGTTGAAGGTTATCTTAGTAACAGAATCTTGGCAAATAGTCTTGATGATGGTTGTCAGATTTATATAAATCAAGACCATTGTGATCTCTGTGTCACAGGAGAATTTCATCTCTTAAAACTATAAACAAAGTTAAACAAAGAAAAAAAATTTAAGTGATATTTTAAAGAATTGTAAAAGGAAAGGCTCAATTTGATTTTATAAAGTAAAATTTTATATGTTAGATAATTTCAATGAGTAAGTTATAATCCCTGGACTCACTCAAGCTCCTTAGTATAGCTTTTATGTCCTTTATGACCTATCCCTGCTCATTTCTCTAGCTGCATCTCTTATCAACATTCCCCCAATTTCCACTTTTAAACCCCTTCCATTCCCCAACACCTTCCATCTGCCTTAATAATGAAGGTCTTCTGAGAACGAGTTTGTACTTCATTGTTAGATGTTGACTCTGAATTCCACACTTCCTTCCCCATCCCCGAGTTAGCTATGTACTTCCTTGCTTTCCACCCCCATAGCTCCTATCATTCTGTGATTATCCGCTTATGACTCCATCCAGGAGCTAGAAACCCAGGATAACACACTATTCGTCCATATATGTTCTCACTGCTATGGAGTGGCTATGGAACAGTGTGTCCTGATCAGTTGACTATTAAGTCACTTTATTCACCACATGGCTTAGGGAACCCAATAGCCCCTAAATCAGTGCTTAATAAAATTAATAAATAAATTAATGGTTAATTATATTTGATTACTATTTTAATGAATGAATGAACAACTACATTTCACCACTATTTCTTTCATTTAATAGAATGTAGAGATTTTTTAAATACACAAAATAATTTTCTAACTTGGAAGTCTGAAGAGATGTATATTTCAATTAAACATCGTTTTTCTGTGATCATCATTATCTATTTTTCAGTTTAACAATTTTTAGGTTTGGATTGATTGCCTAGCATATATTAATAAACATATGAACATACACAACATATGAATAAAATATCCCAGGAAAAATAAATGTCATCTCTGCATTTTCTTTAAACTTGAAAAATTCACATCTCTGAGAGATCAGCATTAATAGAGAGGATTAAAATATTGAATATTCATTTTCTTATATAAGTTACTCATAGTATAAATGTTCATGAAGTTTAATATTTAATTGTGGTAGTTTTTGAAACCCTATATTTTCAAAAACAGGCAGATTATTTTAGAGCAAATTATTATAAATTAAAACCTCAAGATTTTTTCACATATTTAAACAAGTTGAAAGATAATTGGCAATACATACTGACATATCAATCAAATCTTGGATCATTTGTTTCAGAAATGTTGACACTGAAATGAAAGAGAATGTGAAAAAGTATGTCACTAAATATTCTAAAACCAAAACAAAGCAGACTGAATATCATCAACTTTTAGAGAGGTAAGTACTTACTATCCTAAATGCAATGGTATTTTCCATTCACATGCCTGAATGATTATGTGTTACACAGAACACAACATACATATGTACCTACATAAGAAAACAGTTGTTAATATAATAATTTTAGAATTTTTAACACATAGAAATACATTAACTGTGTGAGTTCATGATACCAATGGTGATTAATACATTTTCCCCAAATTTCAAGGCAATTTCCCCTAGCTTTTGAACTATCAACTTTGCAAATATAAATTATACCCATTTAAGAAATATATTTCATAGTTTTACAGCACTTTTCTTTCGTTTATATTTGGATTGAGGGTAGGGTAGTGAGCTAATTTAAAACCATTTTTATATGTCAGGTTTATATTTGTGAAATGTTGTAATTTTCTTTTGATCATGATGTTCCTACCAAAATAAAAATTATTCCCACAGAACTTGATAACTTTTCAAGGTTGACCACTTAAACTGTTTTGCAAAATATGTCTTGTTGAATTTAAAGAGGCAGTCTTACTGAATTTAAGGGAACTTATGTTATCCTTTAGTTATTTAATAACTAGAGGGCTGATGCACGAAATTCATGCAAGAGTAGGCCTTCTTTCCCCCAGCTGCCGGCACCAGCTCTCCTCTGGCATCCGGGACCCGGGCTTCTCTTACAGTGGGAGGCCCTGCCCACCCGCTGCAGCCCATCGGTCAGTGGCCTGGGCCTCCCTCTGCAGGGTAATCATGGGGCGATGGCCAGCATTGCACCCACCTTGGTTAGCCTGGCACCAGTGGGTGTCAAGCATGGTCCCGGATGGTCATCCGGATGGTTGTTCCGCTGTTCAGCCATTCGGTTGATTTGCATATTACACTTTTATTATATAGGATTCACACAAGACAGTTTTGAGAGTCTTTGTTGTTATTGGTGGTAGTTTTTCCATCTACAAAGCCTAAGAAAGATCTAATAGCATAACAGCCCATTTAAAAATAACTGATACAGAATATTTTTGTTGATACCTAATGTTGTGGAAACATGGAATATTGGAAAGACCATTGGATTAAGAATAAAAGAATTGATTTTAATCTCAGATTTGCCATTAACTAGCTGGAAAACTTCAGCAAAGCACTGCCTTTCTCAGTCTTATTTTCCTTTGTTAAACAGGATAGTTGAATGAGAAGCTAAGAAGAAGGCAAAAAAGAATTTAATTCTTTTAAATACCTGTTTTATTCATATCATATGTATCAACCAATCTTAGATATTCTGCAGGAGATTTTTTTTTTTTAAAGAGCAAGACATTCCTTGTTCTCAGGAAACTCCTAAGTTGTTGGGAAGAGAGTTTGCTTATTGAAATATCCCTAGATGGTTTGGCTCAGTGGATAGAGTGTCAGCCTGAGAACTAAAGTGTCCTAGGTTCGATTCCAATCAAGGGCACATGCCTGGGTTATGGACTTGATCCTCAGTAGGGGGCATATAGGAGGCAGCCTATCAATGATTCTTTCTCATCATTGATGTTTCTATCTCTCTCCTTCCTTCCTCTCTGAAAGAAACAGTCAGAAAGGGCAGTTTAAATGGTACAAAAGTGAAAATGATCATAGGATCACTTTATCTATAACCAGGAAGAAGAGAGAACCTTGTGAAGGGTAGCCATCAGGAAAGGCCATAAGGAGAGGAGAGAATATGAGAGAGATATAAAAATCTAATCTAATAAAAGACAAACATGCAAAT
>NW_005365325.1:946105-964344 GCF_000412655.1 Myotis brandtii
TCCAACTAATGGTTTAGACCTGATCCCTTGGGGGCCTAAGCCTTTAGTTGGACATCCCCCGAGGGCTCCCTGGCTGCCAGAAGGATGTCTGACTGCAAGCTTAGGCCTGATCCCCTGGGGAGTGGGCCTAAGTCAACAAGTGGACATCCCCCAAGGGGTCCTGAACTGCAAATGGGTGCAGGCCGGGCTGAGGGACCCCTCCAGTACACAATTTTTTGTGCACCGGGCCTCTAGTAAAGATATATAAAGCAAGAAGATAAAGAAGAAAACTCATACTCTCAGCTTTCTGAATATTTTGTTATTGTTTTAAATAACAGGGAGAATAAGGTGGGGCTCCTGGAGGGGATCCTCACAAGTGATTGGAGGAAGTCTTCACTATTGTGGAACTGGAGACAGAGTTCCTACCTTCTCCTCCTGCCCTTTGCTCTCAGGGCATCTGATGCTCCTCATCCCATTCAGTTTGAGAAAGCAAAGTGAGAAGATAAGACTCTACTTTTCTGGACTCTGTAAATCCAAGCAGGCTACGTTATCACCCATCCTAGCTTTTGTGTGAGAGTCAAAGGGCTTGATTCCTAGGGCCTTTGCCTGCACGTAACAGAGAAATCCTGGCCTGCTTGCTGGGCAGCCCAGCCTATCTACTCACTTTGTAGATCTAATATCTTATTATTCCATCATAATATCCTCTCAGAAGGCCATGTGAGGTAGTAAAAGACCCAGAGAGATTTAGATTTGAATTTTAGCTGTCCTACTTACCAATTATCTGATCTTGGGCAAGGAACTTAGTCTCCAGGATCAGTTTCATCATCAGTGAAATGGGTCTCTCAGAAATGAAAATTAAATGAGAGAGTAGACATGAAATGCTTGCAGTGCTTGGTCCATTTTAACAATGTTGTTAATTTTTATGTGCCAGGAGCTTAAATATTTTACAGAGGAATCTCACTTAATCTGTAAAATATTCCTATTAGATAAGAACTACTATAGCTGTCTTTGATTAATGGAGCAAATGAGGCTCAAAGAAGTTTAGTAACTTTTTCAAGGTTGCACAGCCAGTACATGAGAGGGCTAGAATTTGAACCAAAGCAATCTAACTCCACTTAAGAGCCATTTTTTTTCTCTCCTTTCCCATTTGTATTGGTTGACAAGTGAACTAGTTAGAGAAATACAGAAACAGCCTATCCCAAACCTTTCCAACACGAGCCTGAGGTTGCAGGCTCGATTCCCTGATAGGGAGCATGCAGGTGGCAGCTGATCAATAATTCTCTCTCATCACTGATGTTTCTATCTTTCTCCCTCTCCCTTCCTCTCTGAAATCAATAGAAATATATGTTTTAAAAACAAAACAGCCCTGGCCGGTTTGGCTCAGTGGATAGAGCGTCGGCCTGAGAACTGAGGGGTCCTAGGTTCGATTCCGGTCGGGGGCATGTGCCTTGGTTGTGGGCATATCCCCAGTGGAGGGTGTGCGGGGGGCAGCTGATCGATGTTTCTCTCTCATCGATGTTTCTAACTCTCTATCCCTCTCCCTTCCTCTCTGTAAAAAATCAATAAAAATATTTAAAACAAAAAAAACAAAACAAAAACAACCTAGGGTTTCAAAATAGGAAAGAAAGATGTACCAACCACCTTCTAATCTCCCACTTGCTGTCCTAAAACAGGATACTCTGATAGTTCAAATATTCTTCTAGGGGACAATTTGAGTTGAAGCAGAGATGATGACAGTAATTCTTCTTAGATCAGGCTGGAGCTGCTTGGACCCGAAAAGATACTGGTTTGGAGAAAGTAGAAAGAATGAAGTTGGTCTTTGGGAAGTACCCAAAGAGAATCAGGCAAATCTTGTCCTTTCAACCCCATTCCACCAACTCCTGCAGATGTGAAACACAGCCCAACCCTCATTGGTTCATCAGCTTCCAGACTGGTGACATGAGAAGTAGAAATTTACTTCCCACTAGCTTATTTCCTTCTCAGACCTCTCAGAGAAATGGAAGAGGCCTAATTATCTGCTCAATTGCTTCTTCCCATCTAAGGAAATAAAATTGAGAAATATTCTTTGTACATCCAAGTCTTCCTGATGAGCATTAAGTCACTTCTAATCAAATTAATTTGCTGCAGACAGTTCATTCTAATGTAAAATATATTTAGCAAGAACCTTTCACGTTCCTTCTTCTGATGGCAGGGTCATCTCGACAGCATTCTTTAGGAAAAGCCCCTTCACTCTCCTTTAGCTCTACTTCCTCTTCCCCACAATTCTGCCTCTTTACCTCTAACCTAAGCTGGCTATATAGATTCCAGCCTCTCCAGCCTCCAGTTCATCTTTCACCTTTCTGACACATAACTTCCTAAACAAGCAGATCTGATGACACCACACCTCTGCTCTGATGCCTTCAATGACTTCCTGCTGTTAATGGAATAGAGGCCAAGTTCATTTATTTGGCAACCTAAATGCTTTCAATCAGTTCCTATTTTCTTTTCCAGGTTTATCTGGCTCCTCCTCCTGTCCATATACTCAGCTCCAGCCATATAAAGACTTATCTTCTCTAGGTCATAACCCTCCTTGATGAATGCCTATTCATCTGTCAAGGCCCAACCCAAATGCTGCTTTCATAGACAAGGCTCCCTGGAGAATTTCATCTTGTTTCCTCTGTGTTCTCACAGGATCCTGGTCAGGTGCCCATTACAGCACCCACTGCTTCATATTACACATCAGTTGCTGATCTCTCTCTCCCCCTGACTAGAGAGGGAACTCCTCAGGGAACAGGGGAGCTGATCATTTATCTTGATATCCACAGGGCTGGCCCAGTGCTTGTTTGCAGGGAGGTGGGGGGAATCACTATTTAATGTTTAACCAAGCAAACAAAATTCTATTTCAACCAAAGGACTTGTATGCATGCATATAAGCCTAACCAATGGACACAGACAACAGAGGGATGAGGGCATGAGTGGGGGGTTTGCGGGGGAGGGCAATGGGGCGATAAGGACACATATGTAATACCTTAATCAATAAAGAAAAAAATAAAAATAAATTCTATTTCAAAAGAAGTTAAAGAGCTATAGAGATCGCTTCTGGAGAAGGGGGATGAGGAATCGCTTGATAATGAATGTGACTTTGGAGGCTTGGGAGAAAGAGTAGATTTCAACAGAAAAAGCTAAAGAAGGTGATTTAGGTAGAAGGAAGGGCAAGAAAATGGTTAAGTGTGGGGCATATTGAGAAATAAGAAGTCAACAATGATATGTTTGCCTGTGTATTGATCATGATTGACACTATACTAAGCACTTTTTAAAATCAACTGGTCATCCTCATAACAACCTTGGAAAGTAAGTAGTTTGGGCCTACAGAGTTTAAATAATGCCCATTGCCCATGTCCCACAACTCGGAAAGGGAGAATGGGACTCACATGGGGTCCAATGGATTGCAGGACCTGGCTCTCAATACACACCATGCTGTAGAGGGAGTTGTCATGAAGGATCCAGGCCCTTCATTCCTTTTATTTCCTCTCTTCTCTGCTGGAAGCTATCTGTATACAAGGTCAATTTTTTGTGTCTCTTATTGCAGGTGTACTGAAGTTCTACATTTACCTTCTGCAGCTCGGAGGTTGTTCAATGAAAAGGGAGAGGAAATCTTTTCTGTAAAAGACCTTCAAAGAGATGAACTGGTAAAGACATGAAAGAGAAACTGGAAATATTAATATATAAATAATATTTAAAATGTCTTAAAATATAAAACTTCAAACATTTACCCTCTTTCCTCTTATTTCCCCCCTCAGAATTATCATAACTCACCAACCATCAGAGATGAACACTAATAGCTAACTGTTGAGAGCTTACTATGTGTCAGGCATGATTTTCAGGGTCGTATATGAATTAATTCATTTAAGCTCATCACAACCCTATGAGATGGATGCTCTCATTTTGTAAATAAGGAGAAGACCAAATTATTAACTGCTTGTGGTTTCTATCCTACTCTAAAGGAAATAGATTCTCTCTCTCTCTTTTTTTTGGAACCTTCAAAATGTAGTCATTTAATGATTTATTACTTAATGATAATATTACCTTTTCAGAAAAAAAAATTATATCTAGGCTTTCACACACTCTATTTGGGTGGCTGGAGGAGGCTGAGAAGGACGTTAGCAGCCCAGCCTTTGTTCCCATTTATGGAATTGGGGGTCTCAAATTTGAAAAGAAAACTTGCCTTGACTGATACCTGAAATTCTTTGAGCAGAAAACCAAGCTCTCACCATATTATCAGAACTCAATTCAGGCTCTGAATGTGAAGACCCTTCAAGAAAGTCTCAAACAGAATATCAATGACCAGTCTCCAAGGCAGCGTGAGAGAGAGGAGTCCATTGTTCTTGGAGACTGGCAGGCCTTGTTTGGAATTCTAATGCTACAGATATAATTTGCTACAGTTACTGTGCTAGTTAAGAAGGAACTTAATGTAGATAAATTTAATTTAAATACAAGTAGATGAGGCCACCAGGGCAAAGGAACTGTAAGTGTAGGAGAGTCAGGTGGAGCCAGGGGTGATTGTTATAAGATCCTGTATGTATTTTTGCTAGAAATGAACCTGTCACTGCTCTGTATAGCCAACATGAAGATTAAACATGAGCAGTTACATGATTAGGTATGTCCATAAGAGGGAAAAGAAATCTGTTGTTCAAAAAGAAAATTTTGAGAGTTTTATCTGAATCTTCATACAGAGTATGTGTGTGATGATCAGTGAGTAGCTTCAAAACAGGCAGAATTAGGCTCCCTTGTTCTCTTACTGAATCTTTCTCAACATATAGAAATAGTTCTCTCTTTTTTTTTTACTTCAAAGAAATATGTATTTATGTAAGGACATTTATGAAATACATATAAGCAAAATGAAAAAGGAAAAAGTATCATTCATAATCTAGTACCTAGAAATATCCCCATTAACATTTTGGTGCATATACTGCAAGTTCATTTACATCAGTGGTCATCAAACTTTTTCTGTAAAGGGCCAGATGGTATATATTACAGACTGTATAGTATCTATCAAAAATCTGCCATTATAGCACGAATGCAGCCACAAACAGCATGTAAATGAATGGGCATAGCTGTGTTCCAATAAAACTTTATTTAAAAACAGGCAGCAGACCAGATTTGGGTTTAGCCATATTTTTTGCAAAGCCCTGATTTACACCTACCTATCCCCCTCCTCTCCTTTCCTCTTTCTTTCCCACTCTCCTTCCTCCCTGCCTCCCTTCTCTACTTTTTCTCCTTTTCAAAATTATTTTAAAACACTTTTATTTTGAAATAATTATAGATTCACAAGAAGTTGCAAAGATAGCATGAATCACAAAACTTGAGATCCATCAAAGTTGTTGCCTTTATCAATAGTTTGTGCCTTTTTCATCGCTGAGTATTATTCCATGGTGCCACAGTTTAACCACTCACCTATTGTAGGAAGTTTTGATTGTTTTCAGTCTTGGCTACTGCACATAATGCTGCTGTGAGCAGTTGCATATGGGATCAGAGGCTCATTGCTTCAATAGGTATACGTTTCATGTGGGGAACATTGGATCAATCCTGACCTGTCCATTGCTCATCAAAAGAAGCAACTCTTCCTGAGGAATTTAACATCAGACATTTCTAAAATTCAAGCCTTCTGCAATACACGTAAGACAGAGGGTAAGCACTGGAGTTATTTACCTTAATGTATACAGCCAAAATAAGTACTTGATGATAGTGCTTTTTTAAAAAAAATTAGTTTGTTTAAATAGCTTGTATTTCATGCCTGCATCTTGCTGTTTAACACTTTAGACTAATTTTTGTATTTAACAGAGCTGTATATTTTCATTTACACTACACTTTGGTTGTGCAAAGAGAACATAATTTATTTTGTCTTTAACACATTGGTCTTCTTTGTGAGCCTCACATACCCCTACCAAGGACAAGACAACTGTTCAGTCAGGTTTAAATTTTATCCCATACATTACTTTAAACAGTCCCTTCAGGGCGGGAATGGGACTTTCAGATTTAGCAGGTTCCAGTCTCACTTTAGTTCCTCTCTAGGATGGAAGAAAGAATTTGGGTGCAGATCCTCTTGCTCTCTGGGCCCTGCTGGCTAAAGTCCATGGCTGGGTGATGGTGTCCCACTCTTTTGGCTCAGACAATGCTTTGGGTGGGTGCTGCTTCCTGCCTGCCTAGCCCCTCCTCTGGTTCCCCTGGCCCTTGGAAGCCTGGTTGTTGCTGGGTAGTCATCTCTGCAAGTCTTTGCTACAAGACCCCTTGACCTTCATTGGGCAACCTCTTCTGGAAAGCGCCCAGCAGGGTTGTCAGCAAATCCTGGGGCACAGCTGCACCTCCCAGAAACCATTTCCACATTCAGATTTAAATGGCTTGTTGAAGGCTGCTTCAAGGGTAACTGCTGCAGTGTCTTAAAATGAGCAGTGTGCACAGGACTTCCTTGGTGAAGCCCAGATGCCTGAAGTGAAGCCTGTAGGGGAACATGATCCCCCATGCTGGGTTTCTGCCTTCCTCCTCCTCTTACTCTTCTCCCTTCAGGCCCAGAAACAGTTGTTTTTTTCAGGTCAACCCTGAGAAAGGTCAAACCTTTGATATGCTAAATGGGAGCTGAAGGCCTTTGGAAATATCTTAAATCAAGACAGTGTCATCCTGACTTTCACAGCCATTGACTTATGCTCTGCTTGAAAGTCAAAACAATCCTTGTCCTCTTGTAGCATTTCTCATCTCCTCATGGTCTTCCTCATTCGTTAAGGCTGCCTCAGGCACCAGGACAAAGGTTCTATATATAGAATGGCAAGAAGGGGAAATTATTAATATAATTAAAAACATTACCCTCTTGCATATTTTGAACACTGTACAGTAAGCTTTGCATGTGTGTTTCAAAGCCTTGGGGACATTCACTAAAGAGTTTGGGTCTCTACAGAATGATTTAGAGACATATATATAATAATGTAGTCCATTTAAATAGAACGTACAACTTCATTGTTTTTGGAAAAACTTAGTGTTAATATTTTTGACTAAGAATATCTTTAGAGGAAAGAATCTACAAATTAAATTGAGTGAAATCCAATGTATTCGTTTAAAACGCAATTATCAGTTACTCTTAGGATGTCTTTATACCAAATAGCTGGACATTTTCTGCATTTGCATTTTAGCATGTGCTTTCAAATTCCCAGTTCTCTGCAATTAGAACTAACCTGTCCTTGCTATGTGTGCGTTTCTGCTCAGCTCTTGTTTTAGAAGTCCAAAGTGACATTGTGTCTGGAGCCAAGCTTGCTGTGTGTAAGCCCGTAGCAACTTCTGGAGAAGAGAAGCAAATTATAGAGCCAGAGGAAGAGCAAATGCAAAAAAATGCTTTAACAACGGAAAGTGCTCCCAGTAAAACTCTGTAAGTGATCAGTGTGGCCAGAAAAGCTGCCCGCTTAGTATTTGAACTCAGCTCATTAGCCTGATAACAGTACAGAGCCCAGTAGGGAACCCATGCCAAGTGTGTGAAATGGGTGTCAGGTGAAGAGCTCATATTGAATCGGTTTCCTGGCAGCTTCACTGTTCGACCATCACAATGATCTACTTTCAGTCATTTTGGCATAATGCTACTATTTTTTAAAGGCTAGAATATTAGAATCGCAGACATTTATTTGAAGAATCCATCATGTTTTGTTTCCATAAATGTGGACCTCAGCTATGCTTCTTCCCTAATGTAGCTTCAAGTTGGGTGCATGTTAATGTACAGCTACCATCCTGGACTCTGAAATGGCTTTCTGATGGGACTCATCTCCACATCATCTCCTTTCAATTCACCTGAAGTTCTATCTGTGGACAATGATCTTTCTAAAACACAATCCTTTTTGTACAATTCTTTAAGGACTACCTGTGCAGACAGAAAAAATATTTAGTCTGGAATCCTGAGCCCTTTTGACCCTGGTCTAGGCTTGTCATTGACCATCCTTGGCACCCCCATGCCCGCCTCACTCTACCTTTTTTTCTTCCTGCCACATGAACTCCACCCTCCAGCTCAGCAGCTACAAGCTGTCACCTGAACATGGCATGCTCTGAGCCACATTCCTTTCTCTCCACCTGAAGTGTCTTGACTTGCCCTGTCTTCATCCATGGAATAATTTTTCATCATTGAAATAAGTTATAGCAATGATCATAGATAGCAAGATTAACACACACACACACACACACACACACACACACACACACACACACATCCCTTTACCACACAAACAACCACCAACCAGGGAATTCCTTGAGGGCAAAATCTCTTTCTTTTGTGAAGAGCAGGGTAAAGATTTCTGGTAAAAATGGTAAGAAGCACAGTGACACACAAACAACCACCAACCGGGGAATTCCTTGAGGGCAAAATCTCTGTCTTTTGTGAAGAGCAGGGTAAACTGACTTTAATCATTATTGAATAAATAAATGATTGAGTTTTCAAATCATAAAACCACAAATAGTTGATCTATTGCCATTGCAGTAACTGTGAAAATTAATTGTTATAAACTGTCTAAAAAGACTGTTTCTGTCCTTAATTATAAGAATATAAACTTTTACTTTAGGGTTCAAACTTCAGATTTTGATGAGTGAGTCATCTGGTCCGATGTCCTATACCAACAGAGACACCAGAAAGCCTTTGTCAGAGAGAATGATTTGACCTACGTGTCATCTTACTCAATGGTTCGGGAACTGACCACAAACCTTCCCAAAGCCCCTTTCATTCTTCTTCTAAAAGATGTATCATCTGGCCTCTGAGTTATTAGACTGCACTTGGAAAAAAATAAAGAGAAACTAAGAAAAAGAACATCTTTGAGAACAAACACTGACAGTGTTCTGATTCATAGATTTTATCAGGCTTGGAGTCCTTGAGGTACAAGTGATGGAGTCCACTCAGAATGTAATCTAGGAGTCTCCTGGACATTCCATGCAGGCCCTTTTGATACAGTGTCTTCTTGAATACTCATAATAACAGGGAGATCACTATTTCACAAGGCCGCCCATTTTAATGCTGAAATAATGATTTAAAACATCTCCATCCTGATTTTTTCTGTATCTCTATGCAATGCCCTATTTCTCTTCTACTTAAAAGTCCTTAAAATATTCAAAGCTCACCATCATTAGCCCACCGGATTATCTTTTTTCCAGACTAACTTTCATTGGTTCTTTGAACTATTTTTGATGAATCAATTTTAAATCATCTTACATTAGGAAGTCACTGTAAGATTTCCCTAGACTTTCTTAGATATGTTTGGTTGGCAGTTTTCACTTATTTGGGAAGTAGGATGGCTTAAGAAGGGACATCCATAAAGCAAGTGACTGGGCCATGAATATGGAAGGAACCCTTTTGATAGATGGGTTCTATGTAAAGATTTCTGGTAAAAATGGTAAGAAGCACAGTGAAAGAGAAACTCTGGGAGCACTGACCTCTGCTGTGATGCCTTATGGAAGAAAAGGCTTTCAGAGCCTGACACGGGGGTGGGTGGGGGGGTACTTTTCTTCACTGCACTGCAGGC
The DNA here is from genome assembly GCF_000412655.1 of Myotis brandtii. Classification (NCBI taxonomy): domain Eukaryota; kingdom Metazoa; phylum Chordata; class Mammalia; order Chiroptera; family Vespertilionidae; genus Myotis; species Myotis brandtii. The sequence continues at coordinate 955,603 of NW_005365325.1, forward strand.
AGGCCCTGCCCTCCTGGTAAGCTTCCTCCCCTACTACCTTTCCCCTTACTTGCTGCATGCCTGTCACACCAGTGTCTCTGTTCCTCAAATGAGACAGACATATTCTTGCTTCAGAGACTTTCCATTTGTTCTTTTCTCTGCCCGGAATGCTCTCCCTCCAGATCCTCATGTGGCTGACTTCTCCCCATTGTCCAGGTCTCAACTCAAACATCATCTCTCAGAGGAGCCTTCTCTGAGTCCATTCCTAAACTAGACCCCGCCCCAACCAATTTGTATCACAGTATTCTGTTTTATCCCACTTTTGGCACTTATTTTGTTTATTTATTCATTTTGTTATCTCTCTGCTCTCCACTAAAATGTAAGCTCCATGAACTCTGATAAATTATGTTTTGTTTATCACTGTATTCCGACACTTAGAACTCGGCAGCTATCATATTGTAAATGTTCGATAAATATTAGTTAAAGACATGAATAACTAATAATGAATAATTAGTTTTATGAATGAATGGATAGACGAATGAATTAATAAAGCCAGATGGATTTTTAAATGACCGTTTTTAAAATTTACTTGATTCTACTTCATTTGTCTGGAAACCCAAGAGCATATACTAGTAGATAAGTTCCAAGTTAAAAAATGAAACATCTGGATTTGGAGGAAGAATATTGTTTACACACTACTAAATGTGTTAAAACTAAAAATTTAAATCTGTATAAGATTTTCCTCAAAGAAATGGAGTTTGTGGGAAAGCTGTTGTGTGTTTTTTAATGTTCAACACAAGATGGCACTGTTGTTTTTTAACAGTTACTGCGAGTTTTCATTTGAGAAGCAGCTTGTATTGCAGTTCTGAATAAGGTCATGATTACTCACCAATTTCATATCCACATGTCATACTTTTGTTACTCTGGAAAAGTGTATGGTCTGCTCTGCTGACACAGGAGTTGTCCCTGAAGATTTTGGCAATTTGATATTGCTTATAGTTACATCAAAGTACCACCAGACCTTGGTGGTCACAGCCTATCCTAGAGAGCTTGATTTTCACATATGCATATTTACAGTGCTGAAATATGCTTGCTGCTTTGCCTATATATTTATCCTGCTTTCAGATGAGCAGTTCTCAGACTGTGTCATGATCCCACAGAAGGCAAAAGTGCCCTGAACAGTGTGGCCTGAAACTGGAGATAAACAGATCTGTGTGGTGGCTATGCTTCTGTGCTCATCTTCTTAAGAAGCGAGAAGGCGGGCACAGTTATTCCAATGATGACTATTTACTCTGAGTGTTTTAGTACATGATTCTCTATCAGAAGCTGGCACTATTAGAGCCAAGACTATTTGAGTCTCCCTAGATTCCTCTATTGAGTGGAAAAGTTAAGTTAATTAAGATTTCGTTAACGTTGTCTAATGAATAAACTTTATGAAACCCAACAATCTAGCTGTACTGTTCCAGACAGAATTATGACCCACTTATGGGATGGGTACAAGGATTCTCCGTACATGTCTGTTAGGAATTTCTTAAACTACTAAGTAGTCTTAATCTTACAATTTTTGAAACATAATATATGGTCTATTTTTTTCTGAGTAAATTTAACAAAGATGAATGCTGTTTATTATGTGATAACGGAATTTTATTTGCAATTTTATATTAAAAGATCTAAATTATGTATTAGTAGGCTATGGATTTGCAATGTTAGGCATCACTATGGAAATATGATTTACAGATCTTTCAGTATCCTTCAGGATGCGATCAGAATACACCTCAGAGAAAATTCTGGTAGTATGAATCCAAATTCTTAGACTTGTGTTTGTTTATGAACCTCAATAGAGATTCACATGCAAAAGCCCATCTCCGAATGAAGGCTCGTCACACACCTCTCAAGTATGCCTGGCAGGAACCTTCTCATATCTCTGATGAGGGCGACAGTTTTCCAAAGAAGATGCAGGAAGAGATCTTAGAAAATGTGGAACCACAGAGAAAATACAGGTAAAAAGTTCCAATGGATGCCTTATACAGATTTCTAGCTGATCTTAGATTTTCTCACTTTGGGGCAAGAATATTCCTAAGGATTTGCATTATTGTTAGCTGCTATTTACATCAACATATACATTTTGTCTTTCTTATGTTTTTGACTGAAGTATTTGCAAGTATTGACAGGAAGGTCCTTTGCACTTTAGCTAAATAACATAATTTATTTTCACTGGTGTGTCTTTTCTGTTAAAGCTCATCCATCTTTGCCTCCTGAGAAGTTAGCACAGAGCTTGTATATTTGTTGAATAAATGTGTGAATGAGCTTACGCATTAACATGTAAGATGCCCTGATGTCCTTAAGAAATTAGTAACATGCAATTTCTTCTTTTTTAATTTTATTATTTTCTGGCCAGTGCCCAGTGAAATGACAGCAATCTATCATCTTTAGACATTTGCTTAACATTATAGCAGCTTATATGTATTAAATAGTTTTGGCACTTAAACATTTAGCATTAGTCTATGACAGTGATGGCGAACCTATAACACGCGTGTCAGAGGTGACACGCGAACTCATTTTTTTGGTTGATTTTTCTTTGTTAAATGGCATTTAAATATATAAAATAAATATCAAAAATATAAGTCTTTGTTTTACTATAGTTGCAAATATCAAAAAATTTCTATATGTGACACGGCACCAGAGTTAAGTTAGGGTTTTTCAAAATGCTGACACGCCGAGCTCAAAAGGTTCGCCATCACTGGTCTATGCACTATACACTAATAAATGTTTATATTAGTCTATTAATATAAACATCTACTAGTCTTAATAAATGTTTATAAATTAATTTAATTGCCAATGCATTGTGATATTTAGTATGTTTAATAAGCTTACTTAATCCCTTAAGAGCCTTAGTAAGAGATTCCTTTAAATTAACTTATTCACATATTATTATTTTATATTATATTGAGTTGTTATGAGTATGAGTTGTTAGGGAAAATTGAAAAACTTGAAGAATAATGTTCTATTTGCCAGGAGTCTAGATAGAGGATAGAAACACTCATGGTTTAAACAGAACTCCTTTATTTTTCTCTGTTTTGATTCTACATGCCTTCTTTTTTCTAACTTCTTTTTCCACTTTAACTAAATTATCTCTTCAACTGAATGTCTTTTTTCTTTGCTGATGAGTTTCTCATATTCTCTTGGATAAACATTTATTTCTGTTACTAAATAAACCCAGAATTCTACTTCGTACATCAGTGTGTGGTAGTGCAAATAACATTGCTGCTGTCCCAAGGGTGATGGCTCACCATTATAAGTGAATTTGGTTCACAGCGGGTCTCCTGCTGACAGAACTTGCCATCTGCAGCACATCAAGGGCACGGGGTATTTTTCTGCACATAATGGGATTTTTTTTTTATCTCAGCCATTCTCCAAAGCGGAGTAAATTGCAGAAGTTCTGCCACCAGCAGTTTGAATACAGAGATGGGCAAATCATAAGTCATGTGGCTCCTCAGCTAGTCCTGGGGGTGCGAGGTCCAGACCTGCGTTCAGGCATGGAGGTGGTTTTGGTGGAGAAAAAAGCCAATGACGGTCATCAGCGCTGGATGCACAAGGAAGGCAGCAGGTGAACGCATTATATTTGGGGGTTAATATATCAACAAGTGAGTGGGAGATTTGCCTGGTCCCCACAGAGCAGGCTCATGTATATTTGAGGGCTTTGGATTTTCTATTTAACATAGCCAATACATTTTTATCCTACTCAAGGAAGAGCAAGAGAGCGAGAGCCAATGTAAATGCTCAGTAGTCTATACACAACTTATTTGCTACTGATTCAGAGAAGAAACATGAAATCTGACCCACTGGGTTCATAGCTTTAACTGGCCTTTGAGGTCAAGAGAAAACTGGACTCTTATCTAATTTTGTTTTTATGATTTGAAGAAATAAAGTAAGAATTCCAAAAAGACCTCATTTTTTAAAATTTGCTTTTCATAACTCAATCTCCTGCACCTCCCCATATACATGACTTCCCTCCCTTCCTTCCATCAAATAGTCAACTGATATGACTTCCACTCACAGTGAAAACTAATTCTTACCTATTCAAATATATTAAGCCAATCTGATGGGGGGCCCTTGTTTGGATCCAGATTCAAGCCAACCACTATCAGACAGTTATTGCTGAGATAATCAGAGGAAATTCAAAGCAGTCTGGGTACCAGATAATATGAAGGAAGTATTGTTAATTTTATTGGGTGTTATAACGGTTATGATAAAAAAAAAAAGAAAACCCTGATCACTAGAATGTATATTGTTGTATTACAGGTAAAATTAAGAGCTCTCTCAGATTTACTTTAAAATAGTCCAGCAAAAGCAAAAATGTTTAAAGTTGGGAGGGGAATGGATGAAACAAGACTGGCAGAATATTGCTCACTGTTGAGTCCATGGTGGTTTCTTCACCATTTCTCTCTGGTTTTTTTGTGCATGTTTGAACATTTCCTTAACAAGAAAGAAAATAACTCCTTGGTTTTTAGATTGGTTTGCTTCAGGATCTACCATTAGTGTTATATGGTGGGTCTCCAGGGGCCTCTTCAGTCTTTTGAAATGCCCTATAAAATTTGTGTTTGTGTATTTGTGCAATACAGTTGTTTTTTTTCTGGAAAGGAGCTGTGATTTTCATTGGATTCTCAAAAGGTGTGTGATGCAAAAGGTTTAGGAATTGCTGCTTTGACAGAGATTGCATAAACTTCAGCAGGGGGCAGCAGAGGGCCCAGCATGTGCCGCAAAGGAGCTAGCCTTAATCTGCTCACTGTCTGAGATGAGCAAAACTGCCAGCAAGGGAGACTTGCTGGATTTGTTTTACAGAAAGCTGAAAAGCCAACATGTAGATGGACCTGGTGAGTGTTTTCCTTGGCCCCATTCATCCTAGCCTAGCTAAGCTGTCTTTGCAATGGGAAGCTAGGAAGCAGGTTTTTGTCCCTGTGAATGGCTGGCTTTATGGAACCAGAATGCATTCATTCAGCTATAAAGAATTTTCACAGGCAGTGTTTTAGGTTTAAGAACAAAACAGATAAATATCCCTGCCCCTACAGAGCTGGTACTGCCCCATCTCTACATTTCTAGAATTTAGCATCTTACTGCCTTGCCTTTCTGTATTAATAGTACAGGTCCTGCTTGAGCCTCAGTTGGAATTCAAGCATGGCTGATGAACTGGGGTGAACACATATGGGAAACGTGACCCAAGAGAGGAGAAAGCCAAGCATGATGAATTTAACTCAGAAACACTTGTTCATTGGAAGAGAGGGCAGTTTCTGGGTCCTCCTGAGTGTCTGGCACTGGTTTCATTTTTCATCCTGATTGCTGTAGAGAAAGCAGGAGGAGGGCACGGCTATTCAAGTGAAAATAAAAGAGAAGTTTGCCTAAAACTCTGAAACACTGGACTATGATCAGCACCGCTTTAGAAAATGTAACCACATGTAACATGAAAGAGAACAGCCTCTTCCGATGTCCTTCCACTTTCCAAAACACTCTACAACTTGGCCTTCTCGAGGCCTCCCCATGTCAAGCCGTACAAGAGAGGGACCATTGGTGGGAAATGGTGGTATTGATTGACCTCTGGTGGGAAACTCCAGAGTCTGAGAGAAGAGATGGAGCAGTGAGGGGGAGGGGCAGTGGAACAGGATTTGCTCATGAGCACATGGGTCACCATCTGGAGACTCCACAAACATTTGGACAGAGGTTTTGTAGAAGTCTGGATGATTAATTGTGGGCACGATTTAGAGGAATATATGTCCTATGGCAGAAGTGTGTCTGCCTAGTGACAGTAATTCTTTCTTTCACATTTCCCCTTGGCATCTTGCTGTGTGTGTTTGGGTCCCCCCCGCCCCCCGCCTAATTGGGTATTGAAACCCATCAGTTCTGAGTAACTGGTAAGGCCTGGAGAACCTTGATTGCACTGTGTAGCAGAACCTATAGAAAATTCGTTTATGTGAACCATTGTCTTTTGATCCTCCTTATTTTGCCCAGGCAATACGTTTACATTTACATTTAGGGAGGCAACTGCCCTTTCAGTATTTGGAATAATAGGGTGGGGGCAGAGTATCTCACTGCCAACATTGTTGGAGGTACTAAGGGGCATCACTGTGCCAAGAACTGTCTACTTTTAGTCCTTTCATTCAGGCCTTGATGGGATAACACATCGTCTTGGCTGGAAGGGCAAGAAGTGAGCAAGGGGACACTGAAAGGCACAGGAAATTGCTAGCATTCAGTAGCTTGGTTTTCAGCCCCACAGAAGAAGGTCCAGATCAACTTTTGAGATAATCTAGCATCTTCCTCCCATTTTCTCTGGCGCAATCCGAGTTAATCATTTGGTCTCTAAAGGGAAATATGAAAAAATATGAAGAAATCCTCAGGGATGAAAATTCCCTCAACAGCACTCAAGGTTATAGAGGGGGAAATTCAGCATCATGGAATTTGGAGCTCAAAGCAATCTTTAAAATCTTCTAGTCTTAGTCACTAGTCTAGGTAAACTGAGGCTCAAGGAGATGAAGTGACTTGTATGTGTTCATAGCATGGGTTAATGAAAGAGACAGTGGTATTGTGCTGGATATTGCTAGGACACAGAGTGATTTCTCACCTTGCTCTTTGGCATGCAGGGGGTTTTGTGTAGAGTTCTATAAGCTCAGGCTTCCTGCAGAATATAAGCATTCCTGCTGTGGGCGAGCACCAGTTAGCTGCATTGTTCAAAAGGAAAAAGAAAAACCAACTCTATGATGGCTGAGCAGGGCACTGAAGCCTGGGGAAGTTGCTATATCTATTCTAGTCATTCTAGTCAGCAAAACACAGAGATAGCTAGGTAACTAATATTGGCATCTCAATAGGTTACTGCAGAAATATATGTTCATTCATTCATTCATTCATTCACATACTATTGAATGCCAATAAGAATGCAAGGTGCAAAGTCCGCAACATGCTGAGGCTGCAGAGATGAGCAATATAGAATATCAGTTCCCTTGCCATGTGCACCGTCTTCATAAAAGCTAAGAAGGTATTTGATAAAATTGAATATCCACTTTGGATTTAAAATGATACTTCATTAACTAACACTAGAAGGAGGAAACACATTGTAAGATTAATAGTGATTATCTTGTAGAAGTCAGAGTAATGTTTAAAATTGTGTTATAATTTTACTATAGTCTCCAATATTTTGTATATTTTTACAATGAGGATATATTGTTCTATGTTCAGAGATTTAAATTAGATATCTGGAATTTTTTTAGTCTTGAAAGGAAAAATATATTACTTTTATAATAGATCCCTTCTCTACTCCCACATCATTAAATTTTATGTTCAGGAGGAGTTGTATTTTCCACAGCAGAAATGCCACTATTGGTCTGTAATGTAACTATGTTGACAGAGGAAAAGAATTGGCTCTTTCCATACAGACAAGAGCCTAAAATGTTCAGCTTATTTTTGCTTTTAAGGGATGCAAGGAAAAGAATTTGAAGGTTTTAGCTCAATAATTTTCATTTTGTTTTCCAATCGAGGGGACCTTATGCTAGCTCCAATAAGATCACATAAAAATATTCACCACATATCTTGGACTTTTAGGGAAAGCTCCTTTAGAAAAAAATAATTGAGAGAAATCTATAAAAAAATCACAACCATTAGTAAGAGTCACTAATACAAGTACTATGCAACAGACAATATTCATTGCATTTCATATGCATTAACTCATTTAATTCCCACAATCATCTGATGAGGTAGTACCCCATTTTACTGATGAGCATACTGAGGCAGAGTTGTTAGGCAGAGCTGTGGAGCTACTGACAGGTGGACCCAGGACTCAAACTTAGGCACTGTGGCTCCCACTCTGATACACTGCCTCCCATAGCAACTAAATGGGGGAGGAGAGCATAGCAGTCTGGGTACAATCTGGAGGCAGAAACCATACAGTGACTTAAACAGGAGAAGTTTAACATAAATGATTATTAAACAATGATAACAGAGTAATTATTGGATATTTAAACAAACATCCATTCTATATGATACTGTAAGGCTGAGGGAGAGTATGCAAGAAAGGACAGACTTGGACTTGGGCCCCTCCCCAAGGCTGGAGTTCAAAACCCATTGGAAAGGTATGGTTGCAGCCCACTGGCTGGCAAAGAAAGGTGCTGGTTTGCCTGGCCAGACTTTGTCTTTGGCTGCTGGGCAAGCAGCAAGCAGCCCTCTGGAACATAAATGGGGGTGTAACTGGTTGCCGGGCACATGGGCATGTAAAGGGAGTGAGGGTGCTGGCGTGGCAGAAGGCCTGGAGCGTGCAGGATCTGTGTCAGGAGAGACTCAAGCAGGAGATCATGAGGCCAGGTCAGGGCTGGGAAGGTGCTGAGGGACCACGCATTCTGGGCACCTGGTTGGGGAAGAGCATCACTGGATATCCCACTCCCAATTAGGGACACCATACACCGCCAGAAAGAGGAGCCCCTTCCTCCTGCAGTGCTCTTCCAGCACTCTCCGTGAGAACCCTTAACATCGTGCCTGCTGTACTAGTAAAATGGGAGAAACACTTAGAGGATGCACATCCATTGTGGAGACAAGAAGTAACACACCAATAAGTGGCACAGAGGGAGCTCTAAGCTGGTCATGCTGCTGTGTAATGTGCCTAATCCTGTTTTCCCAAGGACCTTTCACCTGGTGAGGAACCCAGAGCTTGTGCTGGCTGTGTCTATGACCAAGACGGGGAATGAAGTCTGCAGCTATCCAGTTATTGTTCAGGTAAGAACAATA
>NW_005365325.1:964418-992462 GCF_000412655.1 Myotis brandtii
ATATATATATATATATATTGTATAGCATATATATATATGCTAAAGAGTAATCATGGCCCTTTATTTAGTTAAATGCAAGTAAAGCTCCATGCGTCCTTGGTGTGGAGAAAGAAATTGGATGTCACAGAATTCTATCTTGAATGCTATTGCTAAAATATTTACAACCGTCTGCTTAGATTTCAAATTGAACATGTTCATGTAGCTCTTAATTTAGTTTAATTCAACAGATGGTGGTTGTGGGCTTGCTGTATGTCAGGAGCTATGCTTTCTACTTAAATCAATTCCAATGGCAAGCACGAGCAATTGTCCCAGCAGCATTCACATAGCTTGCAGTCTTAGTGGTGGGTACAGTCAGTGGAGTCGCTGCTAGATGCACCATGTGTTTTAAGTTCAGTGGCAACTAGAGTGAAAGAACATGGTCAGAAGGCTCTTCCTGAAGGATGTGAGCTCAACAGTGTTAATTCTAATTACACTTTTGACATACTTTTTACAAATATTTATAGCAGCCAAACAATTTTTTGAGACTCCAAAGAAGTCTAGCTTCATTTAAGTTTTAGGCAAACACCTGGGCAGGTCTTTTTTGTTGTTGTTGCTCATGTTTGTATGTCATCCTCATTTACTTATTTATAATCAAAGACACTCCTAAATAAATATGTGTTTATGTGTGTTTTTCTTGTTAGGAGGGGAGAAAGTTTAGGACCCTCCCTGCTCTGAATTTACTTTCTGTTTCCTCCACAATCTTTACCTTCTTTTTGGTGAACAGAATATATTGTCTCCAAGTAACATTTCTTTTATCCCATGTTTTTAATAGCAATGAATCCAAAGTTGGGACAAAGCAATCTGGACGAATATCAAAGCTTAATTAAGTCTTCTATCCTGATGATAAATATGGGCTTAAAATTTGTTCTAGGAGACACAGTATATATAGCATCACATTCTTCCCTGTCAGGTGCCTCTTTGGCAGCAAGATAAAAACCTCACGCAGATGCAAATTTAGTACCTTAATCAGTTTCATAAAATTATAGAAATGGATGTTTCCCTTAAGGTTCCCATTTTATAAGAAATGAGTTTGATACCAAGATAATTTGTATTAATTTTCAAGATTTGTTGTTGTTGTTGCTGGTGTTTTCATTTTTATTTCTTGAAGCAGTCAGTTTGTGGTAAAATATTAAAGTTCAAGTAAATAAATAAAAATGAGGCATGTTAGGTTAATCTTACTAGGCCACCCCCTCCCTGTTCCTTGAAATATAGTCTTTATTTTTCATACCTCTGAGGGATGCCCTGTTATCTGACCTATTAAATCCATTCCTAAGGTTCATTTATTTTCCTCTTTATTATCAATCTCTCCTTGATAAAGTAAGTGTTATTCATTATAAAGTTCCTCTAGGTGTCATATGTTTAGTTGGAACTAATCTGGTTTAATTTCTCTTAAATGGAAACAACTTATTTCTTTACTTATGCTTGAACCAAGTTATATAATTTGAATAAGTATGCTATTTCCATTACATATAAAGCTGAGTGTATTCACATTTTAAAAAATCCTCCTTGATGACTAGTGAAATGTAAATTAAGATATCAGCAAGGTATTACTTTTCATTTACTAAGTTGAAGATGTTTTGGCAAGAGTGTGAGGAAAACAGGCCATTTCTTATACTATTGGTGGACTTGTAACTACAATAACCTTTCTGGAAATTATTGGCTGTGATAAAGTTCAATATTTAAAAGTGATTGTGTTCTTTTATTTACAATTCTACCTGAGAAGTTTGTTCTAAAGAAGTTTTAGATTTACACAAGGATTTATCTGTATAATTCTTCATTGCTTTTTTTACTTACAGTAAGGAAAACTTGAGAATCTACATGTTTAATTTTTAGAAAGTGGTAAAATAAAATATCCCTAAAAGCAAATAGTATATTTAAAAATGTTAAAAAAAAAGATTCCTGGAATATTGTTAAGTAAAAACAAACAAACAAACAAAACAAACCTAATGCAGTTATCAAATTGTATATATTTTGTGATCCTACTTTTATAAATTAAAGAATGCATATTTATAAATATACTAGTGCCCCAGTGCACAGATTCATGCACATTGAAAGGAAATTAATTAGAAAGTGGCCAGCGGGGCTGGACACACCCTGGAGCCAACCTCCCGCGGTCCCTTCCCACCGGCTGCACCTGGGACAGTGCCATGGTTCAAAGGGCATCTGCCGAGTGAGCAGGGTCCCTCCAGCAGGAGGGGTCCCTCAGCCTGGCCTGCAGAGATTGGGCCGAAACTGGCTCTCCGACATCCCCTGAGGGGTCCCGGATTGTGAGAGGGCTGTTCTCGGGTGACGCACTTCAGAATTTGTTTACCTCCTCTCTGGTTCTGGGGTGCATCATCTGAGAACCACCACTGCCGAGTCACCACAGCTGCCAAGTCACTGCAGTTCGGCAGCTCCTGCATTGAGTGTCTGCCCCCAGGTGGTCAGTATGCATCATAGCTACCGGTCGGATGGTCGCTTAGCCTTTTATATATATAGATGTTTATAATAATCAAATATCAGATATGTAGTTATGTAATAATCAAATATGTAGTTACAACTACATAGCAGAATGAGTAATTATCTGTACTTTCTGAATTTATGCAATGAAAACTATGGCTGCCATAGCCAAATCATAAACTCTTCCATTTGACTCCAGATTTTGTCTTTTTTTTCCCCCAGAAATATAAGCCCTATAACAATGGCACTTCCAATCAAAAGTGGAATTACATTGAAAATAAGAATACTTTTATGGCCTTCCATAGCACTGCACTGGATAAGGAAATCACAGCCGCAAATTATGCTGGAATTTGTACATCCTCTGTAGTTAAAGAAAACATTGATCAACCAGTAAGTGGTTCCTTCCTACTGAGGATAAAATAAAAATAGGGGGAGAGGGAGTAATTTAATAAAGCCAGAAATTATCTTTATAGAAAACTTATGTTCACATAAATTGAGCACTGATTTGTAAATGAACTCAGGGATTCTGGGTGGGAAAGAATGAGGGAATATTGATATTACTCCCTACTTATATGGTTCTGATGGCTCCCTATCACCAGCACCATCTTTGGTTCATCATCAGTTCACCAGAACACACATGAGGGAGGACAATCACACATACTACCCTCCACAGGTGTGCCTGCCACACCAGGTGTCACTCTACTCCATAAAGCATCCTAACATGCAAATGAGTATAAGTGACTTTAACTATATTACACTATACCAAGCATGGGCCTACGCATTCAATACATTCTAATTTGTAAAGAAAATAATTTATCAAGTTTGGTCCTTTAATTTTTATTAGTAAGAATTACTTGCACTGTGCTTTACAAATATCTAAGATATTGTGGATCAGTGAGTCAAGCTGCCTTGATGTTGTTGCTGACCATTGGCATACCTGAAATCTCATAAAGCACCTATAAGACCCTCCACGACCCTCTTTACTCTGCTTCTTAGATGTCTCTAAACTGCTGCTGCTGCTTTTTAAAAATAATATATTTTTATTGATTTCAGAGAGGAAGGGAGAGGGAGAGATAGACACATCAATGATGAGAAAGAATCATTGACTAGCTACCTCCTGCATACCTCCTACTGGGGATCAAGACAGCAACCCAGGCATGTGCCCTGACTGGCATCAAACCCGGGACCCTTGAGTCCGCAGGCTGACACTCTGTCCACTGAGCAAAACCAGCTAGGGCCTGCTGCTCCTTCCTCACTTATCATTCTCTAACTCCACTGAATGAGAGATGTCCAGGACTACCATGCAATTTTGCATCTCTCTGGTTTTGACTGTGCTATCCCCTGTACCTCTTTCTATTTTGTCTGTGAACTCATACCTGTTAGCAGATACACTGTCAGACTAGTAAGGCTGTCTTAAAATGAAACAAGTCAACTTGGAAAGGCTCCCACTATCCAAAGATGAACCATTTAAGCATTAATATGCTAATTAGTGCAGTTGATTGACATACATCAGATATATTTAAATCCATACTGATATTAAGCAACAGCAGCAACAACTCATTGGTCACAACTAAATGATGCTATGAAAACAAATTCATTACTTTAAAAAGTGGAAAATAAATAATCAAGCTTTTTTTTCTTTATTTCCTCAGGATAACAAAATATTGGGTGAGAAGTTTCACTTTATAGAAATACTAGAGGCCCGATGCACGAAATTCGTGCAAGAGTAGGCCTTCCTTCCCCCAGCTGCCGGCACCAGCTTTCCTCGGGCACCTGGGACCCTCGCAGTCCCAACTTCATCCCGAAGGTTGTCCGGAAGGACATCTGGTCTAATTAGCATATTACCCTCTTATTATTATAGATCCTTGCTAATGAGTGAATTGGCACACAATTCATCATGAACACCATGCTTTTCTATCTAAATGATTCTTTCTGTATGTAATATTCATTCAGTTCCACCCGAGAGGGGATATTTAATTTTCTGCTTTCCAGTAACTTGTAGAAAAATGGAAATCAGATATGCTGATAGAGAAATTCATAGTGAAATTTGAGAGTGACATCTTTGAAAGTATGATGTCAGTGTTGACTTTGAATTGAGATAGCTCTATGTACTTAAAGGAGTGGTTGAACAGAATGGAAAAGGCAGCACAGCCAAGAGCTTGGAATCAGATGTCAAAGTTTTATATCTCATCTCTGCCATGTGCTACTTGGGTATCCTCTTCCTCTCTGAACTTTCATTTTATCTTGTGTACTAGTACATTGAGCCTGGTGGTACTAACTCTGACTGTATGTAACTTTCAGCCTTGTGAAGAACAAAGCCAATTAGAGAGTCTATGTGAAGGTACTTTAAAATGTTATCATGGAAATTTTCATGCATATTCAAAGTTGAGAGATTAGTACAATGAATTCTCAGGTACCTCTCATCAAAATTCAACTCTTATCAGGGTTTAGAAATATTTACAACCCCCCAGACATGATATCACTTCACCTCAAACGTAAGCATGAACCTCTGAAAAATTTGAACATTTTCTTACATAATCATTATGCCATTATCACATCTAACAAAATTAACAGTAATTCCTCAAATGCCCTGTTCTTAATTATATTTCCCAGGTTCTCCTACAAAATTCTTCTTATGGTTGGTTGGTTTGAGTCCAGATAGTTTTATTGTGGCCATCATTGCAAATAATCAGCCACTTTTTCTAATGGCCAAATATATGATGTATAAATTGGTGCTCGTTTACTCCACAGGTGCTCCCTTACTCCAATAAGTTGTGGTTTTGTTGTTTGTTAGGGTTTTTTGTTGTCGTTTTTAGCATCATTATGAACTCATAGGATTTTTACATATTCAAACATATTCTGTGTTTGGGTTATCATTCTTTTTGTTGCTTTTAAATTGTCCCACTTTGGGCCTGTGGAGACTCTTTATGTTGGCTCCTGTGTGTTTTTGACACGATTCCATGATGATTTTTCCTTCTGGGCACCACATGATATCCCTTGCTCATTTTGTGTATTTCTTGCCCCAAATATGGAAGTAGCCATTCCTCCAAGAAACTCTGATTCTGGGCAAAAGTTATACACATTATGTTGAATTGTTATTGTCTCTAAGCATCTTTTAGTCAACAGAGTTTGGAAATATGTTCTCTTTTAAAAATATATGTTTATTAGTAAGCAAAATAATGCATTCATGTTGTGATTTCATTCGGGAATTATAAAAATGCTTTATTTGTAAAGTGTTCTTCAAAAATGCTGCTATAATTTAGGTGTTTCTATATAAAAGCACCTTTGTCCCTCTTTTTAGGGATACTATTCTCTCTCACCTTCTGGAAAGAAAAAAATGATGCTGTGCCTGGCCTGTGGACGATCCCTGAGAGCAGAGAAAGGACTGAAGCAGCTGCCTGCAGGGCTGCCATTCGTCTGTGCCTCAGGCTCCGAGACCCAGAGGCCCTTCTCACGAGGGCCTTTCAAGACCATCCATGTGGCCGAGGTGTGTAAGGATCTGAGCTCTGCTAATACCTACATGGCATCACTTTAGAAACTTTGATGCACTCATTATCTGCCTTGCACTCAAGTTCATCTCCAAGCGTCCAATTCATCTTCCTCTGATGCACCTTTACCATTTCACCTGCATTGATTTTCTCTTTCCCATTGTAATTTAAAATACATTGTCTATTAATAGTTCGATACACTCTTTGAAGTTAATTGGCCACTTCTGCGGCTTTAATCATCTACTGACACCTTCCACTGCTCTCTGTGTTGCTTTTAGATGGGGAAATCACTGCGAATCTTCACTTAGTGGAGCAGCTTTTATGCCTATATCCACGGGGTAAAGTCCTTTTTACAAGATGCAGCATTTCGGGGAGAATTTGATATGTCGTTGTCAATGACTCTTCAGGTTGGGGGCCTGAATTCACGCACCCATGTCTAATATTATTTATAGCTTATGGAGAGAAAAACCTCTGCCACTTTCCTGTGATCTTAATTTAAAATGGCACCATTTAAAAAAGCCTTTCTTTCAAGTTTAGACATGAGAAGAGCTAAGGGGAACTTACCCCGCTGTATAAAAAGGAGTCATTCCTAAGAGGTGGGCAACCTTTGGGCCTGGTGTGCTCATCAGGGCTTGCTGCCCATTCCCAGATCACTCTCCTCTCCCCTCCCTAAACCCGATACACATTGTGGGGAGGGGATGAGAAGGGGATAGTAACAGTTACATACACATCAGCTGAAACAATAACTCTGAAGGAGAAAGGAAGTCAGTCCTCTGGGGAAGTCATTGGCCTCTGCTTGAGGGAGAGTGTTTAGGACAGTGGTCAGCAAACTCATTAGTCAACAGAGCCAAATATCAACAGTTCAACGATTGAAATTTCTTTTGAGAGCCAAATCTTTTAAACTTAAACTATATAGGTAGGTACATTGTTATTAACTTAATTAGGGTACTCCTAAGGCTTAGGAAGAGCCACACTCAAGGGGCCAAAGAGCCGCATGTGGCTCGCGAGCCGCAGTTTGCTGACCACAGGTTATGAGGTGGCAGTGAGCTGATTGGAAAGCCTGCCCAGTGTCCCATCATCTCAGACAGGGCTTTTCCCATGGGGCAGCATCCTGTGCAGGGCTGGACAGGGAAAGGTGAAGTGTGGTGTTCATACCCTCGTTACCATGTGATGAAGGCCACGCTCATCCCCTCTTCGTTCATCAGTATCTGCCACCAGAGGAGGGCATCATCCTAACGCTAAAGATTAAGAGAACATGCGTACTGTGGGTGTCCCCTTACTTCAACCCCAGGCTCTCCCTGGCCCTGGCTTCCTTCCCCATCTGCTGTCATAAGAGAAGGAAAGTAGAAAACAGGAGGAGGCTAGGAACACAGCCAGAGCCCCAACCTCACCCAAGACTCAGCAACAGGCTGGGAAGAGAATGAGTTCTGACCTGATATCCATCCCACCACAGCATCCAATACTGGTAGCATGTGGAGTGAGCATTTCAAAATGTAGATGCCACACATATGTACATGCACATATTTATCAAATTGAGAGACTGGAGTATATCTGAATGACAAAACTGTGAAGAAAAAAAAAAGCTTGAGTAGACCTATGATTTTTTTTTTTAAATCAGGTTGACTTATCTTCTTCTGAGGCTGAAAAAACTCTAAGTCATTATGAAGAACATCTATTATCTTTACGGATGAAGACCTGCACACAAGTTGTAGCTCCTATTGGTACGGCAGCTGCACTCCAGAAGCCGGTGAAAATAATTGCATACAAAAATGGAGATGGATATCGAAATGGGAAGTTAATTTTTTTTTTTTAAATCAGGTTGACTTATCTTCTTATGAGGCTGAAAAAACTCTAAGTCATTATGAAGAACATCTATTATCTTTACGGATGAAGACCTGCACACAAGTTGTAGCTCCTATTGGTACGGCAGCTGCACTCCAGAAGCCGGTGAAAATAATTGCATACAAAAATGGAGATGGATATCGAAATGGGAAGTTAATTGTGGCTGAAACATTCCCCATGGTAAGTGGCTCTCACTTAACTGCTTCTTGCATCCTCGGAAGTAATGATAATGGTGATTCTTCTGACAAGAAAACAGCAGTGGAATTGAGTGATAAATGTCCCTGGCCAGTTTCACCAATTTATGCTGATAAGATCAAGATCTCTGTTTTCGTAAAGATTTTCTTTTTGATTGTATTTCTTAGGAAAATGAGAAAGCAGAAGATGGTTTTTAGATTGGGTCCAGAGCAATGATATATAAAAGCAAAGGGAAAACAAAGCTACCAGATTTTCTTCATTTTTGTGATAGACACAGCACCTTCTCTGCCTTCCTTCCCATTCCAACTTCAAGTTGTATGTCATCTGCATATTTTAGAAGATGCCACCTCCTTTATCACTGCAGAATCTGAGCACTTATTTGTTTATAAATAATTTGATTCATCTGATTTTCAAATTGAAGAAGCCAGGGTTGTGCTGACAGGGCATGTGTGGTTTCTGTCTTAGCGGCTGTGCCCTGTAGTCAACAGAAAAGGAAGAGAGCCCCAAAGGCTACACCCAGTTTTGTCCTATGTCTGGGGATGATCTTGTCAGTACCCTTAATGACATAATTTACAAGTAATGTTATATATGACATAAAGTTATCCTGGAGACTTCCTTGCAAACACTCACACATACACACCCTTGTTAACTCACCTCTTTGGTTGAATAAAAATAGAATTTTTAAACTAAGGTATTGTTGTTCAATGAAATAAGCCAAGCACAAAAGTTAGCAACTCCAGGCTTCATCCTGGGACCCACAGCTGGCTTTTGTGATCTTTGACAAAATTATTCTTTTAGCCTGTTTTCCCATCTGCAAAGTGGAAGTAATAATATGCGTCAGCTTTTGGTTTAAAAGTCAACTACTCATTTATCTTAAACAGTTTATCAAGATGACTATAGCAATATCATACCTTATAAAGCAACAAAATTGAAAGTGGATTTTTAGGTTAAACATTTTTTAAGGAAATACTCTAAGGAAACACATCAGCTACCATTTTAAATTTTTGGAGCTATGACTTTTCACAGCTAAATTGGACTCATGCTGTATGAAATTAAGTAGACCAATCTAATATCAAAAAGTGTCTCTAATCAAAGATCAAATAGGCAGTTATTCAGCTTTCTATTTTCTCAAATTAAAGGATTTTCTTCGATTTCTAAGATAACAAGCTCTTCATGATCATTCCCAGTTCTGT
Organism: Myotis brandtii; assembly: GCF_000412655.1. Taxonomy (NCBI): domain Eukaryota; kingdom Metazoa; phylum Chordata; class Mammalia; order Chiroptera; family Vespertilionidae; genus Myotis; species Myotis brandtii. Next base: position 973,615 of record NW_005365325.1, read on the forward strand.
CACTGTTTCCTCTCAGTTCCTTATGTAACTGGACAAACAATGGGTCCGTGCTGCCTGTCACTACTTGAGCCAATTAAGCAGAGACAGGGTTGAATCATTACGAGCATTTATTCTAATACTGCCGGCAGTATGGGAGAGCAGCAGGTCATCCACAAAAATCTGCTCTGCACCCCACCATAAGCCAGCTGCTTATATTGGGTAAAGGGACAAAAATTAAATGGGGAAATAGCCAAAAGGTATGCCAAATGGGCAGTTAACAGATAAGCAGGCTGGAGATTTGCAAAGGCCCACAGGTATGCAAACGGGCTGGGGTCTTCAAAGAGCTGGCGATTCTGGTGATTCTGGTTTCTGCAATGAATTTGTTAATCTTTCCATGATATTAGGCAGCTCCAAATGGGGAAGATGGGCTGCATTTCCAGGTGTGTAACTGCCAGCCAGGTTAGAATGTGCCTTCTTTAATCAGGACAAAACAATCATAGTTAACAAAGCATGATTAATATTTCTTACAATTCTAGCTGGTTCTCCAACATTCTATTTCTACCCCCGTCACTTACAGTCCATGTTATCTAGCTTCTTACAGAATGCACGGAACAGCTTGGTCTTGCCCGAGCAGCCTCCAAAGTATATACTAAAGATGGAACCACAATCCTTTCCCTGCGTGAACTGGTTTTATGGGCTCTAGATAAATCATTTATCCACAGAGACCCTGAGGAACAAAAGAAAGAGGCAGCCCCCATTGGAACAAAGGAGACAACTATTAAACGTATGGTTGGTTACATTCTACAACGCTGAGCTGATTCTGCTATGTTTGGTCAAAAAAAGAGTAAATTTTGATTCTTTCACTCTATCACTAAAACAATAAATAAATTGCCTGGAATTTATAAAATGTGTTTGACAGCTTAGCTACTTTATGCAACTTGAGCAGCTTTTGTTCTTAAATTCAGAACCCAAACCAATTGGAGACCACTTGGGAGAGTGGGGCTGGATCAATGCAAATTTCTTCCTAAGATCTGAAGCAAAGGTGTCCTTACCTTTTGCCTTCCAAGTTCCTTTGCTTGCCCCTGCCCATCTCCACTGCTCCTATAAACTCTCAGAAGGTCCAGAAAATGTGCCTCTATTGCAGCTCCTAGCATATCTGTATATATAAAAGCCTAAGTGACCTTTAGGACCAGACCACTGGACAACCAGATGACCGGATGACTGGCCAGTAGCTATGATGCACACTAACCACCAGGGGGCAGATGCTCAATGCAGAAGCTGCCTCCTGGTGGTCAGTGCACTCCCACAGCCAACCTCCCGTGGACCCTCCCCCTGCCGGCCAGCCCCAATCGGCCCTAATCCCTGGCCCCGATTGGCTCCATCAGGACTGGGCAAGATGGGCCCCGATCAGCCCCAATCACCGGCCAGGTAGAGGGATGCCACCCATGTACAAATTCATGCACTGGGCCTCTAGTTGATTATAATTATCTGTTTACATCTTTGTAATCATGGCTTGGTTTTTCTAGTTACCAGCTCCATCTGGGAGCCCACCAAGAGTCATCTCAGAGCAAAAGACACTGCCATCACCCAGGAAATTCCAAAGGACTTAGGAGCTGTGCCAGGAACCTGGGTCAAAGACTAAACATTAGAAGAGAAGATGCCCCTAGTGCTTTTATCACTTAGAAAATCAGAAGAATTTCAGGAGCTGTGTGCCAGGAGCCAAGGATAGAGACCAATATACTACTATATAGTTTTATTATTTCACAATGATATGGTTTTGTTTTCTAATGAGTTTTAAAAATAATTATGTAAACAGTTAATGCTTAGCTGATCACTAAAGTGTATAGTTCTGCCTTTTTTAGCATATAGAATATTTGATTTCCATGTTCTGGAAGATTATACTCTCACTCTTTTTATTTAAAACCTGGTTTTCATGCAGGACTACCAAAAGGGCATGGCCATCCTTTCCCCTTTGTATTCTAAAGGTTATCCTTGAATCAGGCAGGCCCATTAGCAGCTGCCCCCTGTGTTGAATTGTGGTTTGGTGTTATGCCATCAGTTTGAATTTAAGAACTTGAGAGAAATAGGCATCTGTCAGAAACTCAGCATCATGCTTACAATAGAGGCAGTGGTTAAAGGCATAGGCTCTGGGGGCGATGGCCTAGATTCTAATCCTGTCTCTGCCCCCACCTAGTTATGTGACTAAATCTCAGTAACCTTTTCTGTAAAATAGGCAGGAACCTACCTCAGAGCATCATTTTGAATATTACATGAGAAGATGTATGTAGATGTCCTAGTAAAATGCCCAGCACATATTAGATTCTCAATCTATGTTAATTTCTATTGTAGGATATTGTTTGCTATATCACAAGTAACTTCTGTATTAAAAACCATGGAATTGCTTCTCTCAGACCTCAGGACCAGGAGATGTATATCTTCTGAAGAATTTCTTTCTTTTTGTGGGCTTTGCAAATCTTGAAATTGTGTTTTCCATTTTGCTTTGACCACTAGGATGCTCAGAGCCTAAATTGTGCTTTACCTCTAGCAAATAAAAACAGTGTGTATTCATGTACATTTAATAATAAAAATATTGGAATTTTTTGGATGCTTGCCCAATTACATAGACCAAACACTATTCTATGTACTTTCCTTTTTTTTCTTTTAATCTTTCCAACAGCAAAGTGAGATAGACATTATTATTTGTTTATAAGATGAGGACACTACAGCAATTATCCCTGGCTTTAGTCTATTCCTATACTCCTTTCCCCCCTTCCTTGGTTTTTCAATCTCTTTGTGTTATCCCTTTTCAGAGTAAATGTGTTGGTAAGCCACCTCAAATTCCCTTCAGAAGTAGGAATCAAAATGCATAGTTATAATCAGATGAGTATAAATTATTTGGCTTCTGTGAAGTTCTGATAAAATTTATATATTAGCATCAGTTTTGGTATTGCCCACTTAAATCAAGTCATTAATGAAAAATGAAATATTTTGAATAAACAAATTAATTCAGTAAGCAGATTTACTCATTATTCATTGAACAATGGTAAAATGTCATTTGTTTCCCAGAAAACCCAAGACTGAAAGTGAAAAACAAGTTATTTCCAACATCTGTGACATCCGATGGTTTGGATGGTATAGATGAGTCTTTGTTCACCCTCCTTCACAGAAGCCCGATTGCCATCTGGGTATCTTGTGGGGAACCATTTTTATCTCCCAATGGTAAGGATTTTTTTTGTTTTTGATTTCTTCCAAGTAAGTGCATGAAGGAAAGGATAAATAAATTTATAAGAAAATGAATTAAATGTGTATAATGTCAGCATAACATCACATTTATGCAAAGAACGGGGATCTATCAATTAATATGTGCACAAGGATAGCTATATTTGCACAATTGCCTGTTTTTTCTTAATGGAATGGAATATGCTGCATGGAAAAATGTCTAATGCGGGGATCTATCAATTAACATGTGCACAAGGATAGCTATATTCCTATATTTGCACAATTGCCTGTTTTTTCCTAATGGAATGGAATATGCTGCATGGAAAAATGTCTAATTTAGTTGATAAAGAGATCCTTGGTCTGTGAAGACTGAGAATAATGGTGTACATTAGAAAATAACAAATGAGTTTAATTCACACTGAAGACGACCTGTCTGCACATTTTCATTTTTAAGAATTGCACCCTTTAGGCAGTAGGTGGATGTTTAAAAAATGAGTGGTTCCAAGCCAGGCTTTCATCACCTCCAAATAGTTTGTGGAAGTGGAAAATGAAATATGGCTATTGCATATGGTAAATCTATATAATAAAACAGCACTGTTCTTCTCTTTCTCCCCCTGCATTCCATAAAGAAATGCCTTAAGCCCTGTCATCTTTCAAATGAGGTTTCTTTTAATGACCCTTACCTTTTAATTACTTCTTTCTAATTGAATCTATTTCTTGGAGCAGAAAGTTCTTTATAAATTATTGGCTTGCATGATAAATTACTGTTGGTAAAAGAATGCAAAATAAAATATCTTGTATTTTTATTACTCTAGCTTTGCAGAAAGCAAAAAAATTAGAAAAACAGAACTGGCAAAAAAAGGACAAAATTTTGGCTGACTTAGACACCATGAAGCACAAAATGAGACAGTTAAAAGGTCAGTATGAATTAAATCGAGTATCATCATGTTTAATTCTAAATAGTCTTTTTACCATTAGATACCAGATGTTTAACTGAGTTATATATGTATACATATAGTGTTACCAAAGTCACTTGAGCTAGTCTAAAACCTAATAATATATATTTTCAGTACTGATTATATATTTTTAAATTTTATATTAAAATAAATATCACATGATTTATATATACATTTAAAAATTTAGGCAGTTGTCTGTATCATATAAACACCCTATTGTTGTGAAACAATTCCTGCACTGACATTTTATGGGCTTAGGAATTAATCTTTGAACAAAAGTTGCTGTCATTCCTTAGGTGTTGCTTTGGAAGAAGTGTTTAAATAATGTAAGGAAGGAAGTACTAAATTCTTCAAAGATCATTGTCAGTATCTCAGAACAGCTCCCTCTTGTCATGCAGCCTAAGATATGCTATCCATAGACAAAGTGATCAATTAGCAATTGATCTTCCACATGTTTTTGTCACAGAATTTTAGGTTCTTGACCCAGCACTTCAGATACCAAATGGTTCTTTGGGGAGAAACAGTGCATTATGGGGTTTAGTCTGGAAAGGAAAACATTTCAGGCTCTGTAACTGCCATAGCAGGATTTCAACTCCTGAGTATGCTCACTGTCTGGTGTTAAAAGCATGTGAATCTTATTTCAATCAACAACACAACTAGTCCTAAGTGCACTAAACAGAACTCTGCATTCAATGATTATTATTCCATTCTTACAAAAAGAATTGTTGTGTCTAAGTGAAAAGAATCTATTACTTCTGCTAGACATTTTCACTTGAATGTCCCATGGGTATGTCCAAAACTAAAGTTATCATATCACCCCCACACCAACGCCTCCTTCATCATTTTTTTTTTTTAACAGTGGACACTCCCACCATCCACCCAGGTGTTTCATCTCAGAAATCTGGGAGTCATTCTAGGCATCTCTCTCACTTTCTCCAAGCGAATATCAGTAAGCCTTGTTGCTTTGAAGCTATTAAGTTTATCTCAAATGACTTCTAACAGTCTGAATTCCCACTATCATTACCCAAGTTAAAGCTACTGTGACCTATTCTTTGGATTACTAGAACAATTTTCTAACTGGTCTCCTGCCTCCAGTATTTATTATTATTATTATTATTATTATTATTATTTTTAATTCCTGGTGCAGAGTGAAGCAGGGCCTTGACCAACTTTTAGCACCATCCTAGAGGTCTGTGAAAATGCTCACTCCTACTAGTATAATAAATCGTGCTCCCTTTGTGAATGAAAAGACAAAGCACACCACTCAATAAAATATTATTGATTCTGAAGAGGAAGAAAGAGATAGAAATATCCATGATGAGAGAGAATCATTGATCAGCTGCCTCCTGCACACCCTACTGGGGATCAGGCCCCTAGCCCAGGTATGTGCCCTGGCTGGGAATCAAACCATGACCTCCTGAATGACTTCAGGGGTTCATTCAACCACTGAGTCACACTAGCTGGACCCTGCCTCCAGTTTTGACAGTAGTGTCCATTCTACGCGTTATAGTAATATTCTTGAGCTGGAGTGATCATGCAAAAATGCAAAGGTGTCATGGTCGTCCAGGCATAAAACTCCCCATTTCAAAGCTCCCATTATGTTAAGACAAAGTTGAAACTCTTTAATGGGACCCTTCATGGTCTGGTTCTCTGCAAACTACTCTCTTTCCTTGACAATTCCACTCCACCCCACCAATTTGGGCTTTTTTTTTTTTTTTTTCATTTCCCAGTCGTACCATGTGTTTTCTTTTGACTCTGAGCTTTTTGCACAATTCAGTCCCCTCTGCCTCAAACTTTTTTCTCTCCTGTCCCCTTGGATTGCTCCTACTCATTCTATACTTTTCAGCTCACTTGTTATTTCTTTCCAAATTAGGGGTAATGTGGTTTACCACACTCTGAACTTCTCCTCTGACAGTCCTCATCACATTAGTATAATTGCCTGGTCATGTAACATGTGACTGTACCTTCTCTCTTATATTATAAATTATATACATTTCTTATTTGTTCTCTGAATAGTTTTAGAAATATTGAATGAAAAAATGAATGGAATTTCAACCATCCCCTCCAGCAAGTTTTTTCAGCTCTATTCCTGTTCCAGGTTAAATCAATACCAAGCAGCATACTGAAAATAGCACCTGGAAGAACTGCCTTGATTAAATTCTAACTTTATATCAAGTCTTCAGCTCTTATTATAATTAAGATAATTCAGCTCTTATTTTAAATAAGTATAATTTAATACTTATTATTATTATAAGTATTAGTATTAAAAAGGCATTTAAAATTCAGATGCCATCATTTATAATATCACTGTTGAAGAAAATATTTGGTCAGATGATGTCCATTGTGGAAAAATCTACATGATATGGTTTCTCTTAGAATTTAGTGCTAAGATAAATCTTGGCTCTTCTTACAAACTATGTTTCTACTATTAAATGTAAATTCAATACATACTTATAAAATACCTACCCTGAGGAAGGTCTTTTCTAGTTTGGGGATGATGAGGATAAATAAGAATAGATCTAAGTCCAGTTAACTGCAGTCCCTGTTGGATTGTGAGCTTCTTGAGGATTGGATGAAAGAGGAGGTATTGGAGGTATGAAGAGTGGCCGAATCAATTCTTTCCTATTATGGTAGCCATTGGTAAATGCAGCAAGTGTCTATTGAACATATACTATGAACAAAGAACTATGCTAAGTTGATTTTACATTTCATTTGTAATATTAGTTGCAGTTGCTAATATTAATTATAATACTAATAATAACCTATTAGAGCTTTTATGATTAAGTAACAAATGTCAACTATTTACACCATGTTTAGCACATAATAAATACTCAGTAAATATTAGAATAGGAGTTCCTGAAGAAGGCAGCCCATGCTCCCACCTGGGGTCTTAAACACTGGTAAGTAAAAGTAAAGAATGGCAAAGTATCATCTTTGTTATGTATAAAGGCAACACTAGAACCTTTTATTTAGTGTGATAACTAAATGGAGCTGCTAAATGAAACCCCAAATAAGGTGGACTTATCCTCTCGGACACAGATGATGCTGTAACAGGGATGGCCTCCCCATTAGGGAGGGGTATGAGAAGAGCTGTCTAGGTTTTATAGTCTGAAATTTGGTTTGAGATTTATAGTCTAAAAATAGCAAAGCACTCATGTTCTCTAGCTTACCCCATTAATAGTTGGCTATTATCATTACTTTCCCTTGATCTCATGTGAAATAAAATAGGATATATAGAAAATGGTAATAAGAAAATATAAATAATGTATTCAATACATTTTTTGCTTGGTTTCAATATTCTTCCTACATAAATAATAGTTTGTTATGAAAACCATTCCCCAAACCAAAACCTTTTGTGATAACATTATGTCTCTTTATGATAATTACTAGAGGCCCGGTGCATGAAAATTCATGCACTGGATGGGGGCGGGGCAGTCCCTCAGCCCAGCCGGCTCCCTCTCACAGTCTGGGAGCCCTCAGGGGCGGGAGGCGACCCAACGATCAGGGGAAGGTGACACCCCCATCACACCTCTGCTGCTGCCACTGCCAGCAGCGCAAGCCTCGGCCAGCCCTGGTTACCTGAGCCTTGGGCAGCGGCCCACCCTGGTGGCTGGGCAGCCACCATCCAAGGCTTGCTTGTGCCTTGGGCTGGCCCTGGGCGTCTGGGGGGCTGAAAGCGGGTCCCGCTGCACCACGCGCCTGCCATCCCCCCCCCCTCCAGCGGGGCTGAAAGGACTGGAGAACTCTGGCGGGGCTGAGGGGACTGGGCACCGCATCTTGTGGCTATGGGCGCCGCCATCTTTTGTGACAGTGTGATGGTCAATTTGCATATTCCCTCTTTATTAGATAGGATAATGAAAGTGTATTCATGCTTAATTTTCTTAAGAGCATTAGAAGCACATTGACAAAAAACAAATAATGCATAATGGTTTTTGTTCTTCCTATGTTCAAATCCTGGCTCTCAACAGTGCAAGTGATGAACTATTGCTGAACTCTCATTAACTGAGCAAAATTCTAGTGTTCAAAATGCATTATACTAGTAAATAAAATATTTATTGAAATATTATTCATAAAAATGTATGTCATAAATTAATGTTTTCTGCACATTATGAATAGAGTTGTCTTAAAACTATGGTTAGTGCATTAATTTCTGTTATGTATATTTCTGCTACCATTGTGTCTTCTCCAAAGCATGTTGTATAATGGTACTGCCAGTGTAACTCATTGGCTGACTGATTCAGTTATGTTTTCTCCACATTTATAAATTGCATAAGAATGCTATGTACATAGGGTTTTGGTTTCTATGAAAAGTCATTGCTGCCACTTATTTTTATTATTGGATCTATTTCCACAAACTTGAACTACAAGAGCACAAATGCTTTATTCTCCGCAAGTTCTGAATTATTTTCAACGAGTTTTCTTCATAGTCATATTCTGAAAAGAGTTGCTAAAGAGTCTTTTGGCAACATAATTGGTACTTAACTTCATTTTAGAATTTTTATTATTATATCCACCTAAGTGTTACTATCTCAAAGAAGCCTTCCCTGAGACCTCAGACGAGGTTAGCGACTCCTGCTACATGGCTTTATAGGCCGTGTACTTCCCTGGTGCAGCACAGTCACAATCAGTTATTGTTCTAATCATCTCCTTGACATCTGCATTTCCCACCAAAGTGTAAGCCTTTGAGGCAATGACCTGATCTTGAACATATTTTTATTTACATCATCCAGCACAATGTCTGACCCATAGCTGCTGTTCAACTTGGTTTCTGGAAGGAGCATACAAGAAAAGCATTATTTTTACTTAAGTTTAGAGATCAGCATGATACTCAGTGCTGAGTATCTCTTCAGCACACAAAAAATTCATAAGTATGACTTTTAAGCTTCTTTAATAACGATTTTAAGCAGTCTAGTTGAAAGGATGCATAAATTCACATCACCACACTTATTAAATCATGCCTGTGATTCTTTGGAATGCAGTATTCCAATAAATATTTTCTCTTACCACAGCTTCTTAACAGCCTAAGGGGCACAGCAGAGGTGTCAGAAACTAATTGTGCTCACAAGGTATTATTAGATAGAAAAAAAAAGGCCTCCTGTCTCTTGGGTTAATATTATTTTAGAAATACTTAATCCCCAGGCTGCTAAGCTAATTGTGGGGGAAAGGCTTATTATTAGTGACGAGAACAAAACATATGTTCCATGACTGGAGGAGATGATGGGTTATATAGGTCATGGATTCTATTTGACTAAATTACTGCTGAACCATCGCGTTGATGAGAGGCTGGGGCCAGTGTGGAAGTCAGGATGTTACCTCTCCTTTCCATCTGTGCAGTGAGAATGCGTATCCTGGCTATTTGAAACCTCAAGCTCCCATATGAAGAGGCATTGTTAGATATTATTACCTTAGGCATCTTTGCTTTTCTGATATATTTAGTGTTTTAGCCTCTGCTCCCAAGTGGAATGATTTATGCATAGAAAGCCAAACCAATTTATTTGAAATCTGAAAGCTCATCATCAGAAACAACATTTCTAGAGACTTCTTTCCCCAGGGCGGCGAGTAGCAGCATGTCAGCCAGCCACCATGGTTCCCAACCAAAGCCCTGTGCAGCCGGTGGTGGTGGAAGGAGGCTGGACCGAACAGACACAAGAGGAAATTAAACTCATGGAATGTATAAGACATACAGAGGTATGTTCTTTAGGACTCAAGACATTAAAGACTCTGCCTCTATTATACGCTTTCAAAAGTACAGTATTGAATTTTAAAATTATGCCCATTAATATGTTCTCAGCATCTGGTCAGTTATGACCATGTAGGCATATGCCAAGCCTTGCATTGGCATTTGGAGAGCAGCTCTCTAAAAGACATCCAGCTCATAGGGAAGTCTGTTTTGTTTGAATGGAGACCAGAAATTATGACCTTAGCCAAGAAGAAAAAAAGGCCCAGTGGATATGTACAAAGGTGATTATAATAAGTGTATTCAAGTTGAACCTTATGGCTTCATTGCTCATCACTCCTAAGGGTATGTCTCAATGTGTAAAAAGAGCAAGGAGCAAAATACTAATTGCTATGGAGACATTCAGAAATGAGGAATTCAAAAAGCTGTTTCAACCCAATTGCTTAATTAGTCAGGATTGCTAGACATGAAAAAGGCGAGAAGAGAAAGGTCAGCTATTGAGAGAGGATTGGGGATAGAGATCTGGGAAAACTTTTTGCTTTGTGATGTTTTCATTAAAATGGTATGTTCTTATTTAATAAGTTTCTCCAATCGTGATGTGTGTTCAATCTACAGCATGGGTGTGTGCCCAAGTCAAGGTTACTAGAAAAAAGGAATTGACATTGCTAGAAATAGGACTTGTTGCCAAGTGAACAAGGATAAATCACTGACCAGGGAATGAATGCAAAGCACTGAACTAGGACATGCTTGGAGTGGGATGAAAAGCTGCCTGGCTGGGATCTGGCAAAGTGTAAGGGTGGCTGCTGTGTTTGCAAAGACAGAGATTGGGGACTCAACAACAGTCCCGCACACTCCCTTAAGCATTTCTTGGTTAAAGGAAACGATGTTGTAATTCTAATCAAAAACTCATCTATTAGATGCAGAGAAATTTCTCAGTAGGAGAAATACCATGCAGAAGTCCAAAAACACATCTCTATTCATTACTTGAAATTATAAATGAAAATGAAGTGCTTTGCCAAAATGAGTACCTTGTTATTGTCACTGCAATGATTATTATTGTCTTCAGTGATTCATTGAAGCAAGGGAAATTGACAAAAGACTCAGGGACAGGAGAGAGTAATGCACGTCCTAAAATTTTGCACGTAAACCATCATAAGATTCCTGTCTTTCGTCACATTCTTCACACACACTAAACATGGCCTTCTCTGGGCTTTCCTTGACAGGCACACCTTTCTGAAATCCAAGAACGGCAATCCAAGAGAAATTCTCCAACTGCAACTAAACATACAGCATTCAAGCAGAGCAGCCTGTATAAGCAACCGAACGCAAAACGGGTCTGGGTTTATCTAAATGGATGCAGACCAGACGATGGCACTTATGCCTGGGGCAAAAGCATTTCAGAGGTAAACCTGGTGTGAAAAGAGAAGGTTCGAATCCCAGTTCTGACATTTCTAGATTGTGGGGTCAGACAAATTACATCTCTAAACCTCATTTTCTCAACCGTAAAATGGGAATAATACTTTCTTCACTGGATTGATACGATGATTTAATGGGCTTATACTAGTGAAAATGTGGGATCCAGTGTTGTCTGATGTATGTGTGACTCAGAATAGGACACTTGGCCAACAAGAACAGTGACAATTAAACACACTGCAGCTCAAGAGTAAAATCTAAACTTTGCAATAACTTAAAATAGTTTTCCTGTTCTGTTTTAAACCCAGTTTTCAAAAGAATGATTGTTTTTCCCCACAGGATTGTCAGGTATTATTCTGTAGGGAAAACAGTAGTATTCACTAGAGAAAAATTATCATAGTTTTCCTACCCAGAGTCCTGGAACTGCAGCCAGCTTTTCACTTAGCAAAGGTAAAATATTGACTAAGAAAAAGATGAACAGCAGTTTATTTATTTTTTGTAATATCAAGGATATAATTCTTAAGTTTGACATTTTGTCTTAGTCTTTAAAAACTTTAGGCACATAAATGGATTTTGGTAGACTTTTTAAAAGTCTTAACTGTTTCAGTGATATCTCAAAAAGTTGTTTGGTTTTTTAATTTTGTGAAATGTTTTTATAAATTGTGGGGGGACAAGAGGAAGTCATATAAAGGTGAGATATTGTTAGGGGTGGAGGGAAAACACAATGGTGCAATAGACTGGCCTGGAGGAGTTCAAATAGGTTGCCAAGGGCATCTGGAGTAGTAGGCGCATCTCCGCATCGCATCTCTGAGGAGTTCTGCCCCTGAAAATGGTCTAGACTCAGAGTGTCCCAGAGACCATTCCGGTTCGACAAGGACTTTGAATAAGATCTTGGAAGCAATCACATCTCAGAAGGGGACAACCAATTTACTATACTTGAGAAAGGAGATTAAAAAAACAAGTAAGACACTTCATATACGTAGGGGAAAAAAGAAAATGGATTTTAAAAAGAGAATGAAAACTTTTTCAGGAGAGAACATTCTAGAATAGGCTCTATAACAAAGCTGAAATGTTTCTTCCATGTTGATTTCAATGAAAATCTCAATTTGTATTGTAATTGCTAAGTCTTAAAATGCACCAATCCATTGCAACTAGAACTGATACATTAGTGAGGAAAAATGAAATGATAAATAAACAGACCAAGGGTAGAAAAGGGACCATAGGATTAAAGATAGCCTATCAGACTCAGGAAGGCAAAAACTTATAATAACTTTTACATAAATATCATATATACGGGGGAGGAATGACTTTTTGGCTTGTGACTCCTATGTAGCATATAAAAGTCACTTCATAAATATTACTCCATGATCATGCAATTTTTTATGAACTTTGTACATGAAGGGCTAGATGCTCTAAGGTATTATTCTAACTTATGAATGTGAAAAGATTTTGAAAACTTTATAATGCAGTATAATTCACAGGTTAATTCAATAGTGGTGGCAGCAGTAAGAAGAATAAAATAACACATGTCTATGCTCACATTAAATTAATATTTCGAGTTGGCAAAGCATTGAAAATATATCAAGATTTACTTGGGTGTGTAGAGAAACAGGCACTCCTATTGACAGAAGTACAACTTTTGGAGTCAACATGGCCACTCATAAGAAAATTAGAGGCCTGATGCATGAAAATTCGTGCAAGAGTAGGTCTTCCTTCCCCCAGCTGCTGGCACCAGCCTCCCTCAGGCACCCGGGACCCAGGCTTCCCTCCTCCAGCTGCTAGCAGGCACCCAGAACCCTAGCCCTAACCGGTTTGGCTCAGCAGATAGAGCGTCGGCCTGCGGACTGAAGGGTCCCAGGTTTGATTCCAGTCAAGGGCATGTACCTTGGTTGCGGGCACATACCCAGTGGGGAGTGTGCAGGAGGCAGCTGATCAATGTTTCTCTTTCATAGATGTTTCTAACTCTCTATCCCTCTCCCTTCCTCTCTGTGAAAAATCAATAAAATATATATTTAAAAAAAAAAAAAGATCCCTGGCTGGCTTCCCTCGGGCCCCTGCTTCATCAGGAAGGATGTCTGGAAGACATCTGGTCTAATTAGCATATCCCCCTTTTATTATTATAGATGTACTTCTGAACTTTATCCCAAGAATATTTTCACAAATTTATGCAAAGGTTGTTTAGTAAGAATATATATCACAGTTATTTATAATACAGATGGATTCAAAATAATTTAAACACTCATAAACAGAGAGTTGGTTAAATGAATTATAGTACATAGGATCGAATATTATAACTAAAAATCAACTTTAGAAAGAATAATGACAATAAACATGTTTAAGATATGCTAAGTGAAAGAAGCAAAATCTACAGCATGTGGAGTTGAATTCTATATACATACATGAACACCTCTAGAAAAACAGACTGGGAGGATTTTATTTTGGGGAGTATTTCCTGGATGGTCTTATTATTGGTGACCTAATAAAGTTGGTATTGCTTTCTTGTGTGTTTTTTTATGAGTTCCATATTTTGTTGTGATGAACATAGATTGTCTTTGTGAGAGAAATACGTTTGCTAAGGGAGCTAGCATTCTTTTTGGAGAAGTACTAACAGCAGGTGACATGGTCAATCAGTAGTGCAGGTAGAGGTTCAGTAGTTCAGAGAAAGGAACACTGCCCATCTGGGATGAAGGAGAGGCTCCGAGAGGAATTATCGACACTGTTGATGGAACTTGAGAAATGGGCAAGATTCAATATCTTAGGCAGAAAAAGTAGTAACAAGGATGAGAGGTACCACACACAAAGATATGGGTGTTAGAATGCATAAATCATATTAGGTAAATGGTCCTTGAACTGACATGTAGGGAGAGATACATACAACTGGAGAGATTGTTTAAAAGCATATGATGGATCCCACATACTATCTGTATTAGTCTACTTGGATTGCCATAACAAAATACTACCACAGATGGGAGTGGGAGGAATTAAACAGAAATTTATTTCTCAGGGCTCTGGAGGCTGAGAAGTCTGAGATCAGGCTGGCAACAGGGTTGGATTATGACAAGGCCTCTCTTTCTGGCTTGCAAACAACCACCTTCTCCCTGCTGTGTGTCCTCACAGAGCCTTACCTCTGTTCAGGCATGGAGAGGAGAGAGAAAAGCTCTAGCAGCTCTTCTTCCTCTCATAAGGTCACAGTTCTGTGGGATTAGTGCCCCACCCTTATGACATCAGTTAACCATAATTACCTGCTTAAAGGCCCTTTCTCCAAATAGAGTCACATTGTGTGTTAGGGCTTCAACTTATGAGTTTGGAGGATGACACAATTCAATCCATCACACTACCCCCAACTAAAGTGCTTGAGCCACTAGTTGTCTCTGAATAAGGAAATGGTATCATGAAAGCAATATTTTGGGGAGATTAATGTGGCTTAGTAGAAAGATACTTAGGAGATGCCTAGAAAGTTTTTGGCATGTTTTTCTTTTGCTTTATTTTTTTAATAATGTTTTTATTGATTTTTAGAGAGAGGGCAAGGGTGTGAGATAGAGAGATGGAAACATCAATGAGAGAGAAATATCATCGATACGCTGCCTCCTACTGGGGATCAAGCTAGTAGGGGGCATGTAGGATCAGCAGTTGAGTGTTGGTTCATGGGTCAACACTCAACTGCTGAGCCACACTGGTCCAGCCTTTTGCTTTATTTATTTATTTTTAAGTTATTTCTTATTGCTTTCCTTTCCTTTTCCATGTCCTTTATTCTTGTTTTTAGGCTCCTGCCTAAGGTTCTCTGTGATCAGTTGTAAATGTGTCATCTCAGGCTATCAGGCTGTCAAGAATACTTCTACAGAGTGGACTTGTGTGTGAAACAAATACACAATGGGAAGAGTTGGGCTCAGATTTCCCTGGGGGAATCTGGCTAATGTCATCAATTCCAGAGAAGCTAAAAGTTTCAGTGGTTGGCACTTTTGCCAGAAGAATGAGGAACAGGACACATTTCAAAGAGCTTCACTCTACACTCTGTAATGAAGCCCCTAGACAGTATTTGAATCCCATCTAATGCAGGCTTTTCCTCAACTTGTTTCACTGCTGTGGCCATTCTGGATGATTTAACCACATCCTTCCTACCCACTCTTTGAACACTGCTAGAGCAGCTCTCATCTCCAACTGCTTTAGGCTCATCTGTCATCCATGCACCAAGGTGGCTTCCTCACCGGATTACTGGCTCTTTCATCAGGGCCGACATCTTTCTCTGATTTATGATTGCTCGGGCCCCTCCTTCTATCGACCGGAAGCATTCATCTTCTCCCATTCCTGCAACATCTCTCCTATTCTACAGAATCTCAAAGTCAGTGTGTTCTCTCTTGGCCAGGGACAGTGCTGAATGTATGAGTGGAAGCTGAAAGAATGAGAAACAGCTCCCTTTGATTTGTAGGGGCAAGTACCTCTTGCCCACAGGGAATATGCAATAGTTCAGTGATGCCCATGGGCCCCACCCTGAGAAGATCGGGTCTAGGAAAATTAAACTCACAAAATAGATTGTGGGAGAGAAATGATGCATAGAACATTGTTCCTTTGTTCTGAGCTTTTGTTATGGCAGAAATTACAAACATTAAAGGTCATATGCTGACTAGATATTTTAGAATCTAATTTTGTTGAAAATACTATATTTTCAAATTTATTTTTTAAAAGAGTTTTGTAAACTCAATGAATTTGTCTCATGTAAACAGATCTTTGTGAAAACCAAATGAAATAGTGATATATTTAATTCATATTTTGCACTTGGTATATGTTTTTCTTAAATAATGTTCATTTCTCTGATTAGAGGGAAACATAACCTCTATAGAATTGTGACATTTTAGTGCTAAAGTAGTAAAAAATATAAGCAGTACCTTTATGTGGGATCTTTTCAAGCATCACAAGTTTCTTCCAGAGATCTACCAATACATATTTCTAGGACACCACTAGAGCAGAAAAAAAAAAAAAATGAGTAACTTCTATGAATTGAAGTATGTACCCTTAACATTTTTATCTTGAGGCCTTACAATGTGACTATATCTGAAGGGAGAATTTTAAGAGGCAATGGAGGTTAAATAATGTTTTAAGGGTGGAGCCCTAATCTGATAGGATTTGTGGCCTTATCAGAAGAGGAAAAGAGAGATTTCTCTCTTCTCCTACCGTGTGAGGACACAAGAGAGCAGCTGTCTGCAAAGCCAGGGAGAGAGCTCTCACCAGAAAGTGAATCAGCCAGCCAGCACCTGGATCTTGGACTTCCCTGCCTCCAGAACTGTGAGAATTAAATTTGGACCATGTAAGCCACTCAGTATATGGTATTTGTTTTGGGACCCCAAGCAGTCTAAGACAGTGACTATTGTGGAAATTTTAGAAAAATTGCGAAGGGAAGCCATGTGAATCTATTACAAGTGAAATTTTTGGTTCTCTGAATAACATTCTGTTTTCTAATTATAAAACAGTATATAGACATTGTATTAAAATTAGAAAAAGAAAAGGCACCAAGAAGGAAATGAAAATTCTGTCAAAAAACAAAAATCACCAAAGTTGTTATAATTTTAGTAGATATATTTATGTGGTTACTATAGAGTCATAATTTTTTTTTGTCATTGTGATCATAGTAGATCACAGGGCATACACAATTTTGCAATCTGTATTATTCACCTAAAACATTATTGTGAATTTTTATCCATACAATTTAATTATTTTCAATGGTATCATTATGTTCTGTCAAATAGATGGATTGTTATTTATTCATCCTATTTTCTGTTGTTTGCCATTTAAGTTGTTTTTAAATTTTTGCCATTATAAAACATACTCCAATGAACAAATTTATATGTAAATCGTTAGTTAATTAGAATTGTTTAGCTTTTCTTTTCCTTGTCCATGTCACTTTTTGGTGATGTTTTATATTTACTTATTATTTTTTTCTATGAAAACTTACTTTAAAATGTTTAATTTGTTTAATTTTCTGACCATTTTTGTAGAAGTCGAATTGTGTTCTAGTTGTCTTACTGCCTAATATTAGTCATGTTATATTATGGTTTTCCCATAGTGAAGGAATTTACTTCATTCAGTTCTTAATCTGAAATGTATGTAACATGGTTTTGACTTTTTGTGTACATGAGAATATCTTTTGTTTTCTATAGCCAAAAGTAATAATTTAGCTGGATATTGAAATTTTATGTTAAAAATCTTTCCCCCTAAAAACTTCATAGACTGCTTTATTTTCTTAGAAACTCATTGTTGCAGAAAACAGGTCTAAACATAATTGAATTTTCCCCCATGTCTGAAATTCATACTTTTCACCCAGTTATATTTAAATTAACTTTGACTTATTAACTTTGACTTATCCTGCATTAACCTATTTGATCTGAAGAGATGGCCTGTTTGGGACAGGAAATTTTTCTTCTATTTTTTTGATGATTGTTCAAGTTTAATTTATTCTGGATTCTTCTCCAGTAGCCCTGACGTTCCTCATTGTTCAAGCACTTGAGTGAACTTCGTATGTCTTTCTCCCCATCTCCTTTTATATCTCTTTCTAACAATTATAAGTAAAACGAGTGTTCAAATCAGGACACTAGTTCCCTTAAAAGAGTTGAATCTTTAATACTTAACTATGTTGTGACAATCCACCTCCCAATGCTAAGTGTGTACCTTGGTGTCTCAGCTGCTAGATGACTGCTCGGCTCGTCTGAAGATGGCCCGCCCAGCCAGCACCCTGTACACCCCCGGGGGAGAGCTGATTCTGTCCTGGGACCAAATAGAGCGAGACATGGTCATCTGTGTGTCCACAGGACATGGCTTCATAACCCAAAAAGGTGTGGTGACAGTTTCTTTCCATCAAGTTTCCAAAGAATTAAATCATTCAGTATTTTCTTCCAAGAACTCCTCCTCTACACTGTTCTATTCCATGTTACTAAAGTTAAATGTATAAACTTATGACACTGTTTGCTCTACAGAATTCAGAGTTTAAAAAAAACAAATCAAAATTCTGTTAGTCTTGTGCCTTTTCCAAGGGGCTTATTTGCAGGGATTCTCAAGGGCCTAATTAGAAGGTCTTTCCTTAGTGCTAGTATGAACCCTCAGGAAAGTGAGGCTCCATTGTCTTCCTACTTTTCAAATTATTTAAAATTTAGTGTTTGCTTAATAACAACTATTTGGTTTGCAGATTTCCTTTCTTTTTAAAAAATATTTTTTTATTGATTTCAGAGAGGAAGGAAGAGGGAGAGAGAGATAGAAACAAGCATCAATGATGAGAGAGAATCATCGATCAGCTGCCTCCTGAACACCCCATACTGGGGATCGAGTCCGCAACCTGGGCATGTGTCCCAATTGGAATCCAACCATGACCTCCTGGTTCATAGGTCAATGCTCAACCACTGAGCCACGCCAGCTGGGTAGATTTCCTTTCTTTAGTAAAAAGTAAATATATACTCGTTTAATCATTTTGTCTGTTTTCTGATAATTTTCTTTCATAAATAACTAGGGGCCCAGTGCACAAAAATTTGTGCACTCGGGGGGGTGGGGAGGGGGGGTCCCTCAGCCCGGCCTGTGCCCTCTCGCAGTCTGGGACCCCTCAGGAGATAACGACCTGCTGG
>NW_005365325.1:993448-1004898 GCF_000412655.1 Myotis brandtii
GGCTGAAAGTGTTACAAAGTTTCAAACTGCCAGCTCAGAGGCTGGCAGCAGCAGGCGGGGAACGTTGGCTTTCTCCTTCAATGAAGGAAGCAAGCCTCATGTTCGCTTTAAGCTGCCTGGCTGCCAGCCGCCATCTTGGCTGTCAGTTAATTTACATATCTCCCTGATTAGCCAATGGGAAGGGTAGCGGTCGTACGCCAATTACCATGTTTCTCTTTTATTAGTGTAGATAGTGGAAAAGAACATGTATTTGTTTTTAA
Organism: Myotis brandtii; assembly: GCF_000412655.1. Taxonomy (NCBI): domain Eukaryota; kingdom Metazoa; phylum Chordata; class Mammalia; order Chiroptera; family Vespertilionidae; genus Myotis; species Myotis brandtii. The sequence continues at coordinate 993,709 of NW_005365325.1, forward strand.
ACCAACTGTTGTCCTTTATCTTATTTATCCTGAGGAATTTAAAGCCCTTTTTGGTAGGTAAGCATAGATCAGCAAAAACATCATTTTTAGGAAATTCTGAAGAGCATTGCTATCACTCTAAAGACATTAAAAGAATAGGAAGTGAATTATCTGGTTTTCTAAAGTAATAAAGCTAGGTTGTTTCTTTTAAAAGGTCACCATAAAATGATTATTACTATGTTATATATAAGGTATGTAAACCAAAAACTTTTCAAACTGTCATAATTAGTTCTTTACATTTAGTCATGAAGGAACAAAAGCATAGGAATGAAGACTAAAAAGTAGGGAAACGGGAATTTATTGGGATGACCAATTTTTTTAGCGTGCTACAACTATTCCTCTAGCACCTTCCTGTACAAAGGAAGAGGCTCCAATCTTGTATTCTTTGTATTCTATTGTCCCTGTCACTCACCATTACCCAACACCCCAGCTCCTGCAGACCCTCATGATGTGGTTCCTTGGAAGAATATGCCAATCATTGGGGTTCTTATCATTGGCATTAGTTGACAGCTTTGTGTGTTCCCAAAGTGCATAGCCTATAAAAGAAACCCTTCCGGGTCCCTTTCCTGAAAGAGTTTTCAATCTAAGTATGTAAACACACTTGAAATATTACAACACAATTGAATAGTAGGAGGTACTTACCAAGTCCCTTCATTATTTACTGGTATGCTTAATCTTTCATACTCTTGGGTTGGCCTTCTGTCGTCTGGACCTCAGCCTCCTGGCCTCACTGTGTTCATTGGACCTCTCTGATAAATAAACCTAAGAATGCTGCAGTCAACCTAGCCAAAGGGTATCCAAAATACAGTGAGAAATGTAGGCTGCTTTCCCAGAGGCAGGCTCGTTACCAATAAAAACTGTGAAGGGAAGAGAGAAAATTGGAAATGCAAATATCACTCTCCCTACAATTTCCCTCTCTGTTGGCTCTGTGAACCTGTGACTAGGTTGTGTGGACCAAAGTTCGTTTTTCCATCTTCAATTTTGTAAGCACGTGGATTACTATGATGTGAATGTTGATTCTTTTTTATAAAAGTGGGTCCCCATAGTACCTGCATATGGTTAGTGGTTTTCTGCAATTGTCTGAATTCTTTCCAGTAAGTGATATGTGTTCTAAAAAATCTGATTGATTACAGACTTTTAATTTAATTGCACTTTAGAAACTTAGTTTACTATATGAGTGCTATCTCATTGTTTTTTTTTCTGAAAGAATTAAGTTAGAAATAATTATTTATAGAAATCTAAATATTCAAAATGTTTAAAAGAGAAAGGCTACTAGCATGTATATACTTATAAAGGGATAGTTAATTAATTAAAAACTTAATTCATAATTTTCTGTGGCTTCATGGCTTATGTGTAGTAGAAAATAAGACAGCCTAGGAGTTTCAAAACTAATACTTTATAATAACTCATTTTGTGTACTATAATGTAAAAACATTTAGCACGTGGAAGTTAGTCATCAAAAAATCACATTGGGTTTTTGGCAAAACAAATCAGATGCCATTAGAATGGTTTCTTTCATACATACCCCTGACAAAATTAAAAGAGTGCTTTATGCCATTTGTCATGAGATCTGAACTGTTCTCACTGCTGTGTTTACCATCTTCTCAGTGGGTTCAATTTTTAGACCACTCCTAGGTTAGCTTTCAGTTCAGGCTTTATAACATGCCTGGAAGGAAGCCCTCTCCAGCAACTGCCATTGGGTAGAAATCCCAAGAATGTTAACACCTATGTGATGTGATAAGAAGTCAAGTGTGTAGTGAGAGTCCGGCATGGAGTGAAGGATTTCTGAAGAAACTTCAGTGTTTCATTACCCTGGACTTTTAATTATTTTCTATAAATGCCTTGACTTGCCTCTCAAAATATTTTTTTAACAGAGTTAAAACAACTGATGGAGGTCAGAGCCAATTATGCCAGAATCCGAAGGCAGCAGGGCCCTGAAGCCACAGACATCGTGGTGTCTCCACCCGAGAAGCTGCAGTCTCTGGTACATCGACTCAATTTCTAGCAGAGCCATCATATTTTGTGCTGTATTTTGCCTGTATAGCCTATATAGGTGTACTAATATACTTGCTTTGATGTGATTATTATTCATCCTTTTTAATTTTTTAATCCTTACCCAAGAATTTTTTATTGAGAGAGAGAGAGAGAGAGAGAGGCATTGATGTGAGAGAGAAACATCAATTGGTTGCCTCCTGTAGGTGCCTGGACCAGGGATGGAACCCACAACCTAGGTGTGTGCCCTGACCAGGAATCGAATGCATAACCTTTTGGTGTAGGGATGACACTACAATCAACTGAAACACCCAGTCAGGGCCATCCCCCGCCCCTTTTTTAATCTTTATTGTTGAAAGTATTACAGATATTCCCTTTTTTCCCCATTGACACCCTCTACCCCCGTACCCCCTCCTGCATTATTGTCTGTGTCCATGGGTTATGCATGTATGCATAGAAGATCTCTGGCTAATCTCTTCCCACCCCTCCCCATCCATCCTTTTTAATTTTATGCTGTCTCTCTCTTTAAAAAGCTATGACCTTTACATTTTACGTAGAGCAGCATTTGATTCCTCAACCCTATTCCTGGAAAGGGAACAGAACTAGACAAAGTAATGCCAGTAAAATAACTATGTTAAGTATATTTTCTTCCAGGAAAAAAGAAAGAAGACTACTAGTTACTATTGAAAAATAACTTAGTGGTGTCAAGTTATATTTATATTTAAATAATAAAATAGACTCTTTGACCACCTACCATTAAATTTGACCCAGACTGACATTTTTTCTGGCTCAGTCACCATATTTTCCAAATCTTCATGTTAAAATCCTGTATTTACTGAATGAAAAGGAAATGGCTGGTAGCCACTGAATGCCACGTCGTGAGTCAGTCTTTCCTCCTCCAATTTCCCCTGGGTTTGGCCTGTAGGAACAGTGTAGGACTATATAGGGCACGGCTAGATGTTATGCACAAGAGTGAAGCTGCATAATTGCGCACATAAGCTCAGTAACCAAAAGTCATGGGCTGTGTCCTTGATACAGAAACTCTGGGAGAGGGTACATGCACTATTTGAAGAAAAAGTCATGGAATGATTTTTTTTTTTTTTAATAGCAGGGTCAAGAAAAATTCTTAGCAATCTTAGGTGTCAGTTTCTTCCTGCGTTGATGAAAGAATCATTTTTAAAAAATAACAGTGACAAATCGCAGTTTGGTTTCCGGTCTGGGTAGAACATTTCCAGAGAAATGCTCTTTTTCGCTCTCTTCCTCTGAAAGCCACTCACAGCTCTGTCTGAATATAAATTGCAACCTGGCTAGGTGTGTACAGAATGGCTCAGCTGGGCTCACTCCTCCATCCACCACTTTAATGTGATGCAGGGAGGCAGTAGATCATCTCCGCTGAAGGGGGCTCTGGGTACCGCTGCAGAAGGCCCAGTATTTACTCCCTGTCTTCAAGTCAGTGGGGCTGCAGGAATAAATTGCTGCCGCCTCCAACCCCGCTAAAAGCAGAGCACAGTGAGGTGAAATTTCCTGTGTTACCTCCACAGCAATTTGCCCTTTTGCAGACATTTTCTCTACATACAGTGGATGTTAGAGATGTGAAGGCATTCCAGAACAGCTTTGTGGAGCATAGAAAGATAAGATTGCATTTTGTTTTGTTCTTCTTCTTCTTTTTTTAAAAAAAGAAAGTTCAAACAAGAAGGGTTAAGAAATGCACTCCCAGTTATGAAGTAGGCTAACAAGATTCTTTTATGTTTATTAATTTAAATTTTTTTCAATTACAGCTTATAGTCCATATTATTTTATATTAACTTTAGGCGTATAGCATAAAACCAACAGGATTCTTAACCTGCTGAGCCCCTCCCTAGAATGACAGGATCACAATCCCCATAGTCACAGAGCATTTTATGTTTTTTCAAAATATCTTGAAAACAAAGGCATTTCTCTAGGAGCAAAAGTACCTATCATTTTGCTGCCACGGATAAGTTGATTTGCAATGAAAATGGCATAATTTCAGCCTAGATCAAATGTGCAAATTCCTGTGAAGTCTTCACTGTGGCACGTGAAAACGCCTGAAGCGAAAATTGGTAATATCACACAATGCGTATCAAGTACCAGGAGACATAAGGCAAGACTCTGCACTGAACTTTCCTATTACTAGTAAATGGGATTTTAGATGTAATATAACAGTCATCAACACATCACACTCCACCAGCAAGGCAGCAACACTGGCTTCGTTGACAACGGCTTGTCTAGCTTAGACTAAGGCCAGCCCCGTTCTTTATTACTGACCTTCCTCTGTGGTTGGCTGGAAGGTAGACTGGGGAGCCGTTACCCCACCTCCAGCAAGGACTCCGGGATAAGATGACTGCAATTCTGTTCAGCCCTCCTAGGCTTTTAATAAGCCCAGTAATTTCCTTTGGGGCCATGTTTATCAAATTTGAATCAGCCTCATATGTATAAGTCACATTTCAATATTTTTCTATCAACTGGAAACCATTTATTATTAAAGACTATAGCAACCATCCTCAAGTCCATGGCTTTCTCCAGAAATGTATTTCCTGCTGGTTCTCAAACACCCTTAAGGTGATCCAGATGTGATGAACAAGCAGATCAGCATTGGTGATTGTCCTGGGGGGAAGAACTTTTCTAGATGTTTCTGCCCTACTCTAGCTTTGGTTGCCTGGGGAAGTGTTGAAGTGAAGTTGTATGTTTCTATGCAAGTGAACTAAAAGCAATATGCCTTTTGACAGGCATTCTGAGATTAACCAACAGCATTTATAAATAAGGATCATTTTATCTGGGTGCTTATATCAGCTTTATAAAACAGGACACATCAGTAATGATTCAAAATGCAGAGGTAGTTTCTTAAAGCAATAACCTTGAATTTCCTTTTTTTTTCTTGATTGTTCATAAAAACTAAATATTTGTTTGCGGGTCAAGAGAACAAAGCAACAAACAAACAAACAAACAACAAAAGGTAAAGATACACCTGTTCTCTTTTAAGAGAGAATCACTTAGAAATTGCAGCCAATAGCTGTTGCAGCATTTGTGAGCTAACCTTTAATAATAGCCCAGGTGTGCTGAGGGCCATCGAGATTTGCAATGGACCAAGGCAGCACATTTTTCCTGGCATCATTTGGAAGAAAGCGATCAAAACCCACAAGTCTGTGTTATTCAAGGACATTACAAAATCCGATGCAAATGTCCTGGGTTAAGTGGAATTTGGACCCAGTGGCGCTCCTCGGTTGTTTTTATTGCACCATTGTCTGCAGTCCCCGCCTGCCTCTGAGTACATCTCAACCCCTCCTCATAGGTGAGCAGAAAGAACGAGCAGCAGTTTTGTTCTCAGCACAATAAACTAGAATTCGGCGTAAATGGCATGGTTGGGGCTGCTTGGCCAGAAGCAACTGCAGAGCAAGATCAACAAAAACCACTCAGGAGAGGGCTGATGAGAGTAAGTGGACCGGCCGCGGACCGTGGGTGCTCAGTGGGTGCCTGCTGCCCGCTCTCATATTTTCTAATTCTTCCCGTCTGTGATGTGACTCTACTATCCATAGGCTGTCACCCTGCACCATATGTGCAAATGGAAATATATGAGGAGTGAGGAAGTGCTTACATCCATGGTGCAACTGGGTCGGGGGAGGGAGGAAGAAAGGAGACAGGAAATTATATTTATACGGCAAGGAAAATGGTGATTCTGAATTGGACGTGCCATCACTCATTATCTGCGGTATCCTGTGCTGGTTTATGGCTAGATACAAGGTGCAGTCAGCTGCTGGCTCCATTAGGTCCTGGCTTATCAGTCCTAGTGTGTCCAACTTAGGAATTACTATTGGTGTGTTGGCCTGGGTGAGGATGTGTCAGGGCCAGCCTGACAAGGTTGAGCCGGCTGAGGCAGGGAGGTGGGAATTGAGAAAAGAAAGAAAGACAGGAAAGCGGGATCGGGAGGACTCCAGTTCTCTCGATGAACTGAAGCAACTTTATTAGCCACACAATCCTATTTATACATAACACACTGAATAGGAGGTCTGTCAAGAGGAATGTATTCTTTGTTCCTCTTAATCTCTAAGGGAGAGACACAGCAGAAGGACAAGTTCTCAGTACAGCATATCTCAGTAAATAGTTACAGACTTCTTGGTAAGCTATGAAAGGCTGTTCTCATTCTACAAATGTTGCTCTCATTCTACTGATAATCACCATCCCAAACAAGTCTGGGAAAACTGTGTGGGTAAGGGTCCCAGCCTTGCTAGCCCCTTCAGGTGCAAGGACCTTGTTGCCAGCTTTCTGGCCCCCAACAAGGATGGTCAATAATGTCAGCTCTGTCAGACCAACTGAGGCAGCTGCCAGTCATCTCTAGGTGCCACCACCAGCAACTGTTATAAAGGAAAGCGCCTAAAGGCACACTCTCCTTAAATAAGCCAGCGGACTGAGTTGGAAAGGAATGGAGGAGAGGAGGGACCCCAAGAAATGCCAGGGTTAGCACCCCGCAAAGCATAAGATTTTATTATATTGCTTTTTAGATTTCTACCACACTCATCCTTCCTGTCCTCTTTCTCCTCGCCTTTTGACTTCTTTCTTCAGTCTTCCTTGCTTTTCTCTTCTAAGGACTTTTAAATCCCATCTTTTATCTTAAAAACAATCGTTCCTGAGCCATTCGTGGGTCAGCAAGAATGCTTCCTTCATATGCTTCTCAAAGTTTAATGTGTGCACAGGTGTGATAAAACACAGAGTCCCAGACTCGAAAGCAGAGATTTTTATTTGGAGGTGGGACAGGTAGTTTGCATTCAACGAGCCTCTGGAACAGAGAGTGGTAGCTGACCACACTTGAGAAGCCCACCCAGGAGTTCTGTGCCCCCCCAGCTGGGCGTGGCCCAAGTGCTAAGTACGGTTTCAAGAGCCCTATGGACACTGTTATTCTCATGTTCAGAGGTTATGAAGGCAAGCACTTGCTTCTTTGTGTAAGAGTCTGAGTCTAAATGTCCTCACGTTTACTCATCACCATTTCCTTGAGAAGTAATGGAAATGTCCTTGTGTCCAGACCACCCACCCAGAGATTATAACCAGGCCCAGACGTTGGAGGCAAATCAAATGAGTTGAGGTGCTGAGCTTCCCATGTTAATTAAGCTGCCTTCGGTGCCGATGAAATCTTAAAGGTCACAAGAATAATGTCAGGGTTAGGATACATTTATAAAGGAGCAGAGTCATTTTGAGGGTGGGAGCAATAGCCAGCTTCCTGGAGATTTCTTAGGCATTCTTATTGCACAAAGAGGAAAAGCTTTGGAACAGGGGCAGGAAGGGGTCCTATTTGCCAAAGTGACCCTTTCTCCACTGTAGGAGCTTCTTGCTGCGGGGAGACTACACCTCTCTGTCCTGTGCTTGCTCTAAGCCCTGGCAGGCTCATCGAAAACTATGAAGTTCCACAGGATATTATTTCATTTCATAATAAGTACTCTTAGAAAAATTAATTTTCAAAATAGTTCTCTTGCCCCATAAATGAAATCCATATAGGTCGGGAGATAGATACTTTCCTTAGAAAACAGAAAATGAGTTTTCAAGGAACTAATTCTTATATAAATATAGCCAGGCACTCACTGTTCTGAGTGCTGGGCATGCAAAGGTGTATGCAATAGCGGTGTGGCTACGTGGACAGTGCAGAGGTCTTGAACGTTGGTGTAACGGGCATGAAGCAAGGGATGGGTGGGCACACGCCGGTTCTGGAGGGCTTCATCAGTCATGCTAAGGAGTTTGAATTTTTCTTTTTCTTTTTATTTTATCTTTTAAAAATATTTTTATTGATTTCAGAGAAGAAAGGAGAGGGAGAGAGAGATAGAAAATCAATTATTAGAGAGAATCTAATCGGTTGCCTCCTTCGCACCCCACACTGGGATCGAGCCTGCAACCCCGGCATGTGCCCTGACCAGAAATTGAACTGTGACCCCCTGATTCATAGGTCGATGCTCAACCATTGAGCCACGCTGGCTGGGCTGAAATTTTTCTTTTTTTAAATGCAGTGGGGAGCCATCAAAGGGAACTAATATAAAAGCTGGACTAGACCTTTCATATTAAATTAAGCACACTCAGGTTGGCAAGTTATGGAGACACATTCACTCCATTTACCTCATCACATGTATTATGACGGACTGAATATTTTGTCCCTCCAAAACTCATGTATTAAAATTCTATGCCCTGATGTGATGGCATTAGGAGGTGGGGTCTTTGGGAAGTAATTAGGATTAGATGAAGTCATGAGGATGGAGCCTTCATGAATAGAATTAGTGCCCTTATAAGAGAGCTTCCTTCCTCTGCTCTGCTCTGTGCCATGTGAGGATACAGGGAGAAAGAAGTCAGCAGTCTGCAACCCAGAAGAGGACTCTCACCACAACCTAACCAGGCTGGCACCCTGATCACAGACTTCCGGGCTCCAGACCTGTGAGAAATAAGTTTCTGTTGCTTGTAAGCCTATGGTACTTTGTTATAGCAGCCCGAACTAAGGCATGCATTACCACATCAATCCACAGACTATTACACAAGTTTGTTATAAAACAAGTCTTGCACTTGTTGACAAGGCAGTAGAAACTGACTGAACTTCCTTTATCACATGGCAATCTAAAGCAATGTTGACTATGATCCCTTCTTTGCTAGTTGTAACTTTCAAAACACTCCTAAGGCCTGATAGAGTAGAAAGCATTCTTCTCTCATCAGTGCCCAGATGGACCCTTCACTGCTGGCTGCCTCTCTGCTGCAGGCAGCCGGGCTTGGAAGGGAAGACATGTCACCCCCTTTCACAAGTGTGATGATTTGTGGCTGAGACGGGAGAGTCTGCACTCTGAACCACATGCCCCCTGGTGCAGGCAGGCTAAGGAAAGATGAATGGCATTATAAGACAGACATCTGAATGTTTCATATTAAATTAGTCCCACAGAGCGCCCAGAATTCTCATTCCATAAATCACCAAGTAAAATAAACTCACTCCCAGGTTAGATTGCTGTGACTCTGGCCTGGGGTGTCATAGATAATCTGAGAACAGTTAAACATTTGTCTGAAATAGTAATAATTTTCAGCATATTTACTCAGTGACATGGAGGTGACCCAGACTGATCTCTGTTGCCAGAAACAGCATGTAAATGGGAGTCAGCCAATTTAGGAGATTTCCAAACACGAGTCACTGCTCCTCGCCCCCTCCACCTACTCGGAAACTGCCATGAGCTGCTTAAAGAGCTGCTGGGGCTGAGATGAGCAAAACTCACCACCAATGACAGTAGGTGTGAAAGAGCCCTGATGTGCCCACCCCTTCGCTACATTACTATTGCAGCACCACCTTGAAATCCACCTTTACCTGGCCTTGCTCTCAGCATCACAAAGCTGGGAGGCACCTTGATTCCACTAAAGCCACAATTCTCTTCAATGACAAAGGTTTATTCTGAGAATAATTTACCTCTCCGTGGACCTATTCTGGTTCTTCCATTGCTGAGAAGACACTGTAGCTACAGGGGGCATAATAGAATGGAAGGAACATTAGACTGTGGTTTTTGAGAGCATTCAGCTTGATGCTGAGTGGTTGGGGCCCCATCTGAGCTCCTGCTTCCTCTTCTATAAAATGAGGAATGTAAAGTCTTCCATCTCTAAAGTCCCACCCAACTTTAAAAGTCTGATTCTGATTCAGTAGTGAGATTCAGTTGGCACCCCAGGTGACCTTGGGAAGCCTATCTCTCTGCTTGGTCAGGCCTTTGTACAGGTGTTCACTAGGACCTGCATCCAGATCATCTCGACCCTCAGAAGCCCACTTTAAATGTTATTAGAGTGACAGAAGGAGGGATTGGCACAGCTTAGTGTTGGCTCAGTCCTGGAGGTGGTTCCTCCCAGGGAAAGATCTCTGGTCTTGGTGTGAAAGGCCTGAATTGGGTCTTGCCTCCTGCCCTGCTGGGCAAGTCCTTTGGTATGAGGATCAAATCAGAAACATGGAAGGGAAAGGCCACTAACGCTGCTGAGTGTCTACACGCACCAGAACCCATGTTGGCCTTCTACACTGTTGTCTGTTTCATTCCATACTCAGGGCCACCCTCAGAAGTAGATCTGTTTTCTACTTCCACTTTCACATTTCACAAATGGTGAAGCTGCACTTCTGAGAGGCAAAATACCTTGCCACCAACCAATAAGTGGCAGGGCCGGTATTGGAGCCCAGATCTGCCTAACCTCAAAGCCTGTGCTTTTTCCATTATTCAGTGCTGTAGGAATTTCAGGCATGGTTATTGGTAATGCTAAAACTGAGTTCACTGATGCCTTCAAGGAATAGTTTTATGGTCTAGTCCAGTGATGGTGAACCTATGACATGCGTGTCAGAGGTGACATGTGAACTCATTTTTTTGGTTGATTTTTCTTTGTTAAATGGCATTTAAATATATAAAATAAATATAAAAAATATGTCTTTGTTTTACTATGGTTGCAAATATCAAAAATTTCTATATGTGACAGGGCACCAGAGTTAAGTTAGGATTTTTCAAAATGCTGACATGCCGAGCTCAAAAGGTTCGCCATCACTGGTCTAGTTGCTGCTGTGTTGGAAGATTTCCCCGATGATGGCTAAGTTAGGCAAAGTGATTTGCACTTGGATGCTCAATCTGAGGTAGAAGGAGCACTGCCAAGGGCACGGGAAAGGCCCTGGCCAGCTCATCAGGACCCAGCAAGTCATCAGGGGTCTCATTTCTTACCCCAATGGCTGTATTCATCTGTGTATTAGTTGCTAAGGCTCTGGTAACAAAGTACCACAAACCGGAGGCTTAAACAACAGAAACTCATTGTCTCACAGTTCTGGAGGCTAGAAGGCCAAGATCAAGGTGCCTGCAGGGTTGGTTCCTTCTGAAGTGGGTTTGGGAAGGATCTGTTCCATGCCTCCGCCCTAGCTTTGGGTGGTTTGCCAGCAATGTTTGGCATCCCTTGGCTTGTAGAATCATCACCCGATCTCTGCCTTCACCTTTACATGTCATTCTCCCTATGTGCCTGTCTGTGTCCAAATTTTCCCTTTTTTATAAGGACTCCAGTCATATTGGATTAAGGGCCCACCCTAGTCCAGAATGACCTCATCTTAACTAATTACATTTGCAGTGATCTTATTTCCAAATAAGATCACAGTCTAAGATGCTACAGGAGTGGGGCTGGGGGCGG
>NW_005365325.1:1004949-1065234 GCF_000412655.1 Myotis brandtii
CCGTGGGGGAGGGAAAGCACTTTTCAATTCATAACAGTCAGCAGCAAAAGCCCCAACCCTCACCCACACATGCACTTCACGTGAGCACCAGTGCTCTACCTGAAAGATCACAGCGTTCTTTCTGGAAGGCATGTCTCTCTCCCTTTTATGTCTTTCATGTTTCTTACTAACACTGGAGTCCGATATTAATGGAAAAACCATTAAAAAGAAAACTATTATCCTATGAGGCAAAGTGAATGCACTCAACTGTAAAAGGAAGACTTATCGATCAATTTCAGGTAAACCTTGCTTGTCAGACACTTTGCAGCTAAGGAATGTGTTTTTATTGCCTGGCCAGATAGTTCTGATTTCCGGTCAGTCTTAGTAAAGACCCCTTTTATAACGTTGATAAAATTTTATCACAGAGCCATGAAAACAAAATTAGATTTCATAACTCACATCAAGCCTTGAAAGGGATGCCTCTATAAATTTTACAAACCTTATCAAGTTTTAACCCACCTATTCTGATAAATATTTTAAAAATAGCAACTTCTACTGAACCTCGTGGATATGTATGTGTGTATATAAATTAGTGTGTGTAAAAATATTTTCTTTTTCTCCCTCTCTCTCTTACAGGAAAGAAAACTTTCTTCGCCTATTTGTAAACAGAAGACTGTGACAGAAAAGCCTATTATTTAGATTGCAGAACACTCTGAATTTAGGAGAATCCACTTCTATAAAAGAAATCTGTGTCATATATTTAAAATTTAGTCCTAAAATGTATCCTTTGAAATGACTAGCCCAGCAGGTGTGGGTCAGTGGCTGAGCATTGACCCATGAACCAGGAGGTCATGGTTCGATTCCTGGTCAGGGCACATGCCCAGGTTGCAGGCTTGATCCCCAGTAGGGGGCGTGTAGGAAGCAGCTGATCAGTGACTCTCTCTCATCGTTGATGTTTCTATTTCTCTCTTCCTCTCCTTTCCTCTCTCTGAAAATCCATAAAAACATATTTTAAAAAATATTTAAAATGACTGGATTTTTCATGGGCAGATTTTGAAGAATCATCAACACTGATAAACCATCTATAAATCATCTATAAATTCCTAATAAGACACATCATAATCAAGGGCAGTGTTAGCCATAGATATTTTATATTCAAGTAAAATTCTGTGTGTACATTCTCTAGTTTTTCCAGTATATACAGTGGCCTATTGGGGGTAAAAATTATGTGTATATTGAGCACATCTTGTCTCCCCAACCAGAAAGTAAGTACATCAAGGGACAGGGCTGTGCCCACAAGGGCCCAGGGATAATGCCCAGCAGTCCTCCTCCCAGAGCAACATGATGGGACGGACGATGAGGCTCAGCCATCTTTCACTCTTGCGGACCACAGACTGGCATTACATCTGTACAACAGGCACAGAGGATCTACTTGATAGGATTTCATTTCAGTCAGTTGTGCAGGAACTGAAACCCTCAGAGTCAAATGAAATGGAGTTATAGTTGGATAGTCCTTTCTGCTTTTCAGAGGCTAGAAACACTTCTCCAAACTGTGCAAATAAAATAAATGTCATGGTGTCAACCAGGCCTCCGATATTCTTGAAATATATCTTTGATGACTGTACATTTTTGTTTCAAATGCCAAATTGAAAGAAACACTCAAAAATCATGTGAAATTCCTTATAAATGAATTGACAGCATTCAAAACCTCAATAGATTGTTGTAAGGAGTTCTCAAACTATTCTCGTTCATATACCCCTTTGAGAATCTTTTGAAAGGCCATAAACTTACAAAATGGACCTACAAAAAAATGTTTCTTTCATGCCATTGCATGAGGCTCACAGGTCTACCTGAAAAACATCTGCAAACTCCAAGTAAAAAACTCCTGGTGCCCTAGCTGGTTTGGCTCGGTGGATAGAGCGTTGGACTGCGGACTGAAGGGTCCCAGGTTCGATTACTGTCAAGGACACATGCCTGGGTTGTGGGCTTGGTCCCCCCCAGTGGGGGCGAGAGGGTGTGTGCAAGAGGCAGCCAATCAATGATGCTCTCTCATCATTGATGTTTCTATCTCCCTCTCTCCCTTCCTCTCTGAAATCAATAAAAATAATTTTTTAAAAAGTTATTAAAAAAAAGAACTCCTGGTATAAGAGAAGATATTTCTGAGTTCCATAATCTTTAAGGTTCGGGGGACATAGGATCTGTACTTTTCAATGGGAGCGTTCAAAGTACATGTCCAATGAAACAGATTCTAACTTTCACTGTGGTAATATGTTATGTCGTTACATTAAAAAACAATAAACCATGATGATTTCTTATCATCCCTGAGTGTGACTTTTGCATCTATGAATCTTAAGTGAGAAAAGAGAAGGAAATATAAACTTCTTCACACAGTGGTGTGAACTTTGGGCATTCCTTGGAGAAAGCACTTACTACCTGGGAGAGAAAAGCTAATGAAGTTGACATTTCTTACCATCACAAAGCTGTTTTACTTGCTACTCTTACAGGCAGAAGGGAATACGTATTGTTTCCCTGCTGTCTATCAGGAGAATAATTGGGGAGCGGCAGCCGGGCAGTTCAGCAGAGGAGTGGCTGAGGACACCAGTGCCTGGGAGTCAGTGCTACTGGCCCTAGAAAAACTGTTGGCTTGGAAGCCCCTGCTGTTTCCACTGCTACTTTGGTGCACTTACCTTTTATATAAGGTGGCGATGTTTCCACACGTTTCGGTAACTTGCTGATCATTTTATTGCAAGTCATGTTACAACTGTACTTCAGTTAATTTAGTCAAAGCTTACTGTACTACCCGTCAGAAATGATGTTAAAATGCTTTTTTAACTCCCTTTAAGGTATTTTTTTGAAACCTCCTTCAAACTGTTAAGTTTTTATATGGAAAACCAGGAGCCCAGTGCGTGATTCGAAATCGCGGGGCACCGCCCACCCTTGAGTCGCCAGTCCTGCCCTTCCTCGAAGTCTGGCCCTACTTCCCTCTCCGGCCCTTGAAGCAGCCAGCAGCCACTGCTGGTCAGGCCCGCCCCCAGCGCAATTGCTCGGAGGCCCCTGCTGCCCCACCCCCAATGCTGCATGAGCAAACTCCTCCTGTCCCGTCTGCCCGTTATGGCATCCTGGTTAATTAGCATGTTTCTCTATTTTATATATAGATATATTGGATTATAATTTAATGTCACTGTCCTTGGCTAGAGTCCTAATATTAGGAAGGAGACTCAGCTGGAGGTCAAAGACACCCTCCAAGGCTGTTCAATCTGTTCTCTGCTTTGTTCCCGGAACCCAGCACATACCTGGAACACAGTAGGTGCTCATTAAATGTTTGTAAAATATCAGAGCTGAGGTTCAGCCCTGGCTGGGTTTCTGACTACCCATGGAACATCTATTTTCTCATCTGTGAAAAGACAATAACAATAATTGAATAGTCTCCAAAATTAGGCATACAATGTATATAAAAGAAGTATGTACCATTGTATTATTACAAGGGGAAGAAAGAGATCATAGACTTCGAATTCAAAATAAGATATTTTATGTTATAGAATTTTAATGCTATATTAAAATTAGAGGAACCATCACACCCCAGGCCTTAATGCATCAAAATATTGAGCTTTCTTTCATTCATGCATACAATCTATGACATCTCAGAGCTGCCTTGTGACTGATAATAGCTGATTCATCAGAAGACTCTCAAGTTTTAGATACACTGGATTCTGACAAAGGCAGAGTACAACAAATGTTGAGATGACCTCAGAAACGTTATTGAATCGGTATTTTCCTCTCTTGGGGCCCCAGGAGAATGTCACTTTAACTAACCATCACTGCCTCCACCTCCACTGATGCCCCCAGGGTCATCAGAAGAGGTAGGAGCACAGGTGATAGAGGCAAGGAATGCTAAACTAGGAAACTGCCTGCTACGTATCCAGCACCTTGTTAGTTTTTTCATTCATGAACCTGTTTAGTCCTCACACGTGTTATTAGCTCCATTTTGCAGATCAGGAAACTGAGGCACTGATGTTAAGTAACCTGCCTGCAGTCTCACAACGAAGAAGGGCCAGGGTGAAGCCTGATGCTGAAAGCTGGGCACTACACCCCGCACTCATGTTGTCTGTTTGTTCATGCGAGGAGTATTTATTTATTGCGCACCTTCTATGGGCTAAGTACTTGTTTGATCAAGTTCTGTTTGACATTAGATAACCCTTCTTTGTGTGAAGAGAAAAGGAAGGGCACAGAAGAGGAGGGAAAGAGGAGAAGATGAGTGCAAAGAATAGCCTACTTGTTCCTTTGATTGAACTTGGGAGAAACAACCTTTTTTTTTTTTCTTGCTGCCACTCTCTGAGCTTCTGGAATCTCTCTATCTGATCTCTGTTTGAACTTGGGAAAATATAAAACTTATATTTTCTCTGTTCCCAGAGCTTTCAGAATCCCAAAGCATTTGGTTTAGATTAAATCCGTTGACCGAGGCATTATAATTCGGCTTCAACACAGATGATCCCATCACCCGCCGCCTTATCTAACCGAACCGCTTATTACAGTAACAGAGCGTACTGGTCGGGGGCAGGGGCAGGGCCGGGGGAGAAGGTCACTCAGGTTCAGCAGCCACATGCACGCAGCAGGGTGGTGTCCTTCTAGAATCAAAAGGAGCGGATTCATAAAATCCAATCAGGAGCATGTGTGTGCATAGGAGCCTTTTTTTTTTTTTTGCCTGAATCTAAATTATAGAGATTTTAATAGCTTCAGTAATTAGACAAGTATGCAGTCAACCCCATTATGTTCCTGTGTAATATCACACTCCCCAGGGCCCACCTTCCCTGCTTGCTGGGCTCCCTGCATGGGCCCCTTCCCCCTTACTTTCTGCCATAGGGAAGCAGTTTTCTTTTCAAAGAGCTCACTGTTCACATTGTTTGTGTTTCCTCGATCTGGATTTGCTTTCTCAAGGGTTTCACCATTGCATCGCCCAGTCGTGTAGGCAAAGGACAGCACGGGGTCTGGCCGTTCACGTGCAGCCCCCACAGTGCGCAGGGCACACTCAGGGTGGCACAGTGGACACCACATTAGTCAAGAAGGCACTCAGCTTGACGACTGGCACAGAGAAGACACTTCAAAATGTATACAACTGAGTCTATTTAACAAACTCTTCCTTGTTCAGTTACTGACCTTAAGGGAAGCCAAACAAAACGCAACCTTCACGATCTTAAACCATGGGCTTTTTGTGGGAAATTGCCTTCCTACCTCCCTGATGGCCTCTCGTTATGTATCTCTCTTGTTTTGTAACTTTCTATTTTCCGTAGTGATATTTCACTTTATCAGCGAGGATCACCTCCCCGCAGGCGCCGAGGGCTATATCTGGAGATATATTGGACATCTTGGAGTTTTCTTATTGTTTCCTCTAGAGAAAAAAAAGAAAGAAAGCTGTTGGTGATTGAAATTAAGGACAGGAAGCGCTGTATTACTAAACTAATGCAGGTTAATCACTAGATTGACGGTTTCCATATGCAGACGCATATTTTCCTGGGGGCTGTCAGAAAGGGGCTTTCATCGCCATTTGTTTTTATGAAGATATTCCCAAAGAAGAACATCTGGAGTTTTGTATGCTGAGGTCACCTTTTCCTATTTCCTATCCAGTCCCCTCACCTAAATGAGGAAGAAGAAGGAGAAGAAAAAGAAGAAGAAGAAGAAGGAGAAGGAGAAGGAGGAAGAAGAAGAAGAAGAGGAAGAGCAAGAGGAAGAGGAAGAAGAAGAAGAAGGAGAAGAAGAAGAAGAAGAAGAAGAAGAAGAAGAAGAAGAAGAAGAAGAAGAAAAGACAAGACCTGAACTATCTTTCCTTCACAAGGATCTGAAAATTGTCCCCTGAAAGCAATTCTAGAAGTCTATAAATTTGGCCTCCAAACCACTTAGAAAAGGAAAAAAGAAATAGCATAAAATTAAAATCTTGTAATTGACTTCATTATAATTGGCAAACTGATACTCTTTTTTCTCTCCTGAGTGGGTACCAGACAGACAGAAATAGTAGCGTGGGCCACAGCAGGAGACTTGAAAGTCAGAGATGTTTTCTAAGACTCCATCTAACATCTTTTCTACAGAGACAGATGAAAGGATAATGAGCTGAGGTATTTCTAAAGGATTCTCACAACTTACAACTCAAATAAATCTAGTTTAAAAACATGTGCATGTTTGAGGCTCTAATGGCTCAAAATGTTATAACTAAATATTTTGCTTAACCCAGGAAAGACAGAGGGGGTATCTGAGTGAATTAGAACTTAGGAAGGCCGCCTCTGTCATGGCAGTTTCCTCCAGAAGAGAATGGCTAATTCATACGCGACATATTCTTGTCACTCCTCCCGAGAAAGGATGCTCTGGGAGGAGCCAGCCGCTCAGCATTTCGCTCCTGGTCAGGATTGATTCCAGATGTGGGAGGTACATGCTAGAAAGGGTTTGGAAATGGAGTGGAAATGAAAAATCCCTCAGGCCATTTGAGTGTTGATGACAGATGAGGTAGGTATGTTCAGGTAACTAATGAACGCGCTGGGAGCTGGGAGAGCGTTCGGTCCAGTAGATATTTAACAGGCAGGAAAGACCCAGCTGAGCCATCAGGGCCGTCCTCCCACCCCAACCCATGCACCAAGAACAGGGGGAACGTGGACTCCTGATGGTAACACATAATATGCAAAGCTGAGGCTCGGCGGCTCTGTACACGAGCTGAGTCTTAGTCTTTCCCTAAAGCTAATTCATAATTCGTGAACACATTAAAATTTTTTTATTATTATTTGATTTATTGTGGTGGTTTCATTACTGGAAGAAACATTGAACCAGTGTTCGCTATGTGTATGTCCGAAAGGCCAAATAAGAGGCAGATTAGTAGAGGAATCACAAACACAGATCTTGAAGTGACCCAGGCTTAGGTTTAAGTATTGACTCTGCTACTTCCTAACTTGATCTTGAGGGGGGGGGGGGTTATTCTAAGCCACAGTTTCCTTATCTTTAAAATGAGTATGGCATTAGTATTTATTTTAGAAGCATTGTTTTAAGAATTAAATGAGGTGATATATATGAAGCAAGTAGCCTAATAATTAATGCTCCATAAGTGTAAAGCTAACATAATAATTATTGTTATTCTAGGGATGGAGGTTGGACCAGCAGGTGACACACAATCCCAGCATGGGAAATTACATTCTAGCAATAGAGATGTTGATGCACAAGCACTTTATATTATTAATGCGTTCCTGCTGTTTTCAGCTTTAATATTGGTATTTCAGTTAGAGTTCTTAGTTGCATGCAACAAAAATTTACTCTTGACAACATAAGCCACCAGGAGGTTGCTGGAAGGCTAACAGGAGGCTCACGGAATTGAAGGGATGCCAGAGGACGACCCTTGGAAATAGGAAGCTCAAGAAGCAGAAGGCAGGAAGCAGAGCAGGAGATACACAACCCTCTGGTACCCAGAGAGCCAAGCAGTAATGACTTTCCATCATTCCCTTTAGACCCGGTCACCAGTGCAAAATTCCAAATCTCAGGAGGGATTATCATGTCTGTTTGGCCAAGCTCAGTTTCCATGCCTAATCCCTGGCCATATGGTGGGGGCAGGGAGAAGAAAAATCACAGACTTGAGGGGAAACTAGAATGGTATAAACAAAGAAAATGTATGCTGGTAGCCAACACCCATAAAAGTCTTTCATTACTGACACAACCTTATATAATGCATTCCACAGAAATTTCACTTCTTTTAAGCCATGAACTCTTGGATACAATGATCATGTTGCTCAGGTCATACTCCCAGGTTCTCAGAGCGGGAGAAGACTTAAAAGTGATTGTCAGTTTGTCTTGAGTGAACGTGCAAGAGAAAGTACTGCCCAGGCTCCATCTCCAAACTCTCCAAACTCTCTAGATTGCTGATCAGGTGATAATGCTCTGCGAAGACAGACCAGTCTACATGCACATTCACATACATGCGTACACACACACACACACACACACACACACACACAGGCAAAAACTAAAGCTTGGATTGCCACATACATTCTGCTGGAAGTTTGGGCCCTATGGAAATGATTCAAACACTCCATGAAAGGTGAGCAACACTCAGCCATCCCCAGGTGAGTACAAAGAGTTCTCCCAATGCCCCCTGACAGCAAGATGGTAAACTATCTGATCTCTAGCCAAAGTAAAGATAAAACTGCCTTAACAGGTTTATTGCCATAGGTGCAATAAGTTCCCTTAGAGTCCTGGCCTTTAGTAACAGAACAATCAGTTCTGTTAGGATTGTATACAGTGGTTGGCAAACTGTGGCTCGCGAGCCACATGCGGCTCTTTGGCCCCTTGAGTGTGGCTCTTCCACAAAATACCACATGCAGGCGTGCATATACAGTGTGATTGAAGCTTCATATGTGCGCGCCCACATGTGGTATTTTGTGGAAGAGCCACACTCAAGGGGCCAAAGAGCCGCATGTGGCTCGCGAGCCGCAGTTTGCTGAGCCGCAGTTTGCCAACCACTTATACTATAAGAGAAAACATGGCTGGAGTAGTGACTGTCAAATTAATACTAAATGTAAAGAGTAAGTGGTAAAATCCAGAATGTTCTGAAGTAGTATCTCTCTGTGTCCTCAGGTTCCTCTTCAGTTTTGCTCATTATTCTGTCTCAGTCCCTAGCTTAGTACTCAACAAGCTCATAGTAGATAATCAATAAACTTTCTTTGAACGTCAACCCTCACCAAGTGAACATAGAGGTGCATTAAGATGCCAAATCCTGTAAGGAGTTGTGAAATGTAATGTATCTTTTATATTATCTACTTTGAATTCTGAAGTCTGGCTTTTCTATTTGCTCCAAGTCTTACCCACCTTAGATAAAGCAGGCTACTTCTATTCATCAGCGTCTCCTACTTCCATCCACAATAACTCAAGACCAATCCCTTTGCTGTGGATATTTTCTGATACTTTCCCCTTCCAAGCTGGACCTATAGTTAATTAGTTAGTTAGTTAGCTTTTTAAATCTAGAGATTTGACTAAGACATTTGCCACTCAGACCTCAAACTTTAGGAAGAAAATGCTGGACTATTCCTCATAGAGGAATACTTTTTGTATAACCTTTAGCCCACTAGGTGGCATCTCGGCACACAGAAAGCTGGATCTTTGGCGAACACGCTGTTTATTGCATTGAACTATCTGGTTGTAATATTATTGAAACTCTCAGCATTTGGGACCTGGAAGATTGCTATGCTTCTGTATTAGATAAGAAATGTTCTAATTTCTTATCTTTCTGATGGCTTACTGTTCTGAAATTGCACCCAAGGATCAAAAAGTTGGTATGGAGGCACTCCTATCAGGTAACTCCCATAACTGTGAGGTGTGATTAAAAATATATAAACAACAGACTACCTGGTGACATTTAGGCCTGATTTATAAACATACTAGAGGCCTGATGCACGAAATTCATGCAAGAGCAGGTCTTCCTTCCCCTGGGTGCCAGCACCGGCCTCCCTCTGGCACCCCCGGGCGCAGGCACCTGGGTCCCGGGCTTCCCTCCAGCCGCCAGTCTGGGTTCTCCCTCTTTAGGGTGATCATGGAGTGCCCCCCCCCCAATTGATTGCCCTGCTGGCCGGTGACCTGGGCCTCCCTCTGCAGGGCGATCATGGGGCGATGGCTGGGCCCCCGACCGATCACATCGCACCACCTTGGCTGGCTTGGCGCCAGTGGGTGTCATAGCGTGGTCCCAGATGGTTGTCCGGATTGTCATTCCACTGCTCAGCCATTGACATCCTAGGCCTGGGTAGGCTTCCCTCCCACATGCTCCTATCGCACCCTATATTTCTGCCATCATCACCCCCATTGCACAGGACTACAACTACCTGTTGTTTAGTATGTGTCTCTGCCTAGACTGTAAGCTCAGTGTAGGCAGAGAGCCTGACTCTTCTTTCACCACTGTATCCCCGAGGGGGTCAGATGAGTGCCTGTTCCTCAAAAAATATTCGCTAAATAAACAAATAAATTTCTAGGAAAGAAGAGAATGTGCAAGGGTCACTCCAAAACACACCATTCAAAATTCCTCCTCCTCCCCCTGCATTGCCACAGATTCCAATCTCAATTATGATGATGATTCTGACCTTTTGCTTTAAATCACCACTAGAGCAAATAGCATCCAAGGACTGCTGTCCAGAAATAACTTTGGCTGTTCAAGCATAATTGAGTGCATTAGATTAAATGAACATTTATTGACCACAAGTAGATAGGAACAACCAAACTTCTCATGCAACAGTTGGTATTCTACCCTCACCAAGGTGTCCCCCTCAAAATAGCTTCTCATCTTACTTTAATTGGATACAGATGGATATACAGGAAACAGTACGCATTGTATAAAAAAATAATTTTTGTCACAAAAGACATTCTTGCAAACAGGACTGGAGCTTTTGGCTGCTTCTGGCAAGGAGATTTTATAAATGAGTCTTTGTAGCAGAGGTCATGAGCTTAGGCTCTGGCATTATACCAACTGGGTTGTAATCCCAGCTCCACCACTTCCTGTCTTGAGACCTCGAGTATTTTATTTAACATCTCATGAAGCTATATTTTAAAAATACCATCTATCTTATAGGGTTGTTGGGAGGATTAAATGAAATGATGTGTATGAACTCTTAGCATAGTGGCTGGCCCTGCAGCAAGAAATCAATAAACATTAGCTATTATTATTATTATTATTATTAATCTGAAAGGCTTTTCTTAGAAGCCCTTTGTACCAGTGACAGCCAAAATGAATATTCCATAGGTTCCCTCATACATCTTTAGGCTCTATCCATTAGATTCTGACACTGTGGCTGTAAATAATAACAAATGAGCCCCAGGTGTACCTCAGCTTTGTGTATTTAAATCAGGAGCCAAAGAATCATGATCCACCTTCCTTTTCCTTCTTGGACTAGGTTTTCTTCTCTATTATTTCTGAGATTAGGTATCTAGCCAGCCCCCACCCCCACCCCCATCCCCAGCATCCCCACCTCTGTCTCCATTTATGCACTCATCTATCTGTTCACTCAATAGGCATTTATTACTGAGTCCTAGGTGTTGTTTACCCACAGATTCCGCCTCTTGGCAAGTTTGTAGTCTGGAGGGAAAGATGAAACATGCACACACACATATAACTAAGAAGAGTTATACGTGATGAGGGTCAGAAGGGATGGCCATCACATAGTAGAATTCTGAGGAAGTAGAGAATCACTGCTAATTCAGCACTCACACTGCGTGCCCAGATAGATAGAGAGATGCTGGTGAAGATGCAAAAGTAAAAAATTTAAAAAATTTTGAAAGCCACTGTTCTGGTGCTTAAGGAATTTGGAAACGTGGAGGGAGACAAAACCAAAGGCATTTCCGGCTGTGTCCCAGCATTAGCACCATGCCAGGACCTCAACAGACCCTTCAGTTGAAGATAGAAATACCCCTTGATTAAGATCCTTGAAAGGAAGAAATTGAAAGCCATGCTACTGTCACCACTGAGAGCAGAAAAGGCCTGGAAAGGCGGGCACAGGAGGTGTTCTGGTCCCTCAAACACTTGGCTTCTGTATTGGTTTGCTGGGGCTGCCATAACAAAGTACCACACACTGTGTGGTTTAAACAACAGACATTCACTGTCTTGAGGCTCTAGATGTCCACAATCGAGCTGTTGGTAGGGTTGGTTTTTTTTCTAAAGGCTGGGAAGGAGGGATCTGTTTTCAAGAGAAGGACAAGCTTGAGCAGAAACATAGAGTAGGGAGATTGGCAAATGCATTGGGGTGTGGCTGAGTGAGAAAAGTACTTTTCAAACTTTATGAAACCACAGAATCCTTCTCGAGGTGAGATTCTATGCAAACCCACCAAATGTTGAAAGCAGCACTCTCTGGTCTAAAATCCCGGCTGCTTTGGAGATCCACAGAGCACAGCTGAAAACTCACAGCTGGTGACTGGAGCATTGGGAAGTCAGCCTGGAAAGGCAGGGTGTGGTCAGCTTAGGGTACCTAGGAGTGGCCGTGGCCTTGGGGACAAGCACGGGCAATGGAGGTCTTTGAGCAGAGAAATGACTATATCTGGGAAATGACTAGACCGGAATCCTTTGGTGATGATGAGACATGGGATGGGTCAGAACAGGGGGAAATAACTTTGTCTTGAACAATATAGGTTTATAGAAATTTACTAAGAAAATTATATACTATTATGTATCCAGAGAACTATAAAAAGTGATCAAATCCTCTGCCTTGCTTTTTCTGAGGCTCAGCTGTTGAAGAACCACTCTGAGCTTCCTTAGAGAGGAGTGAGATTTTGTATTTTATGCAAAATCAGCCTCGATTTATCTAGATTGATAGCAATGTGATTGAAAGCATGGAATTTAGCTCACCCAGGCCTGTGTTTGAATTCCATCTTCTCCCAAAGTTCCTTATACCTGAGTGTCAATCATCTCATCTGCAAAACAGAGACATTTATATAAACCTCATATGATTATTGTGGGGATCAAGTGAGACCATATATTTAGTGTTGGGTATAATGCTTGGCAATAGGATAGCATTGGCAAAGTGATTCTTTTCCAACACAAATTAACCGACCACTGTAAGGGGAAAGTCGGGATGCTAGGCCGCCCAGCAGGGTCACTCACACTCATGCCATCTCGGGGTTCCCCCGAGCTGCCCACATCCTTCCAGGCATTGAGCAAAGTTTCTGGTAGCCAAGGCTCATTCCTGGGGCCCTGTCCACATGCCTGCATTTCATTCCCACCCTTTTCCACTCGGGCTTCCCGCTCCCACATGCTGATCTACATAGTCCCATTAGTGGGTTGAGTCTACAAAAGGATTCCTAGGCAACAGAAGAGAGAAATCACTTTGTCCACACGATGAAGAAGCCTGCTTTGTGGGTACTATCAAGACAGATTGTGCAGCAAATTGGTGAAGGCCACACAGCATGTCAGAACGTGTGTGCAGTAATTGAAAAGTATTACTCGCACACTTTCAGTATCCGGGCAATCTCCCCGCAGACAATGGCATCAAGGGCTGAACTGCACCATAAAGGATGGACTCCAGCCGCCTCCAGGACAGAAGTCAGGCACGTGCCTCCAGGAGTGCAGGAAGGGCATCCACTGCTGTTCTGTTTTCCATGCAGCAGAGATAAGAAAGGAACGATTTCAAAAACAACCTCTGGGCTCACATCCCCCATTTTTAATTTGGCTCAGCATTTCAAGCTCCGGGGGATGCCCACCTGGAGATGCTAGCTCTCACCCTGGTGTTCCGAAGGGTGTGCAGGGTGTCCATCTGGCTGTCCTGCTGATGTGTAGTTCCCACCCGGAAGGCTGGAATCACCAATGTCATCCAATGTCTCTCACCTGGCTGGCGGCTGCACCGGGTTTCAACAACCACCAAAGGGACGATGGTAAAGTGACTTTCAGAAAACAGAGCTAAGGTTTTGTGTTGCCTTAGGAATTTGTTCCTTTGGTGTCCTTGGTTCGGGCCTGTGTGGATGGGCTTTGATTGGATTTTAGACTTGAGATAGAGTTCCTATGAACTCCACTGGGAGCCAGAAGAAGAATGAAGTGACAGAGGGACTGCTGATCTTTGACCCCAGCCCATTGATGGGCGTTGTCATCACTGCTGGTGGCTGCTCTGAACAAGAATGCATTGTCTCCGTCTATTGTGGACTTGCTTCACAGTCGGTCTTTGCGGGGTGTACCTTTAATCAGGAATGTGTTCTTTCTCCAGGGCAAAGGGTGGACGAGGAAGGCAGATCCAGCACGAGTTTCTCTCTCAATACTCCAGACTCAGGACTTGATAAAGAAACATTAGGGGAAAGTGTAACGTTAATAATAATAAGAGTTAAAAATTAATATTAATTCCAATCGTTAATATATACAGGGGTGGGCAAAAGTAGAATAATAATAATAAACAATAAAATAGTTAATAAATAATAATACAAGAATAAATAAATTGTTTCGAGGGCTCACAACTGTAAACCTACTTTTGCTGGATCTGCCTTCCTCTGTATGGTATGCTTACATTGGTTGTTTCACTTAATCCTTTCAACAACCCTGGTAAGTAAGTGCTATCCCAGTTTTCAGAGAAAAATCTGAGGTTTAGTCATATATATATATATATATTCCAGGTGGATCTATGATCTATGATTTGATCCCCAGCAATGAGCAATGCATCCAGTCTGAGACGTAAGACTTACTTGGTGTTACCTCCATGAATCAGGAAGGAAGTTAAAACCAGAGACTTTAGGAGCTCTGCTGCCCACTCTGCAATAGGAAGCGGAGTGCATCTGTGTGAGAAGTTGCTTCACTTCCTTTCTGACTATCCAAAGGGACACCATCTTTCAAGGCTCAGGTCAGAGCCTACTTCTCTACAACTGCTTCCTTGAAAGATTTTTCTGAACCCCCGAATATTTTCTATAATAATCACTGTACCCCAATGAGTTTAGGAACTCCTCATAACAAAACTATTGCTATTTTTTCCATTTTATAGATTAAAAACTGAGCTTAGAGAAGAATTGCCTAAGATCATATTTCTAGGAAGTAACTGAGCTTGAGTTGGAAGCCAGGAGACCGGACCCATGGTCAAGTGTTATGTTGTCTCCTGTCAATTAAAGGCTATATGATATACTACTTGCTCTCAAAGAACTTGCAATCTAGTAAGCAAGGACTTTCCTTTAAGTCTTCTTTGTGTAAATAAACTATCAGCACACTAGGGATTTGGGAGAAATTGCAGAAGGGATTATAGTAACTGCTGATGGTTTTAGGGGCAAGTGCTCTGTCACGACCTGCTCTCTTATACCAGATGCCATGCTTCCCTCGTTCGTGATGTCTCTGTTCTTGTTTTCTTTAGACTCTGATTCACATTGCTATAGAAAATCAACAGGAAAGAAACTACCTCATGCTGAACGTGGGGAAGCATGTCCTATTTTTCTTGATTATTGCCTAGGGCAGTATTTTGTTTTCTTTAAATCAAATCAAGTCATATTTCCAGAGCCTACCCTTACAAAGTGGTGGAAAAAAATGCAGTCTTGGTAATTACTAGGGTCTTTTTCCCTTTCACAATAACATGTTCTTTGGGAGGCTTCCTCATCTGGAAATGGGAGAAGGATGAGAGGGGAGGGGGGTGGAGGACTTCTGACTTTTTACATAAAACAAATAGAAACCCTGTAGGATAATCCCCTCGGGGTGAGAACTAGTAAATAAGAGCTCACTCTGTGAGGAGATATTGCAGGAGTAGACACATTTCCGGGTGTTGTGTCTGGGTAGAAATGGGGAAAATGTCTTTCCTAAAGATCTATTATCAGAAGCTCACACTCTACCAGATTCAGGCCTGAAATACCACAAGGTGAACATGTAGTTAAAATATCTCAGACTCTATTCTTGCGGGGGGGAAAGGGGTGTGGGGGATTCGGGAAGAGACTGGACAATAATCGTGCACCTAAGGATGAGGACAGTGGGTGGGGCGTGAGGGCGGAGGGAGGGGTGGGTAGCTCAGATAACAGTACTCTTGGATGTCTGGCAGAAACAATGGAAATACTAGTCAGAAGACTAGACTTTAAAGAATTCAAAAGAATCGCCATGGATAATTATTCTAAGAAACAGGAGCCAACAATCAAAAGTGGCTGAAATGTGAGTGAATAAGTTACTACAACTGAAAGTCAGTTGAAACAATAAACTGTAGAATCTGTCCTGCAAAGACTTTAGATTTTGGCGTTATCGGGTATAGAATAAAGAGTAATATTGTTTAATATGATTAAAAATAAAAGACAAAATTTTGAGGAATATAAAAGATGGAAACTGTAAAAGATGTTTAAGAGACACAGGAGAGTGATGGTGAAGGTCCAACAAATGCCTATTGGAATTCCAGAACTGCTAACAGAGAGAATGGAAAGAATCAATATTCAATAAGATAACAATGGACAGTTTTCTAGAATTCATGAAAGATACCAATCATCAGATTCAGAAAGTCCAATTGACTTTGTAGTGAAACTGTAGAATACCAAAGACAAAGTGAAAACCTTAAAGCTATCCAGGAAAAACAAAAAAACAAATTAACTACAAAGAAACAACAATTAGAATCACATACTTCTTAAAAGCAACAATAAAAACCAGAAGACAGAGAAACAATATCTTTCAAAATATTGAAAGAAAATTATTGTCACTCTAGAATTCTATGCCATGCAAAGACATCTTTCAAGAATAAAGATTATGCACCAACATTTTCAGGCAAACAAAAAAGTGTGTACTATCAACAGATGCTCTCTCATTAAAAGAACTTCTGAAGAATTTCTTCTGAGAGAATAAAAAATAATCTCAGAAGGAAGGTCTATCCTGCCAGAAGTAATTGTTAGCAAAGAAAATATAAACATATGAGAAAATCTATAGAAACCTTGATGTATAAAGGAATGATAATATTTAGTCTGTTGGGCTAAAAAAAGAAAGATATAATGAAAACCCTGCACAATAGTATTTCAGTCGAGAAGGAGAGGAGTGGAATTAATGATCTAAGCTCTCTCAACATGATTTAAAGAAGTGTAGAAACACTGATTATCTTTAAACAAAATTTTATTTTCAAACTTACAGAAGAGTTGTTAGGACACTATAAAAAAAACTGCCCTCCCCCTAACCCCCGACAGTAGTAGCAAACCCCATTTGACAGTAGTAGCAAACCCCCTTACCCCTGAATATTTGTGTGTGATTTCTACAAACAAGAACATGTTTCTGCATAGCCACAATTAACCATAAGAATCAGTACATTAACATCAATACATTGCCACATCTAATTCTCAAACCTATTCAAATCAAATTAGACCAATTGTCCTAATAATATCCTCTATAGCAAAAGCATTCTGTTTAGAATCATGTGTTGCATTTACTAGTAGTTGTTATGTCTCTTTAGTCTAATCTAGTAATGTTTCCCCCTGCCTTTCATGATCTTGGCACTGGAAAATCACAGGCCAGGTATTTTGTAAAATGTTCCTCATTTGGATTTGTCTAACGTTTCCTTGTGATTAGATTTAAGGTAATGTATCTTTGGCAGAAATAGCACAGGAGTGAAGCTGTACTCTGTTGCACCCTGTCTTGTAGCTGTCCGTTTCTGGAGATGCTAAGTCTAATCACTTGATTGAAGTGATATCTGCCAAACTTTCCACTCACTCTGATAAATCTACTCTTTTTTTTCTCTTGGTAGTTAGTAAGTACTTGATGGGAGGTGTAACAAAACTATGTCAATAGCCCTTTGCTCATTGAATTTTCAATGAGCTACAGTATTCATGTCAGAGGGACTCGTGCTTTCTTATTTTATTAAGTGGGTTAGAGTCCATTATTTTCATTTATTTTGAAGTTCACATTGTCCTCAATTTTATCACAGAGAGCCCCTTCTGGATGGCTTCTGAGTTGTTTTGAAATATCCTCAGCATCTGTTGAGCACTGACCTACATTGTGACACAGAAAGGTATTCCAGGCCCACCTTGTTCTTTCTTTTCAGCCCCCACAGGAAGGCTTTCTTTACCCTGCTCTGGCTCCCACACCCCATGCAGGGCCACCATGCTGACCAGAACCCCTCTTAACCCGCCTTAATTTTGACTCCCCCACAGGCTGCCTTCCCACGTGAACAGTCTCTTCACCCCTCTCGGACTTCAATACCCTGAACCAGAAACCTGTCTTTATCCCCACCCTCATCTCCTGCACGGATGCCTCCTTGTCCTGCTTAGATCCCAGATCTCCTTCCAGAGGGTATACCCAACCCACCCACTGAAAGTCCAACACCTCTCACCAAGTCCCCCTTCCAGGAGGTTGCCCTCCTCGTTCTGATCAGGCTCTAACGCCTGTTCCAGGCAGGCCTCCTACATGGACACCCTCCTCCTGCACTCTCCTCCTGTGCCAGGCTGTCTGACCTTTACCAACTCTGCCCTGGTGGGGACACTTACCTTGTTAAGCCCACCTGATGGATTTAGGACCAAGTTGCTTGGAAAGGGAAGGGAGGGAAAGTGAAGGAGAGGGAAGAAAAGGAAGGAAGCAGGGAGTGAAGAGGAGGAAAAATGAAAAAGAAATAAAAAAGGAAGAATTTTTTAAAGCATGTTAAACTAAAATGCATGTTTAAAATTTGAGGGTAAATCCCAAAAGGAAAGAAACTAAATCAATCAGAGAAATAACAAGGATGGAACGAAACAAATAAGAAACAAAGAAGGGCAGGAGCAAATAGAAAGTACTAAGTTGGTAGAATTTAATGAAAAAGAACTACACGATCCAGTTAAAAGATAAAGATGATCAGATTGGACACAAAAACAGGATCCATCTACCCACATGGTTCACAGCAGCCAGACCCAGAACATTAGGATACAGAAAGTTTGAAAAGGGCCTGAGTTATTCCCCCTCAGACTCATACCCTCATTCTCCTGCTCTGAGGAAGCAAGAGGTATCATAGTCCTAGTGGTAAAGGAGGGCTCTGCTTGGGGTGGGGACCTTGAAGAAGGTGTCGGAGCCAGAGCAGGGTGGAGGGCTTCGTGGAAAGAGCCAGATCGTCCTGGAACATCTTGTGTCATAAATAAGGCAATGCTCATAAATGCTGGGGACACGTCCAAGGACACAGAAGCCAGTGTGAAGGGTCACACACTACTCAGATCAAAGTGGTGCTGGTCCCAGGGTCCTTCCCCCGTCCAGCTGGTGTCTGTCTGTGTTGGGTCAATGGGCGGCTGAGTTTGGACTGACAGTGAAAAAACACGGCCAGGGGTTTCTTCCCTAGTCTCTCCTTTAAGTCTCCAGCACATGGATATCGCCTCCATTGCTACTGTGCCTTCATTGTCACTGTGCTCCCACCTCTGCCAGCTGGCCACAACCCCCAGGCTCTGACATCAATGTGTGTCCCCTTTGACTGCCAATCCCATGCCAGGTAGCAGCTTCTTATGGTTGCTCATCACCAAGTTGTCTTATCATCCCTGTTGGGTTTCTCAGATCTTCTGTGATGTGTGTAACCCATTTCCTGAATTCAATTCCTTCCGGTTAGATATTTAAGAGGGTTTCTGTTTTCTTAATTGGACCCTGACTGACACTCCGGGCAAATACTGGCAAAAAGAAAGATGGTGTAATTATATTAACACTAGACAGAATAGACTTTAAGGCAAAAAGCCACAGTGTGATAGAGAATATAACGTAATTCTAAATTGTATGCACCTAATAACCTAGCAAAATACGTGCAGCAAGTGTCAACAAAATTACAAAGAAAAATGGACAAATCACCATCAGACCAGGAGACATTTAGCCCATTTCTCTCTGTAATTGATAGTGCATGCTGTCAAGGAATAAAATATAGAAGATTTGTACAGTATAATTAAGAAACTTGATCTGGCAGACATTATGAAACACCATACCAATAGCTGGAGAAGGCACACATTTTCCCAAGCACACGTGGAGCCCAGATTACAGCTTAGGCCATGAAGTCGGGCTTCACAAATTTCACAGTGTCAGGCAGACCACATTCCTAACCATAGCACAGTATGTTAGAAATCAACAACAAAAAGATAATTAAAATAACCTCATACATGGGGGAGGAGGGAATATGGGTAAAAAATGAAATCATAATGGAATTTTTTAAAATATATTTTATTGATTTTTTACAGAGAGGAAGGGAGAGGGATAGAGAGTTAGAAGCATCGATGAAAAAGAAACATTGATCAGCTGCCTCCTGCACACCTCCTACTGGGGATGTGTCTACCACCAAGGTACATGCCCTTGACCAGAATCAAACCCGGGACCATTGATCAGCTGCCTCCTGCATACCTCCTACTGGGGATGTGTCTACCACCAAGGTACATGCCCTTGACCAGAATCAAACCCGGGACCCTTCAGTCTGCAGGCTGACGCTCTATCCACTTAGCTAAACCAGTTAGGGCCATAATGGGATTTTTTAAATGCTTATAACTGAAAAAAAGTAAAATAGCATTTAGAGGGGGAACTTATTGCCTTGTAAATGTAAACACAAGGAAAGAAGGAAGGCTGAAAATTAAGAACTTTAGAACAACAGAATAAACCCTAAGAAAGTAAAGAAAATGTTAAAAATAGGAATAAAGGATATAAAAATAAAGGGAAAGATTGATAAATTTCATGACCTTAAAATTAAGAAATTCTGTTCATCCAAAAATGCCATAGAGTGAAAACCAAACACCCCATGCTGGAAATGGCATTTGTAGCATATATTAGCAGTAAAAGATCCATACTCAGAACTTAAGTAATTATTTCCAATCAGTAGGACAAACAACCCAACCAAAACTGGGCAAAGAAATAAACATTTTAAGATGAGGACACTTGCACTAACACATGAGTATAAAAGAAGATGCTCCACTTTATTAATAACCAGCTAACTGCAAATTAAATCCCCAGTAAATTTCCACTTGATATCCAGAAGAATGGCGAACTTTCAACATGTGACACTCCTATGTGTTGGTGAGGATGTGGAGCAAAGGGGACTCTCATTCACTGCTGATGGGAGGGTACATTGAGACAACTATTTTGCTGAATAATTTGACTTTGCTTAGTAAATTTGGACATGCATATGCCATACAATCTGTCAATTAATTTCCCAGGCATTTCCAAAATTAACTGATGTACTTATGCACCAGTGGACATGTACAAGACCTTCTGCTGAAGCACTTTTTACAATAGACATTACTCTTTATAGCAGTTTGAGGTTCACAACAAAATTAAGCAGGAAATAGAGTTACTATATTCTCCCTGCACCCATACAAACACACATCCACCCCCCTACCCCCAATCGATATCCCTCACCACAGGGGTACATTTCTTTCAATCTATGAACCTACATTAACATATTACTATCACCTAAAGCTTATAATTTACAGTAGGGTTCACTCTTGGTGTTGTATATTCTATGGGTTTTGACAAATGTATAATAACATGTATCTACCATTGTAGTATCATCTTATATAATAAAAGCCCAGAGACCATAACAGCGTAATGACCAGAATGACTACTCGACCAGTCGCTATGAGGTGCACTGACCACCTCTGGGTCCTTCTCCCCCAGCCCCCAGGTTCTGATCACCAAATGGCTAATGGGGAACTGGGGTGGGTGGTGGTGGGGCAGGACTGGGAATTTGCTAGGGAAACCAGGTGGGTGGCGGTGGCGGGGCAGGACTGGGGTCTGGTGAGTGGGCAGAAGATGGCCCTGATCGCAGGCTAGGCCTAGGGACCCTACACATTCACAATTTCGTACACTGGGCCTCTAGTATTAAATAGTTTTCCTACCTTAAAAATCTCCAGTACTCTGCCTATTCATTTCTTCCTCCCCTGGCAACCACTGATATTTTTATTATCTCCATAGACCTTCCTTTTTCAAAAGGTCATATAATTGGAATCATACAGAGTATAGCTTTTTTTTTAAGATTGAATTCTTTCATGTAGTAATTCACATTTAAACTTCTTCATGTTTTTACATGGCTTAATAGCTCATTTTTTATTAGTGTTAAATAATATCTCATTATTTGGATGTACCATAGTTTACTTATCCATTCATCTACTGAAGGGCATCTTGGTTGTTTCCAAGTTTTGTCAATTATGAATAAAGTTATAAACATCCGCCCTGACCAGTTTGGCTCAGTGGCTAGAACATCAGCCTGCGGACTGAAGGGTCCTAGGGTCGATTCCGGTCAAGGGCATGTACCTTGGTTGCAGGCACATCCCCAGTAGGGGGTGTGCAGGAGGCAGCTGATTGATATTTCTCTCTCATCGATGTTTCTAACTCTCTATCCCTCTCCCTTCCTCTCTGTAAAAAATCAATAAAATATATATTTTTTTTAAAAGTTATAAACATCCATGGGTAGGCTTGTGTGGACATAGTTTTCAACTTCTTTGGGTAAATATCAGGAGTATAATTGCTGGATTGTATGATAAGAATATGTTTAGTTTTTTAATAGACTGCCAAACTGTCCTTCAAAGTGGCCATACTATTTTGTATCCCTAAGAGCAGTGAATGAGAGTTCCTCTTGCACCACATCCTCCCCAGCATTTGGGGTTGTCAGTGTTCTGGATTTTGGCCTTTCTAATAAGTATGTGGTGGTACCTCATTGTTGTTTTAATTTGCATTTTCTTGATGAAATATGAAGTGGAGCATCTTTTCATATGCTTATTTGCTATCTGCATGTATTCTCTAGAAAGGTGTCTGTTAAGGTCATTGGCCCATTTTTTTTTAAATCAGGTTGTTGGTTTTCTTGTTGAGTTTTAAGAGTCTTTAAATATTTTAGAAAACAGTCCTTTATTAGATGTGTTTGCAAATATTTTCTCCCAGTCTGTGCCTTGTTTTCTCATTCTCTTGATATTGTTTTTCACAGAGCACAAGTTTTTCATTTCAATGGGGACCAACATATTAATTCTTTCTTTCATGGATTGCATGTTTGGTATTGTATCTAAAAAGTCACTGCCATACCCAAGGTCATCTAGATTTTCTCCTATGTTATCTTCTAGAAGGGTTATCATTTCATGTTTTATATTTAGACCTGTGATCCATTTTGAGTTAACTTTTGTAAAAGGTGTAAGGTCTGTTCTAGATTCTTGTGTGTGTTTTTTTGTATGTGGATGTCCAGGCGTCTCATACCATTTGTTGAAAAGACTATCTGTTCTTTTGTATTGTCTTTGCTCCTTTGTCAAAGGCCACTTGACTATAATTATATTGTTCTATTTCTGGGCTCTCTATTCTGTTCAGTTAATCTGTCTAGTCTTTTGCCAATAGCACACTGTTTTTGATTATTGTAGCTTTATAGTATATCTTGAAGATGGATAGTATCAGTATTCTAACTCTATTCTTCTACTTCAATATTGAAGTTGCTACTCTGGGTCTTTTGCCTCTCTATGAAAACTTTAGAATCACTTTGTTAATACTCACAAACACTTTGCTGGAATTTTTATTGGGATTGTGTTTCATCTATACATCAAGTTGGGAAGAACTGGTATCTTGACGATATTAAGTTCCCTTATCTATGAACCTGAAATATCTCTAGCTCTTCTTTGATTATTTTCATCAGAGTTTTATACATATAGATATTATAATATTTAGTTAAATTAAGACATAGGTATTTCATTTTGGGGGTAATTTAATATAAATGGTCATTTGTTTTTAATTTCAAATATCACTTGTTTGGTGCTGTTTATAGAAAAATGACAGACTTTTTCATGTTAATTTGTATCCTGCAATAATTCCTGATTGGTTCCAGAATTTTTTTTTTGTCAATTCTTTAGCATTTTCTACATAGAGATTATGTCATTGTAGACAAAGATAGTTTTATTTCTACCTTCCCCATCTGTGTACCTTTCTTCCTTTTCTCATCTTATGCCTCTGTAAGGTAAGTAAGCAGAGGTATGGGTGAATTATAAAAGAAGCTTTAAGTTATTGGCAATATTCATTTTTTTAAGCTGTTTGGTTAGTGCATAGGTGATTTTAAATTTATTATTATTTCAAATGTACACATATTCTACATACATTCTTTTACATGGATTCTATATGTTATCAAATAATTGAAATGCAACGTAATAAAGCAACTGCATAGATTTAAGTGGATTCAGAGAAGATTTGGAGAGGAGTTTACAACATAGGAGCAGAGAAGGGCAGTTTATGTAGAAGGTTCATATGTATAAAATAGCTTGTGCTTTGGGGGAACTGTAAGAAGTTCAAGATGCTTTGGAGCCAATTGGGGGAAATGGGCACTATTGATTCTTGATAATCGCGGAAGGATTAAATGACAAAAAGAGGAACGTCATTTCTGTAAGTTTCCTCTTAGTACGTTTATCACATGCCCAAAACAGAATAAAGTGGTCTGAACCTTTCTTTAGAATAAAACGACCAGCCCCGCCTCAGAGCTTAGAGTTCTAATCCTTGGCTAAACAAGCAGGGAGTTCTGCAGGGCCATCTGCATCCACTCAGCCTTCTTCCCATTTGGCCCTGCAAAACTGTTCTTTCTCAAAGTTCAAGATTTTTAATCCCTCTGGACAAGGCTTCACTAATTAAAGCCCAAACAACCTTAAAAGCAAATGAGCATTTGGGGCCACTGGCACCATTCCATGGCTCTGGACCCATTGTTTTTGTTTCTTAATTCTCAAAAAGACGTCTTTGTTTAATTCTAAGCTTCCCTAAGTGCCCTTTTCTCACTTTGAGTCTTACCCCTCCCTCCTGGCTCTAGTGTAGTTCACCACAATCAGTCTAGCAAAATCCCACCGAAAAGCTCATCTCTTTTGTGGTCCCCTGATTTGATTCTCTGTAAATACTCATTACACCGGCCAATTCCTTGGCTCAGTCGATACTTACAGTTGTTTCCCATGTAAAATTTCCAAGAGAGAAAATACAGATGCAAAGTGTATGCTAAGTGCAAAGAGCAAAGCAGATAACAGAAAATGAGGTTTGGGAAGTAACCCTTGATGCACCACATGAGAGTATTTCAAGGAAGTCAGAGTTCATGGGTAGCCTTTTCCCCCTTCAGTTTCCAAGGTCATATCTGGGAAACAAAAACAGAAACACGAAAGAAAGAAGGAGGCTGCTTCTACACTGGAAAACTTAATAATGGGTCATCAGTAACAGATAAGCTTTCAACACTTGCTTGGTGGGTTACTGGCAGAAAAAGAAAAGAGAGAAGCCATCCTGTCCTGAGACTGCCTGATCTACTTAAGGGTTAAATGCATTGCATTTTGATCATGCCTGTCTCATTTTCCTCTGTGGCAAGCCTTAACTTTTTTACCTTTGATGGATAGCATTTTCATTCAAAGATTTTTCCATTGTTGTAAGTTAAATTGTTTCTTAAAAGTAATTGCAGTGCCCTGTGCTCAGCAAATCAATAAGGAAAAAAAGTGTCCATCGCGGGGATCTTTGTCTCCTTAAGGACAAAAGTAGCATGTGTTACACGAATTAACAAAGTTCAAAACAGTGTAATAGTTTTGCCTCTCTTTCCCCCCATGATCAGATAAAATCAAAGCTTCCCTAATGAATTCTCTTTTCAGATCTAGGTATTAGTTGTGTCTTTGAAAGCAGTTGATAGGCTTTTGCATAACTAAATGCTCTCCTCCCCTCCCCTTTCAGAAAGCCCTCGGATGCCTGGGAGGCTGCGGTGGTGGTGTTTCCACAGGCAGGGAAGCAGCTGGCACTACGTGGATACACTACCTGGATGTATTAATCCCCCAGCAGCACAGGGCCAGTGGTCATGGATAAGGTTAGCATCTGAACTGACTTAGAATGACCAACGCTAGCTGCTTGCATACTGATTGAATCTTGAAAATAAACAGAGGGTCACACACAGATCAGCCTAAGCGGAGTCACCTTGATTTAATGTTTCAATTACAATGGTTCAAGGCCCCACCTCATTGGTCAGTGGAAAATCTGTAGCAAGTGATCCCCTCCCTGATCCTCCTAAAGACCCTAATGTCCCTGGGGATTCCCAGGGGGCTTACATTTCTCCTGTCACTTTCACTCTTGCTACCTCCTTCCTTTGAAGCCTCATTTTCACAGGTATCTCCTTTCGGGCAGTTGGGCTCTTTTTCCAGGATAACATAGAGGTTAAGACAGTGATGGTGAACCTATGTCACGCGTGTCAGAGGTGACACATGAACTCATTTTTTTTGGTTGATTTTTCTTTGTTAAATGGCATTTAAATATATAAAATAAATATCAAAATATAAGTCTTTGTTTTACTATGATTGCAAATATCAAAAAATTTCTATATGTGACACGGCACCGGAGTTAAGTTAGGGTTTTTCAAAATGCTGACACGCCGAGCTCAAAAGGTTCGCCATCACTGACATAGAGGTTAAGAGCTCAGAACCCAGGGTCAGTTGTAGCTGGGTAACTGGACAATCCACTCTTCTACTCTGCCTCGTTTCCCCATCTGTAAAAACGGGCTAACAGACTACCTCCTCAGAGGTTGTTGTTGACATTACCTTTAGCAGAAACCCCTTGGAAGAGGACCGGCCAGCACCCGGGGAAACTCTGTAGGTGTCAGTTATTCTCTCTGCTCCTCATCTACCCAAAGGGACACAGCCCTTTCCCTCTGCTTCCCTGAAGCAGACCTTGTCAGTGTGGTGTATGACTCAAGCCTCAGCAGTCAGAGGTGAGTATTTGCAGTCTGACTTTCCAGCAATTACAATTTCTCCACTGGTCCCGCTGAGAGCAAGCTCACTGGTGTCTCCCTGGTCCTCCGGGCTATGACCAGGGTACCTGAGCTGCTCTTCCATGCCCTCCTCACTCCCTCCTCCTCCTTCCTTCTTCTTGGCCCCTCATTCTTTCTCAGGCTCCCCTGGACCCTCCTAACCCTCCCACTGTTTGGCAGGATAGTTCAGCATCGCTCTTTGCTCAGATGTATCTTTCAAGCCACCTCTCAGAAATATGAGCCTAAGAGAACTTGCCAGGCACTTTCCTAAATGAAAAGCTCTTTCAGGAAAGGAAGTATGCCGATCCCACCCTCCACTTCCCAATCCCCCCAACCCCCACCCCAGGGGCAGAAGCAGCTGCCAGCAGTTGTGATTTTTAAAAGCCCCCCTTTCTCTCCGTTTACTACTAATCCTATCTAATAATAGACAAACATGGTAATTAACTGTACCTCCGCTTCCCATAGGCTAATCAGCAGGATATACAAATTAACTGCCAACAAAGATGGCGGCCGGCAGCCAGGCAGCTGAAGCCAACAGGAGGCTTGCTTGCTCCAGTGATGGAGGAAGCCAAGGTTCCCCGTTGTTTTACTTGAATGAAGCCTCAGATGGCTACAATTAAATATGCTCTATTTTTTTTTTCTTGTAGCCAAACCATTTGAAAACGGACAGTATTTGGACATTTATGGAATCACCAGGGACCAGGCTGGAGAATATGAATGCAGTGCAGAAAACGATGTGTCATTCCCGGATGTGAAGAAAGTAAAAATCGTCGTAAACTGTAAGTCCCATCAACTTTTATCAAAACAACCTCAGAGGAAAAATGCTGTCTGAAATTTATGTTGCTGTTTTTAATAGTCTATTGATAAAGACCACTTAATGATGTGAAAAATGCGTATATGTTAAACTATTGGTCAAATTGTTTTATGTATCATCAATTATCCCCAATAATCCCATCATCATTCAGTTGAATGTGCAGATGGAAATATTTCCTATATCCCCCGAGTCCCTGCCATTCTAAACGGTGGTATCCCTACCTCTAAAGCACTGCATACACATGGTGTTTTCCTCATTCTTGTAGCTTTCACCTGTAGCTTGTTTTGACTTAATGTAACTGTGAGACCCCTAATCAAACCTGATGGAAATGAAGTGTGCTGGTCAGTACTCAACAAAGAAAGCAGTTACTGTGCTGCTCCTATTACTTAGGTTATTTAATTTAAAAAACATGGAGAAAAATAAATTTTCTCATAAACATCATTATTTGGAAGTTGGTGTAGTGAGAGATATCTGCAGAACTATCAATGTCACTAGCCATGCACTTTCTTTAAATGCATCTCAAACTATTGATGTAAAATATTTTTCATTAACACCCTGTTTTATACCTTATGATTTCAACAGCCATAACTGAAATAGTTTTTAAAAATTTATCTTTATTGTTGAAAGGATTACAGATGTTCCTTTTTCTTCCCCCATTGACCTCTCCACCTCACACTACCACTCCCTGACCTTCAACAGCACAATTGTCTGTGTCCATGGGTTATGCATATCTTACCTAATAATAGACAAACATGTAAATTGACCGTCCCTCTGCTACACTCACCAGCCAATCAGGAGAGTATGCAAATTAACCCAACAAAGATGGCGGTTAATTTGCATATGTAGGTGTGAAGCAGCAGAGCAAAGACTGAAGGCTCCGGCTCGAGGAGTGAAGGCCTGGGTCCCGGGTGCTGGAGGAAAACCGGTGCTGGCAGCCAGGAAAAGGGAAGGCCTATTGCACGAATCTCTTTGTGCAACGGGCCTCTAGTAAAATTAATAATGGGTAAAGGTGGCCCAAAGGTACAAACTTCCAGTTATAAGATGAATAAGTCCTGGGGATGTAATGCACAGCATGGTGACGATGGTTAATGATACTGTACTGCATATTTGAAAGTTGCAAGGAGAGTAAATCTTAAAAGATCTCATCAGAAGAAAGAAAATTGTAACCCTGTGAGATGATGGATGTTAACTAAACTTACTGTGGTGATCATTTTGCAATATATACATATATCAAATCACCATGCTCAACAGCTAAAACTAAACAATATTACGTGTTAATTATATCTCACTAAAATGGGGAAAAACTAGTGCCTACAATGTGCTTTGCAGACATCACATCTGCTTCACATCTATTATTGTCACGGTCCAGTGAAATATTACTTTAACGTTCCAAGTCTCCGTCTCCTTATCTGAAAAAAATGGGGAAAATAACAACTACCTCATAGAGTCATCATAGCAATGAAAGGATGTAATACAAACAAGTACCGCCATTACAACAGTGCTTTGCACTCAGTAGGTAGAAGTAAGTGCTGAATTAATGAGCCTCATTATCCTCATTATGTTCATTTGACAGATAATGAAACGGAAGCTGGGTGCTGTTGGGTCCCTTACTCACGCTTACAGAGGGAAAGGGGAGCAGGCCAAGATTTCATTGAAGCTCATCGTCTGCCTTCCTTGAATCCAGAGCTACACGCAATTACAGGGACTGAACCCATATGTGCAGTTTCTGAGTTGAGGGATCTGAATGGAAGAATGAAATAAATAAATAAATAAATAAATAAATAAGCTCTGAACATTTAATCATGAGCACATGTTACATGAAACTCTAGATACGGGATTTCTCTTTAAAAGTTTAACGTCATTAGCCCTCATGCGGGGATGGAAACCGCCAGTGAGAGTTCCGTGGAGGCTGCTTTCCTGGCATGTGGCTCCCAGTTCTCCAGTCTCTGCCATGCTTTGCTTTGTTATCTGAGCAGCCCGGGCCCTGCCAACATTTCATTCGTGCCCCGTGCCCTTACTGTGGCTGACCTAAGTGTATATCCTCCATTCAAGAATCAAATCAAGTAATGAACAAATCATCTCTTTACGTGATTCAGGAGAAACTTTGGGGGACCCTGTTGAGCCCGCTCGGTGGTGCCACCATAACGAAATGCCTTCCACACCAGGATCTTTAACAGCTGCTGGGGAGCCGCCGCCCGCCCTGCCCTGGCCACTGTCAAGTAAACAGAATTGAAGGACCTTCCACAATCGTTCAGGTCATTTACTCTGAAGCCCATTTGGGGGGGGGGGGTTCTGAAACTTTTCTAAACGTGCCCACGACACAGGTTTGGAAACAGCTAAGGAGTCTGTGGTCATGCCCGTGACAGGTCTGCTTAAGACATTTTCCAGAGTGCATTTCCTTGACTCATTGCCACGGGATGCTAACCAGCCTCCCCACCACCAATTCCCACGGCTTCAATTCATCCTGGACTCAACTGACAGAATAATCTGCCTCAAACATCGATCTTATTACAACCCTCACCTGCTCGGGACCCCGCGGAGCCTCCTACTGCTGCTGCCTGCAACCAATCCGCCCTTTACAATCTAGCATCCAAGGCCCTCGTCAATTACGCGGTCCCTGGTGGACCATCTCCGGCCGTATCTAAATTTCTCCTTGACACGGCCTCTCCGCTCCAGATAAGCCAGTCTGAGCTGTCTGTACTTCTGGGCTTTCCTTCATGCTTCGCCTGCCAGAAGCCATCCCTGAATGTCCCTTCAATCCAATCGCACCTTTTGTTCTGTTTCCTTCATCAGGTACAGATTTAATAAGGATTCTGTTCCTGGCATTAGCTCTGTTTTCATGATTTACCCATGAAAGCACATCTAAGCTTTATGTAATTTTCACGTGTTACTTGTAAACAGAGAAATTCTGCCCTAACATGCACCACTCCCTACTCTTGTGCTCACAATAGACATTACCGGTCAATCATGGCACATTTTCGCACTGAGCTGTTCAGAGCTTCTGTGTCTTTCTTCACCTTCTGCTCCAGGGAACCCCATGTCAGTTGGAGTTGGATATGACATTCTGTTCTAGGTTAGAGCACCATCACAGTTCTAGATGGTAGAAATGGGAAAGCTCAGCCACTCAGAAGTGGAGTAGCTCAGTTGGTTGAGGGTCGTGCCATGCACCAAAAGGTGTCTGCCTCAGTTCCCAGTCAGGGCACATGCCTGGGTTGTGGGGTTGGTCCCCAGTCAGGGAACATATGGGAGGCAATCAATGGATTTTTCTCTCTAACATTCCCCCCTCCATGCCCCTCTATCTCTCTCTCACCCCTCTTCCCTTCCTCTCTCTAAGCATGTCCTCAGGTGAGGAGTAAAAAAAGAGAAATGGGAAAGCTCAACAGGAGGACAGGGCAAAGAAGAGGGCCTTATTTCCCCTGGACAAGGAAAGGACGATGCTGCCATATGGAAGACTGAGGGGAGAGCTCGGTCTTCGGTGAAGTGGATTTGAATATTTTAGATGCTAAGAAGACATATCAACTCAATTATTGATATAAGTCTTAGGTTCAAGAGAAAGGTATGGTTTGGAGGTTGAAGGTTTGGAGTTGTCAACACCAAGATGATATTTGAAGCCATGAGAAGAAATATAAAAACCCAGGACTTTGTATAGATAGATGAGCAAAGTCATTCCAGGTCTGAGCTCTGCAGCCTCCATACCAGGAACTCGAGCAAAAAACTCCAGTGTCCCTGAGTGCTAACTTCCCAGGATTGCACAATTAGAACCATTTTTTCCTTTGGTTTGACTTTTTGCTGAACTCCAATTTTCCTATTTGAGTAACACTTTTCCTTTTCATTTTAAACTTTACAAATGCTCTCCATGCTTAGCCCCCAACATATTGATACACCAGGAAGGGCAGTCTAAACTGAACTGCCAAAGCAAATGCAGAGATAGCCAAGAACAGAACTCTGGTTTATCTT
Organism: Myotis brandtii; assembly: GCF_000412655.1. NCBI lineage: Eukaryota > Metazoa > Chordata > Mammalia > Chiroptera > Vespertilionidae > Myotis > Myotis brandtii. The sequence continues at coordinate 1,035,805 of NW_005365325.1, forward strand.
GGAGGGCGGGACCACCAGGCCTTGGCTTTCAAGGCCAGGCTGACCTGCACAAGAGCAGAGGAGGCAATTGGCCCGGGGTGGACGATGTCATGGCCAGCTCCCATCACTGCATGGTCATTGGATTGAGCATGAGAGGGTCAGGGGTCCTATACCGGGGCCTCTAAGAATCTGGGTTAGCATCCTGGTGACTAGTGCCCAAGAGAGCAAAAGGGTTCCTCTGTCCCGATTGGCCACTCTGATTAATCTGGCGCCTAATCAAGCCCCTTTAAAGGGAGGAGGGGAGGATAAAAGAGCAGCACACCTGTTTTCACTTGACTCCAATCCTGAAATAATTCGGTGACTCCTACAAGATTTGAAACAAATTAAATTTGAAAGGGCGGAGAGGGCAGCTTTGAATAGTTGGCTCTGTTAAGAAATGTGGGTTTTCATTCCAGGAAATGGCTTAACTGACAGATCACATCCCCTGGTTGTGTTGGCTGGGGCTGTTTGCATGACTGTGGCTCAGGTGTTGTGGTGAATGCTTTAGCTTTCTTATCTCTGTCATCGAGCTTTTGAAAATGTCAGAGAAAGGTTATAATAGTATCTACATGAAAGACAGATGTCAGGAAGGGAAGGCGTTGTATACTGTTTGGGGAATCTGGGTTTTTAGTTAAGACACGTTCTGCCATACGGGGAGGCAGTGACAGACATAATTCTATCCAACCCATCACCTGGAAGATTGTCCTTGAATAAGACTCTTAGGTCAATCTGGCACATCCTTTCTTTTAACAAATGAAGAGGCTAAAGCTAGAGCAAGGGTATCTAAAGCAGGGGTTCCAGGCTGGAGCCCCGCCTCCACTTACCTTTCAAGTGGTCCCCAGAGTAAACAATGGGAAGTGTTGTCAGAAGAACCCTAGACCTCCAGCTGCCTCCATAAGAACCTGTATCTTTTTTTAAAAATATGTTTTTATTGATTTCAGAGAAGGAGAGAGAGATAGAAACATCAATGATGAGAGAGAATCATTGATTGGCTGCCTCCTGCACCCCTCCCCCACTGGGGACTGAGCCCACAACCTGGGCATGTGCCCCAACTGGAAATCAAACCGTGACCTCCTGGTTCACAGGTCAATGCTCAACCACTGAGCCACGCTGGCCAGGCAAAAACCTGTATCTTATTCAGGATATTGGGAATAGGGAAGCAGGATAGGAAGAGAAGGAAATTCTTCCCTCTGGACCATAGGCCCAGGAGCTGCAGTGATGAGAAAGAGAAGACGTCCCCCGCCCAGGTCTGGTGGCAGCAGATCCCTCCTTCCACTGCTCACCCTTCACCACAGAGGCCTGTGGTGCATCCGTCAGGTGCCACGCAGGGCTCTGCTCAGATAAAAACTGGCAAGTGGGCCTCCCTCGCACTTAAAGGTCTGTCCCTTTGATCTCTGTTACAGACACAGAGCCAGATGTGTCCAGTGTGGTAACCTGCCTCCTTGATCTACTGCCAACGAGGGGTTTGACAGATAAGTTGAGAGATAGGAGGTCACTGCCTTTTATGGTCTCTGTCATTAATGCCTCCTAGGCAGTGGGCAGAATTTGTCTTCCTGGGACCCGGGGCAGCTGATGACGCAGCCCTGCTAGCCCCAGGTCTGGTGCTGGCTGATGTTAAGGCCGCCCTTTATCTCCTCCACAAGAAAGAGGAGCTAGAAGACCTGATGGCAAGGACACTTTGACCTTTGCTTCGGGGTCCTTGCAGACCAAAACATTTCAATCAGGCCAAAGCACACGGCCCTCTCTAATGAGAATTTGTGAAGACCTTCTGCTTGATAAGGGGCGGATGCTGTGGCTGGGTCAATTTCCCTTTTCACTGATGTTCCTGTGGCCTTTGATAGCACAGATCACACACACATAGGTGTGTCTTTCATGCTCCCTCGCCTTGTGGACAGGGGTCTGCCAAGCCGTCATTAATATGCACCTCAGTGCAGCTGGTGGGGAATGTGATAAAAATAAAAGAGCCAAGGCTCCCTTTCTGTGAGGTCAGGAAACCCCCTGTACATGCCTGTTAAGATGGAAACAGTTCTCCAGAGAAAGAGAGACCCGTAGAACAAATTGTCATCACTTGTGTCAGGGGCATTGCAAAATTAGAACTATTTCCTGTCTTATTAAACATAAAGGATTCTCCTTAAATATCACCCAGTCCAGTCCTGTACCATCTCTTCTAACCAGTCACTGTATTGATAGGAGTTTTTTTGATTGCAGATAACAGAGGCCAATTCTGGAAAACATAAGTAAAGAGAATTTGGGGGGTGGGGGCTGGAGACAAGGTTTAGAAATAGAACAGAAACCAGTCTAGATAAGGGAGGAACTAATGACTCAGCTAGCTATGCTAATATTTTTAGAGTAGATGTTCTACACCTATTTTTACATCCTTCTCCCATCCTTGAATTTTTATATAAGGAGAGAGAGACTGTTGGGTCCAGCTTGAGTGACATGGTTATTCTTTGGGTGATGAGGGCCAGTACATGCCATGGGAGAGGTAATTCTTCAGAGGATAGAGGTGGTGCTGTTCACCAGAGGAACTGGTTGCCAGACAGCCAAAAAGGTTAACACCTGTGGAGCTGTCAACCAGCCCTATTCATTTGGTTTCCTTCTTAAATCTGAATCTTTCTGTCCAGCGACATTGCCTCTGTTGTGATGAGGTCTGCCTCAATTAGGTTTCTATAAGGGGTAAAGGAAATAACATTAGCAATGTTTTAGCATAATGTCTAGCATTTATTTGAAGGATATTATTAATTGCCTTTGAATTTGAATAGACTTGCTTAGTGATTTCTATCCTTTCTCTCTCCCTACCCCCATTCTATCCTCCACATCACTGCCAGAATGAACTTTCTGACATGCAAATCTAATCACACCCATGACCCTCCTCAGAAGCCCCTGATGGCTCCCACTGCCTCCAGAATAGTCTCAAATTATTAGCCTGACATAAGGCTGCATATTCACTCTTTTATTCAGTAGTGCTCTGGTAAATGTTCAATAACCAGTGTTCTGGGGGAGCAGGGGCAGGAAATTTTTGCATACATATGCATTCATTAGTTTATTATAAATTTAACTGACATAATAGATATGTAGCATATCTTTATGAATAATAATAACAACAGAAGACTACTCAGAGATGTGAATAACAGAAGGGGAGGATCATATGAGGTCATCTTGGAGTCTAGTGATCACAATCTTTAATGGTTCAAAACTCCCTTGCTCTTATCTTTGGACCCATTGTAGGGGAGAGGGGGACCTTTCAGGTTGCTTCAGATTTGGCCTTTGTAAATTAAAGTTCCAGGTATTAATGACTCTTAGAAACCTTAGTGCTATAGCATAAAAATTTAGCTGCTAGATATTCACATATAAAAGAGCAGTTTTTAGATGATGCAGCTGAAACTTTCTCCTTGGCCTCCAAACATATACACACTGTCACAGTTTCTTTGCTGACTATTTAATGTTCACAATGGAAATGTTCTTCTTGAGCTAAAGTAAAATTAAGTTTTGCTGGGTAATGCCAATGTTTTCCAAATCTAATATATAATCTATATATATAAATGCCTAAGCGACCATTCGACCATTTGACCATTCGACTAATAGCTATGATGCACACTGACTACCAGGGGGCAGATGCTCAACGCACAGGCATGGAAACATGGAAGAGACTGATGAATCTCAGAGGGAAGGGGGAAGGGGGGAGGGAAGGAAGAGATTAACCAAAGTTCTTATATGCATACTAGAGGCCCAGTGTATGGATTCATGCACCAGTGAGGTCCTTCGGCCTGACCTGTGGGGACCAGGTGGAAACCAGCAGCCTGACATCCCATGAGGGGTCCCAGATCGTGAGAGGGTGCAGGCCAGGCTGAGGAATCCCACCATTGCAAGAATCCATGCACTGGGCCTCTAGTTAGATATATAATATCTATAAAGTAATATCTATCTATCTATCTCTATTATCTATCTATCTATCTATCTATCTATCTATCTATCTATCTATCATCTATCTTAAAGCAAGTACATATTCCACAAGAGTAAGTACAGCTTTGGGTGGGGGGCAATCTTCTCTTGGAAAAGTTGGCAAAACTGACATCATTTTTTGTGTGTGTGCCCCATGAGTATTTTCACCTGGTGAGAACTGTTGCCAACTCCTTTGCTCCCAGGCAAGGTGACGCCTAGACACCATGGATAGGCTCATTAAATTGGAAAAGGCTCAGGTTGGACTCTTTTATCACTTCTCTGACTTCTCCCTTTACTCACTGGGCTATTCATCTTCTTCCTGCTTCCTATAATTCTGTACATAGCCAGGAACAACATATGATTAAGATTAATTGACAACATGCAGGACTAGGGTAGCACTGTCGGCTCTGGAAAACAGCCCCATCCCAAACTGTTCCTCAGGTCCCATTCATCACATGTCCCCTCCTATGGTGCCAGTCATGAATCTCAGGGAAGGAACTTCAAGGCCATCAACATTTAGAGCAAAACATTAAGCTGGGCTATAGGCAGGCTCTGGTCATGCATTTTTATTTTGTTACTAGAGGCCCAGTGCAAAAAATCCTGCACCTGGGGGGGCGGGTCCCTCAGCCTGGCCTGCGCCCTCTCGCAGTCTGGGATCCCTCAGGGGATGTCCGACTGCCGGCTTAGGCCAAAAATGAGCCTAAGCCAGCAATCAGACATCCTTAGCACTGCTGCAGAGGCAGGAGAGACTCCTGCCACTGCCACTGAGCTCGCCAGCTGTGAGCCTGGCTTCTGGCTGAGCGGCGCTCCCCCTGTGAGAACACACTGACCACCAGGGGGCAGATCCTGCATTGAGTGTCTGTCCCTTGGTGGTCAGTGTGCATCATAGTGATTGGTCATTCAGCCATTTGGTCGATTTGCATATTAGCCTTTTATTATATAAGACTATTTTATTTTAATTCTGAAGACTTGACCCAAGATTTCCTTTTGAAAACATCACTCTTCTTCAGGTATCATCTTCATGTTATTTTAATAAGCATTTACTAAGCACCCACTGTGCATCATCAAGTGTGAGAGGCATTGGGATATGAAGAGTTCAGGGTTTAGTGAGACAGGTATCAAAGTCAGTGTGCGATAAGCTGTGATAAGTGTCCATGTCAGTGGAACACTAATAGGAGACTTCGCAGAGGAAATGATGAATGAGTTGAGCCTTTAAAGAGAAGAATATTTTCACCAAAATAAGAAAGTGGTTGATAGGATCCCAATCACCTCTAACATATTCAAACACTTAGAGATATAAACCCAAGAGGCATTTTGGAGAAAAGGTTAAAAGTGAGGCTACTTCCCTGGCCAGGTGGCTCAGTTGGTTGTAGCATCATCCTGTATACCAAAAGCTTGTGGGTTCAGTTCCTGGTCAGGACACATACCTAGGTTGCAGGTTCATTCCCCAGTCAGGGCATGTACGGGATGTTTCTCTCTCATATTGGTGTTTCTCTCTCTCTCTCAAATCAACAAACATATCCTTGGGTGAGGATTTAAAAAATAGTGAGACTACTTTTGCTGTTAGAGAAGGTAAAGTTTATAGTAAGTACCCTTTTAGCTGAGTCTCCTTATCTCCACCCTCCTACTCCACCCAGAAGCTACTAAGTTATGCTATAGAGCCCAAGAGTCACCAGATGAAATTTTGAAGTGCTCCATGGGGAACTTGGAGAGTTTTTGTGTGGCGAAGTGAAATTATTGTGTGTGTGTGTGTGTGTGTGTGTGTGTGTGTGTGTGTGTGTGAGAGAGAGAGAGAGAGAGAGAGAGAGAGAGAGAGAGAGAGATACAGCCAATACAGCCAATAGTGTGGGGATGGATTTGAGAGTGAGAACAGTTAGGAGGCTGAATTAGTCAGAGTTCTCTAGAGAAACAGAACCAATAATGTATGTTTGTGAATATATATATATGTTACAGTAGTATATGTAATAGTATACATGCAATAATCTATATATGGCACTTATTATAGGTATTGCCTCATATGGAGAACCTGGAAAGTTGGTGATGTGATTCAGTTCAAGTCCAAACACTTGAGAACCAGGAGTGCCAAGAAGATGTGTGTCCTAGTTCACACAGAGAGAGTGAATTCATCCTTCCTCTGCTTTTTGTTCTGTTTTGGATCTCAACTGATTGGACACTGCCCACCAGTGAAGGCAGAGGATGGAGAAGGCCATTTTCTTTATTCAGGGCACTGATTCAAATGCTAATCTCCTCCAGAGCCAGACACACCCAGAAATCATGTTTTACCAGATATCTGGGCATTCCTTAGCCCAGTCAAGTTGACATATAATTAATCATCCCAGAGGTTGTTGTCTAGTCCAGACAAGGCCCATGGGGACCTTAACAGTGGAAATTAGTCTCTATTCAGGATCTTACCTGCTTCCCCACCTGAACCTAGAATCCTCTTCATCACCTCTCCTTTATGTGACTGCCCAGACCTGCTTGAATGTGCAGGTGACAAGGGACTCCTGTTGGCTTGCTCTACCTTTGGATTTTACTTCTATTAAAATAATTATGGCTTGAGGCAGCTTCTATCTGTTGTTTGAGTTGAGGAACAAATGTAAATCCTCTTTCAATGGCAGCCTTTGTGTGTTTCCCTGTTTTCTCAACATTTGTGAGGTTCTCAGCTTATGGTAGGCTTTGTGCTGTGTAGTTGGGTTGCAAAATGAGTAAGTTCTTACCCTCAAAGAAAGTACTGCCTCCTGGGGATATAAGGGGTGAGGCTCATAATGACATCAACACTATATACTCATGAGGACACTGATTAAGGAGTAATGAACTTGAGCCTGATTTTGGAGAAGCTAAAGGAAGATTACATTTACTTGTTGTATGAATGAGTTGGATTTAATTTTAAGAATAGAAGGGAGAGAGTGGGAAAGAGAAAAAGGCAGCATAGCCCGGAGGACAGCATCAGCATTCACAGGGGATGGAAAGTCCATCTTCAGGCTCCATCTCCTCTTTTTTCCCCCACTCAGTGTATGACATGACTTACAGTATGCAGAGCAGATAAGTGTGGCCTCTGGGGTCAGGCTATTTGGGTTCATAATGTGATCATTCCACTTTTTAAGATGTTCAAGCTTAAAAGGGTTACCTAAACTTTGTCTGACTTAGTCTCCTCATCTGTAAAATAAGAATAGTAATGTTACCTATTTTACTAGGTTGTTATAAAAATCAAACCTATTTTACTAGGTTGTTGTAAAAAATTAAACAAGTTAAATACATGTAGAGCAATTAATGCAGCACCTGCCACATAGTAAGTGCTCCGTCAATGTTATCCTGGAGTCTGGCATGCTTTGAACATGCAATAGTTATGAACAGCAGGTTATAGGTTCAACATGAATGGGAGAAACAGGTTCAACTGGAGGTGGGGGCTGGTTAGATGCAGAAGGTGAGAGAGGGAGATGAACTGAAACTCACCCTAGTGACTTTCTCCACCCCAGGAGGGCTATGACTTTGGTTCAGTTGGTGGTGGGCCAAGGGGTCAGCTGAACACAGATAACCTGTCCTGTCACTCCTGGTTACCCAGGGACCTTTCCCAAAAGTTCATAGAAAAATGCTGAGGCTCAGGGGCAAGTTGTTCCTCTGATGGCAGTTGGAGTTCCTGGCACAGGGAGTGCAGATTCCAGGAGAAGCCACAGAGAGCTGGAGCTGCTAGGGTTGGCATGTCTTTGAAGTTAAAGCCTCTGGGCATCTGTGCACTTAGGCGGAGGCCAGAGGCCACTGGGCTAAGCAAGGTCAATGCTATCCCAGGCATGGGGACAGCATGCCCTTCTGGCTCACGGGCCAGCCTGAAGCCCTGGCTTCTGTCACTTAGGCATGGAACTCAGGAGTCAAGGTCCAATTGATTTTCACTGTAATATGGTAGAGTGGGCACTGAAATTGGAGCCAGAAGATCCTGACAAGTATGATCTGCATAGACATTTATACTCTGAGTCTGTGTCTCCCTTTACTCGCCTATCTATCCCAGAGTGTAACTATGGGGGATCAAAAGAGATAATGGCATTGAAAGTCCCTGTTAAAATGGGAGACCATGCAGTTCCCACATGTGCTTTTGCCTCTCCACCTTTATTATAATACTTTTCTGTTATTTTTCTCTCTCCCTCCCTTGCTCCCTCCTTTCCTTCCTCCTTTCCTTCCTTCCTTCCTTCCTTCCTTCCTTCCTTCCTTCCTTTCTTCCTTCCTTCTCATCATTCATTGAGAATTTCAGTGATGAGCAAGGAGCTTACTGTGTCTTTTTGTTTTGTTTTGAGGAGGCCCTTCCTTCTTTCCTTTCTTTCTTCCTTCCTTCCTTCCTTCCTTCCTTCCTTCCTTCCTTCCTTCCTTCCTTCCTTCCTTCCTTTCCTCTTTCCTTCAGTCTTTTGAATCTCAGCTTAGCGACTGCTTACTCAGAGAAGAAAGACTTCTCTGTCCTGAAGATTGAGCTGGGTGCCCTCTCTGGGCCCTTCCAATAAAGCCTCTTGCACTTTCATGATTATAATACTTTTTACTCTCTTTTGGAATTACCTTTTTAATGGCAAAATTATATTAGCTCCTTACTGGTGGGGATATATCATAATCTCTGTAGTAATCCCAGCACTAGAACAGTCTGGGATGCAAATTTGAATGAATGAATGAACAAAGGACTAACTTGTTGTGTAGATGCAAACAGTTGATCATAATATTGTTCAGCTGACTTTTAGAATGTGGATCTCTTGTTTCAGATTTGGTATTAGGGGCTTAGACTACAAAGATGTACAGATAAGAACCTTTCTTCTCCTTCCCATTCACAGCAGAGTAGGAAAGACTGGCACATAAATGGATAGTGACCACAGAGTGCAGCTCAATGGACTGTAAGAGAAGTACAGAGCAGATGCTATGAGCCTTTGGAATGCACTATGAGGCATGTCTGATGTAAAGGTTTGACTGGTTGGCACTACCTTAAAGTATGGGATACCTAAAGGAGCATCAATCCTCCTGTTGGCTGGTGAGATTGGATGCTTCAGAAATAAGCCAAGGTTATGAACCAACCATGGTGGACAGGTGAGAAGAGTGCTGACATTACAAAAATACTTCTGACAAAATCAAAACACCGATCACAGGGGAAAAATAATTTATAATTATTTCAAGCATCTGAAAAAGAATGAAAACACCTCTTGTCCAATCCTCCCTACTACACCCTCCCTGAATAATAGGTTTTTCTTTCTCGCTTCTCCTTCTAAAATAGACTCCAGGAAAAAATGATGAAGTTGATCTATCTTAGAAAGAATGCCAAAGTTTCAGCATCCTCTCATAGACTTGTTTCCAATTATAAAATTCTTCTAGATCAATCTTGCTTTCTCCATGACTTCAGTGAGCTCCTTCACCTAATTTTTCTGTGGAGATGGAATGAGCAGGCTCTATATTGGGAACCAGGGAACCTTTTCTCTAAGCCAAACTATAATTAGCTCTGTGAACTTTGACAAGCCACTTAATCTCCTAAGAAGATTCTTCAGATTCGAGTAAGGTCTTTGATTCTAGGTATAATTTTAATCAGACCCAACTGTGAAGCCTGGAGTCATCCATAAGGTCTCACTTCCAAATCATTACCTTTACCTTTCCGCAGGCGTCTTATAAAAACCTTGTTAATTTTTCATATACAGTATCTTCTGTAGTCATCGCTTTTTTTCTTTCTCCAACTTTAAATTTTACAAAGTTTCAATCATCATTTTGAGGACCTTGTCAGTAGGCTCTAGCTGAGAGAGAGTAATGAAGAGGCAAAGTCTAAGGCAACATGTAAAGAGTTGTCCTTAAAGAAGTATAGTTAGTTATGTTGGATTGATTTAAGAGCAGAGAACATCTGGTGTTGGCACAACTGGTGAAAATCGCCATCTCTCTGAATCTCAGGAAAGCCTTCATTCATGCAAAGTCTCAATCCAACCGTGACCCTCAAATCCAGGGGCGTAATATATTGAAAGAAAGAAAATAAAAAAGAAAGAAGGAGAAATAAATGACCAACACAGGAAAAGAAACTAACAGGTATTGCAGGCTCAGGGTTTCATACTCCTGGATTCAATAAGAGCTCATAGCTCCCTAGGAGATGCAAATTATTATCTACTTCATGTACTTGACCCATGGCCGTAGAGCTCTTAAGTGACATGCAGGAGTGGAATTCAGGTTTTTAAACTCAGGGTTCTTTGTGACAGGTAAATGAGCAGTGTGACAAGCACTAGAGACTCTAGTCAACATTCGGGCACCGTAGGCTTTTCCCCCAGTATGCTTTCTGGAGAGTGTTAGTCCTTTGTTGGCTCAAGCTAACTTAGTACCATCTTTCTTTTTTTCCTTTTATAAGAAAGGGGTCTCTTATCCTGGAATGGTTAGAAAGGTTGTTTATTTCTGAGTTATATTTAATCACATGTTCATCCTACTTGCTTTTGTTTTTCATCAGACCTCTTGCTTCTGCTATACCAGATTTAATCTTATACTAATTTGTGCTTCGCTATCTTAGGCCAGACAGGTACATCTGGTGCATTCTACCTGCATTTTCAGATGGGAGTTAAATTAGGCATTGAAATATAGTCACGTACATAAGAGCACCTGCATTTAGTCATCTTCCCGTTTTCAAATGCTAGCCTAAAGTCTTGGCTCTTATCTATATTTAAAACTGACATTGTTAAATGCATAAACACATCTGAATTATTTATATTTAGGTTTATACAGTCTCCAGCTGCAACCGTATATTTCAATATCTTTAAATTCTGCTTTGCCATCTGGACCAGATTGCTGCTAAATCAAATCAGATAAACGTTACCTTTCCACTACCTCTGATTTATATCAACCATTCATTTCCAAAAGCACAGCCCTGTTAAATCCAATCTACTTTCAAAAAGCTTATGGAATTAGCTTAGTTTTGAGGATTTGATATTCATTCTCTGAAGCTTCAGCTTTGTAAAGGCCATTTGGATAGATAGAAAGGCAGTGTGGAGCCAGCAGAACTAGGAGCACTAGAGTTCATTGATTATTGGGCAAATCTTCTGAGCCTGACTTCATCCAATTACTTGAGACTTTTCCCTAATCAAGTTATTGTGAGCCAGTTCATAGACCACAGAAATAGAATATGCAGGTTTTAAAGTGTTAGGATGTTCCTGAGATGGAAGAGGGTTTTAGCCAAATATTTAAAAGGTAGATAGAGGGACTGAACTTTTAGAATTGTATTTTTGTAGTCTACTGAACACGAATACTTCTTTTCCTGGAGAACAAAGGTGGGGTTGGATATCAAACAAATTACCATCAATCACTTTCCACTTTTCCAAATTAGAGTCCAGGTCTGAGATCCTTAATTATTGATGAAAACAATAATGGCCTATATGTTTGTCAATAAGCACAATTAATCTTTGCCTGAAGTAAAGCATCAAAGTGATTATATAGAAAGAAAGAACAAAAGAAAAGGAAGGAAGGAAGAAGGAAGGAAGGAAGGAAGGAAGGAAGGAAGGAAGGAAGGAAGGAAGGAAGGAAGGAAGGAAGGAAGGAAGGAAGGAAGAAAGAAAGGAAGGAAGGAAACAAGGGAAGGGAGGCAGGGAGGAAGGAAGGAACGAACAAAAGCACACAATGTACTAAAACATCCAGGTGATGCTTAGGAGCCTGGATGACACGCACACATTATTTTTATTTATATACAGTCACCTACAGATATTACCTTTCTCTTTCTCAACCCATATAATTTGAAGTCTGAACTCATTTAGCAAGTCTAATGACTGGAACATGAAATATTTTCCAAATGGCTCCACTGAATGGATCTGCAGTCCATCAGCATACAGTTGGAATGATGTCATAAATGGTTACATTTTAATCCTTCCTGTATTTTCTAAATGGGAATGGGGAGGGGGGAAGCTGAGGGAAAGTGGCTTGCATATGATATTCTAAGCCTGAATAACTGAATACAAATCCTAAATGTAGGCACGGAAAACCTGTTCTTTCTCAATATGACTTAATGTTAATTTTTCTTGCACACACAAAAAAAGAAATATGCCTCTCTTTAATGGTAAATTACCATTTATTGTAAATGTGCCATATGAAGGAAGCCGTAAATCATTATTATTGACCTATTATGATTCATTCTGCTTTACCCCGAATTAAATAAAAATGTGCACTTTAGGATAATATACTTTTAGTTCAAGTGTTCTTTCATTGGACTTGTGCCTGCTCGATTTTCCAATCACACAGCTTTGGGGGCAAACACTTGACTTGCAGAGCAAATACCTCATCATAATCATCAGATTTCCTTCATTTCTGTCTCAAGCACAGGAGATGGTTTTTAATCTCCAACTTAATGGCCTCTCATTGCAATGTGTGAAATTAAAACTTTCATTTAGACAAGAAGGAAAGTTGAGTCCCTAAGTATGTTAGTGTTGTGGGTAGTGCAGAATAGAAGAGAAAAAGCCAAAGAAAGAATCTCATTTAGCTGAATGAAGGCGGATATAGTCAGAGAATTTGAGAAAGCTGTATCTTGAGGAATAGATAAATTTAAAAGCAGACTTCTTAGATGAAAGAAAAGCGAAAACATCATAAACCTCTTGAGAAACTAATAAACCTTCAGGAGAGAAAAATATAGATTATAAAGTAGAGAAGAAGAGAGAGAGACTTAAAGTTTATTAGAAATGTTCAAGAGTAGTAGTCAGCTCTGCATGGGGGGGAGGTACTGTAATACTTGTTTCATTTTTATTTTCTTATCTGTATTATCTGATATATCTGTAGTTAATATGTATTTCTGGTTTAATAAAACACATATAATTTAAAGATAGATTTTTTACTATTCCTAAATGGGCATATTCTGGTGACTCACATCCAACATACTAATTTCTTATGAATTTCTGATGATATATAAATTACCCAACAGAGGTCCAAATTTCCACTCATCGGAAGAAATAATTGACAACATGAACTTGTAATTGAGATGCATTCCTGAGACATGCTCCAAATGTACAGGGAAGTAGCATCGATGATGTTGTCATCCAAAGCCACACACTCTCTGTTCCAAGGCCAGAATGAGAACTGCAGAATATTTAAATGGCAAGTGAAAGAACAACAGTAACAAGTAGCAGCACTAGGAGGAACTTAAAGGTCTGGTTACAGAGCTTGATGGTGATATTTCTTTGGGAAAAAAAAAAAAAAGCCAGCGGGGGCCTGGGGCAACCATTCCAGGAGCATAAAGTATTCTTTAAGTGAAGGGGAAGACCTCAAACTATGTTCAAGGAAACTGACAGTGTTTCTGCCACTCCCAAGATCTAATTTCAAGTATCACCAAGGAGGATGAAATGTTTCTAGAAGAGAGAAACAGAGGGTAAATAAAGGGCAGACCAGAGAAATTATTCTAAGTACAAAAGTGTGTGTGTGCCAATTAGTAATAAATATTGTAGGAATAAAAATAGCCTTCGGCATGAAGAAGGAAGGTTACTTGTTAATTAAGGAAATTGAGAGGCTTATTGGACATCTAAAGTATCGGCAAGGAAGATAATGAAAGCATAATTGCAGATAAAAATTATAAGAGTGTCAAAAATGACGGAGGAGCGCTGAAGTTGCAAATGAAATGGAAATATCCAAGCGGTGCCGATAACATATTACTTGCGTCTTAATTGCTGCAGGTAAAAGCAAAGGGAAGAAATGATGACAGCAGAATGCGGGAAGAAAGTGGAGCTCATACCCATCTTCAAGAGCCACTTGCCAGAAGGCCGATCTCACAAGACAGCCCTGAACATGATGCAAAACTATTTACTCAAAAGTATTTATTAAAAATAAATGGGTACAGTCGGAATATGGGCATTGTTGTTATTCTTTCCTCCCAGATGCTATTAGGTTGAACCCTACGAAATTACTGATATTCAGCAGTTACTGAATCTGCCATTTCATATGGTTCATTGAATGAAATGTTCAGGGTGACCACTGCTTAAAGTTAAAATAAATTGTTTGTGGCATATTCCTTGGATTCTTTATGCAAAACACAATGTTGAAATTAAAGAAACAGAAATCATTTACAGCCCAAAGCTACATTGTTGTTTAGCACGTGGTCTTCATCCCTGAGTGTAGACACATGTAGGCTGTGAACCCCCGAGGAGAGGCTGTCTTTTCCATTGTGTGTCCCAGGTGCACAGACACAAAAATATTGTCACTGATCCATAATTATAAATAAGAAAGGCCCCAAATAAATTTTTGCAGAGTTGTGAGGGAAACTATGGCTTTAAATAAAAACAAAATATGAGCTTTTGGAGTGGACTCTGCATGGTGTCTTAGCACACCTTTCTGGGTGGTAATGATGTACAAGTTCAACAGCCTTTCCCTAGCCTGGAAGTTGTTTTTTTAACAATAAATAAAATAAACCACCAATACTGAAAATCATTAAAGGAGTCTAATTCTGCTTGATGGATAATAGCAAATATTTACATTAAAGGAAACATTTCTGCATCCCTCAAGGGGTTATTCTAGAGACTAATAAGACAAGACAGTTATTTTCAGCAACAGCCAAATAATTGGTATTTGATAGAGTTGTCTGATTCACTGATAATTAAAATTATAAATGGGTCTTGTTTGGCCTGAGTGATTATGTTCAAGCTCTAGTGAATCTGCCCTTTAAGTACTGGGGCATGTAATTAGACCCTTCTTTGACCTTTGCATATCATGGTGACCACATCTAGGCTGTGACATCCATGGCCTAGATAAGTGCTTAGAACCAGATGGTGTTTTCAGACAGAATTAACACAGGCTCCTATTACCATTCCTTGGCTTGTCATAGACTACAGAGAAAATGACTTGGGGATGTTATATCTCGGAGAGGTTCTGTTAATGTTTCCCAGACCTTACTTTTCACTCCCTGAAAAACTTATTGATACATAGATGATTCAAAATACGTTTTCTATAATTTCCCTTTCTTCTTTCCTTAAATTATTTTACTATTGTGCAAATATATGTAAACATATTGGCAAATGTTTAAATACTGTCTATTAAATAAATAGCAAACATATAATAAAGTCATATTGGGGTAATGTATAATGCGTGTGTGTGTGTGTGTGTGTGTGTGTGTGTGTGTGTTTAGAAGGTGACTATCTGGATTCCCTTATTGGGTTGAACCATATGAAATAGCCAGTATTCAACTTGTATTTGTACATCTCACCCAAGTTGGATTCTCTGTGTATGTCTAGATTTAGAATTGCAGCATTGTAGAACTTAATACCTGGTTATAAGAGTATATCTATTCCAATCCTTTCACTTTACAGGAGATGAAATCAAATCACACAGAGCTTAGAGGTTAAATGATGTGCCAAAAAACACCCTGCTGATGAGTGGGGGTCAGGACTTGAAATCACATCTCTTGGTTTCACCTTCTAGCTTCTTTTTTAATATGATAACTCATAGTGTATTTCCACAAAGTAATGTAAGTTGATTAGTTCCCTCTACTTTCAGTCCCCCTCCCCAATTCTATTTCTGTGCAATATTCTGTGAAGCTCTGGGTTATACATATTTTCTCAGAGATATCACACAAGAATATTTGTGGTAGGACTCAGAATCATCTCAAGCTCCAAAATTTTAATATGAGAGGGTTTTAGGGCATTAAGCAATTTGATAAAAAGGTGGTGGTTGGGTGGGGAGAAGACAATAGAATTCATTTTTTTTCAACAGAAGTTTCACTTTTATCTTCTTTAAATATCTGTTGATGTTCCACATAAAAGAATGTATATATATTTTTTTAAAGTTTAGAAATCACTAAAATCCATTAAACTCTGCAAGCATGTAGAATACCATATGTGAGAAGGTTAACCTAAATCCTAAGTCTAAGTAGGGTAGCAGCTCATGCTATACCCAGTAAGTACTCTCCAGGCTGGACGCAAGCAGAGGGGAGACTCATGGCCCATCAGCTTCCTCCCTATTTTTACTAACTCAAACATATTCTGATTTGTAACCACTGCTTAAAGAGACATTGCATTTTGTCACATTTTATTTCTAAAATTCATATAACTGAACAGTGTCAGACCTTTATTGTAAAAAATAAAATAAAAACTATTTTTGTACCACACAGAATTTGAAACTTGGGCAACTTTCCTTACTTCTAGATCAACACCCATTCTAAAGCATCACCCATTCTCCTGGGATAGCATCCCTGGGTAGTCTTTTAAATCATCAGACTATACATGAACTCAGCTGATCAAAACCTGGCAATATCCTGATCATGAGACATGTTTATTTTCACCAAGTATCCAAATGCAGGAACCAAACTGATATATTCATTAATGTGACACTTTGTGAGAAATATACATGAATGGAGAGAGTGTAGTAAGGTTTTGTGTCCACTAGAAAAATGATTGATGGGAAAGAGCAAGACAAGGGCCACAGATTGGAATTACTAATAGATGGTGTAAAATAACCTAAATGGGAAATTCTGAAAGAAAAGGATACAACTTACTTCCCACATAACATTTGCCAATGGCCTTGTCAGCCCCAATGACTAAACTCCACTGATTAATGCAATTTGTTTTCTTGACTTTATTACAGCTGAATTGTGATACTGATAAAATTATAGTAGATCAGTATTTGAGGCATTAATTAAAATATTTATGAGGATGAGTCTTCTGTCACAGGAGCAGCCCAAAATAAAATCATATTTTAAATACTTTGATAATGAAGTTACCAAGAGCAAATCTCAAGTAATGATTGAGATTATTTCAGGATGATTTAATTTGATGACAAAAATTAAGTGATTTCAGTGGCATTTTATTTCTCTCTTTTTTTCAAATCGAGTAATACTAAAAATATTTACTGCTACCATACAAACCCCACCTCGACAGAGAGAGGACAACTGAAATAACAGTTATCATTTATGAAATAATTATATCCCAGGCACTGAGCTAGCTTCTTTACATGCATTAACTCATATACTTCTCTCAAAACTTTCTGAGATAGGTACTTTATGATTATGTCATGTTACAGTTGAGGAAACAGAGACAAGGAGAGGTATAGCAACTTGCCCAAGGTTACACAAATGGCAAGTAGCAGAGGTGGGATTTGAATCCAACTCATCACACTCTAAACTGGCATTGTTCAACAGAACTTTCCACAGTGATAAAAATTCTCTATACTGCATTGTCTAATACAGTGGCTACTAGCCACATGTAGCTATTGAGAACTTGACGTGTGGCTAGAGCCACACTGACTACTAATTTTGTTTTATTTTAATTAACTTACATTTAAATTGCCACCTACAGCTCTGTGGGCTATGTACTTGACCTTGGTACTCTGCTGCAAAACTTCGGTTGCTCTTTTTATTTTATCCATTCGAAATGGAAGGGTCAGACCTCAGGATATACTATATCTATCCTATTAGTCCTCTTTCTATGGAGAACCCTGACTAATACACACCTTCTTCATGAAACTTTAATGCCACAGATAAACTGTATATTTTTATGTGCACTATATGCATATTTATGCTTTATAAATCAAGCAAGATCCCCATTCCCTGGAATCAATTTTAACTTTTACTCCCGTGTGTACAATTTCAGTCCCAAGGAGAATGCATGCTCTAGAGCTGTGCTGTCTAATACCATGAGAACCAGTAGCCATGTGTGGTTACTGAGCACTTGAAGTATGACTAGTTTGAATTAAAATACTGTGTAAGTGTAGAATACACACTGAATTTTGAAGATTTAATATGAAAAAGAATGAAAAATATCTCAATAAAAATTTGTATGTTAACTACATGTTGAAATGACAGTGTATCCACGCTGTATATGCAACCCACCTGTTAGTCACTTAGTAGCTTACTGATTATCAGATCAGCTGTCATGGTATCACAATGCTTGTGTTCAAGCAATCTTTATTTTACTTAATAATGACCTCAAAGTGCAAAAGCAGTGATGTTGGCAATTCATATATGCAAAGAGAAGCTGTAACCTTCTTTATTTAAATGGAAAGGTATGTATGCATAAAAAAAAAACATGGTATATATAGGATTTGGTACTAACCATGGTTTCAGGTATCCACTGCGTGTCTTAGAACATATTTCCCATGGGTAAGGAGGGTATTACTATAGTTACTCTGATACCAAATATTTACTTTTGTTTTCTGCTTATTTTTATTTCATATTAAACCATAAACCTAATCTTTTAATTGCTCTATATATCCCATATGTGAATATAATTACATGTACTTTTGTATTTCCAATTTTTTAAAGTATATTTTATTGATTTTTTACAGAGAAGAAGGGAGAGGGATACAGAGTTTGAAACATCGATGAGAGAGAAACATCGATCAGCTGCCTCCTGCACACCCCCTCCTGGGGATGTGCCCACAACCAAGGTACATGCCCTTGACCGGAATCGACCCTGGGAGCCTTCAGTCCCCAGGCCGATGCTCTGTCCACTGAGCCAAACTGGTTAGGGCTGTATTTCCAATTTTTAATGTCATAAGTATTGTTTCAATAAAGTGATTTTTGCATAAGACTTCTTCTGTATTTAGTATCATTTTCCTAAGAATGATTTACAGAAACTGATGTTTGTTTGTTTTTAGCAAAAGATTGAGGGTTTCATTTTAATCCTAACTTTGTACACTTTCTGAGATGTTCTTAAAAGAATTTCCCTTTGGTCTTCTTTTAAAAGTCATTTCATTCTTCATTGCTGAAATCGAATTGGGGATAAAATATTTTTTAGGCTTCCCATTGTCTTTGCATCTAGCAAAACAAGTTTTAGAGCACTCATGGGAGTTGCGAGGGAACGAAGAATGGGATGAAGACTACACCATTGACGTTTGAAAAGACAGTGACAACTGGGCAAATCCTGGAAATGTCAACCACAATAAAAAGAAGCTAGCTTTAAACAAGAAGACCTCACATAGTCAACATATAGTCTTCTTCTGAGTGATATCACTCATATGCTCTAGTACCTAGAGTTTTGTGGGCCATGAAATATGATAGCTCAACATCATTTTTGTGTAATAGCAGTTGAAAACACTTCATGTCACAAGCTGACCATGAGGAGATCATTTTAGATCACCTACATCAAAGAGAGCTCTCTTTTGTTTTGGCTGTGCCTTGGCAAAGGCCACAAACTTTGGCCATGTTTGCTTCTGTTTTGTTCTGCATAGTACTGTCAGAACAAATGACACACTGCAGCTGTTCTGAGAGATTTATGTTCATGTTGTCTGTTCCCCTCCATACACCTCATGAATGGGAAACAGACCCAAGTGGTGGGCGCTAACTGACATGGTATAGTGAAAATAGCATTACCTATAGAAACAGCTGGACAGCATTTCAAATGCTTGTTCTTGCACATAGTACCCGGGGAAATTAATTTACTTAATTGCTATGAACCTTTGCTTCCTCACCTTTGCAAATGGAAATGGTTTCCACATAGGTCGCAATTATATTGAGATAATGTTTGTAATAAACTGTCCAAGACTTCAGTATTCCAAAATCATGATGCCTCTTGGTCTCTACTTAGGATTCTGTCCCATACGTTTCAACCTCCACCCCCACTCCAACTGAACATCTCTGAATTATGCCTGGGAAATCTGGGTGTATCTCCTTTCCACACAGGAACAAATTGGTCCATGGGCTTCTGCTGTGGTTTTCTGGGTATTTTATTCATTTACTCAACAAATATTTATTAAGATCTTACCATGTGCAGAGCACTGAGAATCAATGAGCTAGGCAAATACTGTTCCTGCTTTCACAGAGTTGATGCTCTAGTGAGAGAGAAGTGAGAAAACAAGATAAGTGTATTTATATCAAGCTGTGATGAGTACTACCAAGGAATACAAAACAGGGCTGCGTTAGAAGATATAGAATGGGGAAGTGAGGAGTAAGGCTTCTCTGGGACGAATGGTTGAGAATGCCTGTAGGCCACTTAAGCCATTTGCTTCAAAACTGCTTCTGTTGATGCTTCTTGGGGGGGAATTGGCAGTGCTGTGGAAGGAATGTGCCTCTACTATCCCCAGCTCTGTTCCCTGCTCACCACCCTCCCCTGCCCCCCATGTCTGATTAACTAAACCACCTGGTTCCCAAAGCACTAAGCCTCCCAGTCTTTATGAAACCAGAATCTTTAGGTTCTCATCTTGCACCTTCTATTCCAAAATGTTTGAAGCATTCATTTGAGTCCATTTCTTCTTCTATCCCTTTCCCCTCAGACTTCTTTTACTCTTCAAAAGCAACTCTTTCTTCCTCAGGTCAAGACAAAAACTCTCCAACTTATCAATTTATGCAACTGGATGCGTTCACCTGGGAGAATATGTCTACCACCCAGGCACTCCAGCCTCAGGGTCAGACTGAGATTAGAGCAAGAATACCTGGGTTAGTTACTGGCTTTCCTACCTGCTAGCTTTGTGACCCGGGCAAATTACTTAACCAGCCTCTGCCTCAATAGTCTCACCTGCAAAAGGGATTAGACTAAAAGCCCTATCTCATAGGCTCCTTGTGAAGATGAAACAAGGCAGCAAAGTGCTTCTAACCATGACTGCCAAATAGTAAATGTCAGCGAGCATTGCTACATGAGGGAAAAAGACTTTCACCAATGGCTCCATAACAAGCATTCAACTCGAATCTTAACGGATTTGAATGGAAGAAGAAGAAGAAGAAGAAGAAGAAGAAGAAAAAGAGAGAAAGAGAGAAAGAGAGAAAGAGAGAAAGAGAGAAAGAGAGAAAGAGAGAAAGAGAGAAAGAGAGAAAGAGAGAAAGAGAGAAAGAGAGAAAGAGAGAAAGAGAGAAAGAGAGAAAGAGAGAAAGAGAGAAAGAGAGAAAGAGAGAAAGAGAGGAAGGAAGGAAGAAAGAAAAACAAAAGAAGGCAGGAATCAGAATTTGATCATTGAAGTCTGAGGTAAGAGGCGGAGATCCTATGTGAAGCGAACTGACCAGGCTTCATTAGGGTAAGAGAATTTCTCAAGTCTTAACAGTTTATAAAGACAACGAAAACAGTCAATTAAATGCCAGTTGAAATAAGAAAGCCCGCCTCCAGGTAAATTGCAGAAATAATTTTGGTTGGGGGGAGGAGTGCGGTTGGAGAAGTTCCCCTTAAAGAATGGTATTTGATTTACTCCCAGTTCAACACCCCTTCCCCCCCCCCCCCCCCCCCCCCCAGTACACGAATGTTGAGGCAGTCAGCTATACTGTAATAAGTCAGTGACTTAATCCCCCTCTTTAATGAAGCTCGTTTGCTTTTTGCCCAGGGAAGCTAGCAGCCCTTTGCTTAGTAATTTAATTGCTTTTTTCTTCACTGTTTAAAGCCAGCTTTGCAGGTACAGGCACAGGGCTTACATCGTGCCTTAAATAACGTTTAAGTGGGAGGCAATGCGTCACCTGAGTGGACTGGGCACCAAAGGGTACGGGGTCATCTCCAGAGCTCCCGCAGTGAGAAACCAACCCTTGGAGACAGCTCCAATTGTGTTCCCTCGGTAACCAGACTGCCCTGAAGCTGTTTTCAAACTGTAAAACCCATAAAGTGAAATTTATTGCACATTGCTGTATTTTACTAGAGTTAGAGGGTTCAGATAAAATTTACTGGCTACATGTAAAACTCTGTCGATAGGAAAGTGAACTGTTTTCACAGGCACTCGCATTGAGCGGTTTTGATCACTGTGCTGAATCCGGAGCTTCGAGAAGGTTTTCCTCCTGCTTCAGCAGAATTGAGGGCAGGTAAATAGAACAGCGCCAGCTTTGCAGCCTCTGGCTGAGGCTGACAGGCATAATCTGATCTACCACTCAAGGGCCTCGACCAATGGTGGTGGCGATGGAGGGCCCAGCACACTGAGGATGGTGCTCTCTGGGAAATGAAGATGGGCACGGTACTGGGAGATTGTGCGGTCACTCCCGAACTTAAAAGGGTATTTAATTGGATAGGACTTTTACTAGTATTTTATTTTATTATTATGTTTTTATTGATTTTTAGAGAGAGAGGAAGGGAGTGGGAAAGAGAGCTAGAGACATGGATGAGAGAGGAACATCACCTATGGGCTGCATCCTGCATGCCCCCTACTGGGGATCAAGCTGGCAACCTGGGTATGTGCCCTGACTGGAAATCAAATCCTGATCTCCTGATTCCTCAGTCACACTCAACCACTGAGCCACACCAGCCGGACTGGACAGGACTATTAAATTCTCTGGGAATGTTGCCCTAATGATCAGAATTCAGCATAGCTCAAGAAAAGTACTGTGAGGAGGTAATTAAAACCCCATTTCTCCCAAGATCTTGCTCTACCCATCACCTCAAAATCTAACAGAGTGAGAGAAAGGAAAAAAGAGAGGGGAGGGAGGAAAGAAGGAAATGAAGGAAGGAATAAAGATAGAAAGAAGGAAAGGCAAAAAGAGGGAAGAGAGAAAAAGGGAAAAAGAAGAGTAAGATATTCTTTTAGTCCCAGCCAGTGTTGCCCAGTGGTTGAGTGTCTCCAGTGAACCAGGAGGTCACAGTTTCATTCCCAGTCAAGGCACGTACCTGGGTTGCAGGCTTGAACCCCAGTAGGGGACATGCAGGAGGCAGCCAATCAATGGTTTTTCTCTCTTATCTATGTTTCTTTCTCTCTATTCCTCTCTCTTCCACTCTCTCTAAAAATCAATAAAAACATATTTTTTTAAAAAAATATATTCTTTTAGCAAGAAGAAGTCTTCCCTGATTGAGTTTGTTCCATGGTATATGCTTCCTTAACACACGGGCTGAACAGAAGACACTCCTCATTCGAGATGTGCATATGTGCATGTTTCTAATGTACTAAGGTAGTGTTCCCCAAAGTATAGAATGCCCACTAGTGATACAGAAAATATTTTAGGTGAGACATAAATGGATTTATTTTAGTACTCATGATTTATTTTAAGGCAGATTAGAAAAATGCTGGTTTTCCTTTTATAACAATCCCGAACTTAAAAGGGTATTTAATTGGATAGGAACTTTTACTATATTTTATTTTATTATTATGTTTTTATTGATTTTTAGAGAGAGAGGAAGGGAGTGGGAAAGAGAGCTAGAGACATGGATGAGAGAGGAACATCACCTATGGGCTGCATCCTGCATGCCCCCTACTGGGGATCAAGCTGGCAACCTGGGTATGTGCCCTGACTGGAAATCAAATCCTGATCTCCTGATTCCTCAGTCACACTCAACCACTGAGCCACACCAGCCGGACTGGACAGGACTATTAAATTCTCTGGGAATGTTGCCCTAATGATCAGAATTCAGCATAGCTCAAGAAAAGTACTGTGAGGAGGTAATTAAAACCCCATTTCTCCCAAGATCTTGCTCTACCCATCACCTCAAAATCTAACAGAGTGAGAGAAAGGAAAAAAGAGAGGGGAGGGAGGAAAGAAGGAAATGAAGGAAGGAATAAAGATAGAAAGAAGGAAAGGCAAAAAGAGGGAAGAGAGAAAAAGGGAAAAAGAAGAGTAAGATATTCTTTTAGTCCCAGCCAGTGTTGCCCAGTGGTTGAGTGTCTCCAGTGAACCAGGAGGTCACAGTTTCATTCCCAGTCAAGGCACGTACCTGGGTTGCAGGCTTGAACCCCAGTAGGGGACATGCAGGAGGCAGCCAATCAATGGTTTTTCTCTCTTATCTATGTTTCTTTCTCTCTATTCCTCTCTCTTCCACTCTCTCTAAAAATCAATAAAAACATATTTTTTTTAAAAAATATATTCTTTTAGCAAGAAGAAGTCTTCCCTGATTGAGTTTGTTCCATGGTATATGCTTCCTTAACACACGGGCTGAACAGAAGACACTCCTCATTCGAGATGTGCATATGTGCATGTTTCTAATGTACTAAGGTAGTGTTCCCCAAAGTATAGAATGCCCACTAGTGATACAGAAAATATTTTAGGTGAGACATAAATGGATTTATTTTAGTACTCATGATTTATTTTAAGGCAGATTAGAAAAATGCTGGTTTTCCTTTTATAACAACACAAAATCTATTTTTTTAAAAAAATATTTAGTAAAATAATGTCTGAATAAAGGAAACAATAATGATAGATGACATCATGCAAAACTTATTAAGTGGCGCTGGAACTTGAAAACATAAAATGAAGGACACCATACACATCTGGGAGAAATGGAATTTATCTTATCTATATTTCATCTTTCATTTTTTTGTACCCCTTTCCCCCTGCCTGCATTCTCCACACAGTTTTATTTCTCTATTGGGTACACAGGAAACAAGTCCTTGCCCTCTCTCCCCACAAAGGTGCCATATGATTAATTCTGGTCATTAAAATTGAGACAAGAATTTTAAGGGAATATAGTCAGGTTTAGGGAATTTTTAGAGTTAGGGTCCATGGAAAAAAACATAGGGCTACAGACTGGGAGAAGGTATATTTCCATAACACAAGGAAGTGCAGTTACATTTCCATAAGACAAGGGAGCAGCAACAGATACATCTCCATAACATAAGGAAGCCAGGTGCAGTTACATTTCCATAAGACAAGGAAGCAGCAACAGGTATATTTTCATAAGACAAGGGAACTGGAAGTAGCCAAAAAAGGTCTACACAGTATTTACAAAATAAAGAAGAAGCAAGAAAGCCCAGAAGGAATAGGAGGATAATGAGGGAGGAGGGCCTCAGGAGTCACTATAGTAACCAATATGAAAGGGAATATTGACCAATCATAGGGGATATCAGGACACTGGAACTGCAGCCTTTATAAACCATGGAAACAGGAAGTCGGTGAGACCCTTTCCCCTTCCCCACATGGGAATCTGTTCTGTGGGACTCTTTCCCTCTCCCCACATGGGAGTCTGTACTTGTTCTTCAGTAAATCTCCACCTTTGCTATACTCTCCTCTGTCTGTGGATTCATTCTTGGACTCGAGCGGACAAAGAATCCAGGTTCCAGACCAAATATTCCATCTCAAAATGTGGAAAAGATAAATTTGCCTCTTTTCCTGCTCATAGGATGGCTGACTGCAGAAGGCCCAGCCAAGCATGCTGCCTTCCAGGAGCTAATAGTATCTCAGGTACAATCAGCACATGAGTACCTAATAATACTGCAGGACAGACTCATATGCTGTACATGCTATAAAGAGGTTGAATCAGGAATGTTAGGAGATTGCAGAGGCAAATAAAAATGCAATGAAATCAAAGACAACAGAAGTATTTAGGGAGTCCTTGTTATGTGCTAGGAGTTGTGCTAAACACTTGTTTTAAGGAGGGGAAAAAACAAAGAGAAGCCAGTGAGGGAAACACAAAGAAACTATCAGAGAACTAGTTGGGCTACTATTGAGATTCAATGTAATTCAACTCAATAGATGCCCTTTTGTGCCCATTAAGTCTAAGGCACTAGGTTCAATGGACAGTTTTGTGCAAAAGATTCCTGAATACTTTTTCTCTGTCCAGGAAAAGCCTCCTTCCTTCTATACATATGATAATGAATGGCTAGGAAGAGAGAAAAATATGTGGTCAATTTTAAAGATGTTCTACCTCCAGCCACCCTTTGACACTGGATATACACAGGAGATCACTCTGATCAAATGGAGTAAATGAGTTTAAAGAAGTAACTAGGCAAATCAGTAAACAACTTTTACACAGAAATTGTCCTTGTTTTCTCCCTCCCCCCACCCCCCCACCCCCACCTTGGATAATGTGGGGAAGCACGGGACTTGGTTGGAAAGTCTGTAAGGAGGATTCTCTGAAAGGTCAGGGGCCTCTGGGGGGGACCTTGCTGAAGGCAGCGGCCCTGCCTTGACTTTTCCAAACAAGTCCGAGCCCCCTGGTGTTTTACTGGAATCTCTATGTTTAGTCTTCCAACTTGACCTTGTAGAAGCATGTGCTTTCTCAAGGATACTTACCCTGCTGATTATATCTAGAGGTTTGGTTTAAGCTGTTGTTACAATAAAAGCCTAATGAGGCAGGCAATCGAGGCTGTTTTGGTTCCTAAAGCCAAATAGCCCCTTAGCCTTCTCTTTCACAGAAATGTGTGTCAGAGTAATCTATTCATCCATTGCTCAGGGTTTGCTGGTTAGTCCCAGCAGGCTAAAGCAGCTGTTCTGGCAGAAATGATTTCAATCCTATTCTTTCTCATCATTCTTGACCTGAGTTTAGACTTGCTTTATCATATTGAAACTAAATGGAAGAACAATCATTTTCATGGATCTGAAGGATTATAGGACTATATCAGAGTTAGAAAGGAACTATATCAGAGTAAGGGATCATTATGTCCTAACCTACTTATTTTTATAGGTGAGGAAAATGGATCAGAGGGGAGCTGAAATGTCTTACTTATTCAGATTGTTGGTGACTAAACCAGGCTTGGAGTCCCAGGATCTTGCTTTTAAATTAAACCCTTCCTCTAACATAGCCTATTTCTCTTCCTACAATTTGTCCACAGCTGTACAGCTAGTTGTCCAGTAATTTCTAAGTATTTTCCTTCTACAAATTCTGGTGACTTATTTCAAAATATAGAATAGCTGGTCAATCATTTGATAGTCCCTTAACTTAAGGCCAGATAATGGAACAAAAGTTGGACACAGGCCACCCCCAGAGAAGCTAGTGTCTTACAAATAGCACAGTATCTTTTTTTAAACATTAAAATTTTTTTCAGAACTCATATATTGGAGGTTCATGGGTAGAAGGAGGAATAGAAGAGAAAGCATCATAGTAGATCAATACTTTTTTCATTTTATAACTCTTGAACCAGTGAAGTTTTATCTTTTTCATATTTACCCTCAGTAATTACTTTAGCAATGGACATGATTTGTATTGATGCAGTAATAACTCACGAACATATATTATTAGAGAATGAAAGCTACATTGAATCAAGTACTGTTGAATTAAAGAGAAAATGGTCAAAGAAATTCATTCCTGGGCTGAGAGATTATATGTCAAGCTGTAGCCTAAAGTGAATTTTTATAGCTAAGTTATAAACCCTTGGAAATACAGAGATATTTAACGGCAGTTGGCATCTTTACGATTAGCTCAAGGGAAGTACCACCTTCGGAAACTACCAGATTTGCTTAGTGGCAATTGCAGTTGGGTGTACATCCAAGGAAATGGGGGAAAAGTTGTGATGAAAGAGCACTGACTGGTTTGGCTCAGTGGATAGAGCGTCAGCCTGCGGACTGAAGGGTCCTAGGTTCGATTCCGGTCAAGGGCATGTACCTTGGTTGCAGGCACATCCCCAGTAGGAGGTGTGCAGGAGGCAGCTGATCGATGTTTTTCTTTCATCAATGCTTCTAACTCTCTATCCCTCTCCCTTCCTCTCTGTAAAAAAATCAATAATATATATATAATAGATATATAAATTTGTAAAGCTGTGATGAAAGAGAAACTTCATGCTTTTCAGACCACCCAATGAATAAAAGAAAAAAATGGTCTCAGTACCAAGACAAAGAGAAGTGGGGCTGGGAAGGTAGGGATAGGAAACCAAGCAGATAGTGGACGAGAAAGAGGGAAATATATGACAGGAGAAAAGATTAAGAAAAGGAGGATAGTGAAGCACCAAGAGAAGTAGAAATTTGAAATGGAAGAGCAGTGGGACCATGTAAACATCAAAGAAAAGATAACAGATTAGAACCTATTAAATCCTATTGAATAAATAAGAATGCATGAATCAATACTGATACAAATTAATAAATACATAAATTAGGAAGAAATAAAAATTCCTATAATAGAATACCAACTAATCAATGTGGAATGAATGATGAAATTAGGAAATCACCATTTGACAACCATTATAGTAATAATTGATTCAGGTAAGAATCATTAATGTACCAGCTAAAAATAATGGGTCAAACTTTGATGAGAAACAGGATATTTACATATTCTTCAAGTAGCTCCCTGAGATACAGGAGTGGACAAAAGAAGATTTACAGTTGTTCATATGGAAAATACAATAACTAATAAATAAAAAATAATACAAGAATAAACTCTGTTTCATGTACTCACAATTGTAAACCTACTCTTGCCCACCCCTGTGTTGTGATTTATAGTAAGAAATATATATTTGGTTTCTGGCACAGGGCTCCTAAAACCCTTGAAATTTCCTAAGTGTTGAAAGTACAAAGCTGTCTCTTGATATGGTAATGAGGTGGCTTTTGGATCCCACCTAAGGTTGGGAGCTGGTTGCCAGGGTAACCAATCATGAATAGAGGGTTGAAACTTTCAGTACCACCCCTGATTTCCTGGGAGGGAAATGGGGCTGGAGGTTGAATCAATCACCAATAGCCAATGATTTAATAAAACATGCCTATGTAATGAAGCCTCTCCGCACACCCCAAAAGGAGGGGCTTCAGAGAGCTTCCAGGTTGTCCCACCATATTGGGCCCCAAACTCCTTGAGGACAAACTCCTTTGTTTGGAACCTCATTTTAGGTATCTTTCAGCTGTTTGTTGATTTCCTTTATGTGCATAGGACATGTTATGGACTGAATTGTTCTTCTCCTCTTCCAAAGTTTATACGCTGATTCCCTAATCCCCAAGGTGACTGTATTTGGAGAGTGGGTCTTTAAAGGTGTAGTTAATGTTAAATGAGATCATAAGGGTAGGGCCTTAATCCAATAGGCCTGGTGTCCTTATAAGAAGAGGAAAGAACACCCAGAGTATGGATACACAGAGGAAAGGCCACGTGAGAACAAGCAAGAAGGTGGCCACCTGCAAGCCAGGAAATATCTCCAGCAGAGACCACTCCTGCTGTACCTTATCTTAAACTTCTAGCTTCCAGAACTGTGAGCAAATAAATTTCTGTTGTTCAGGCTTGTGGTATTGTATTATGGCAGCCCAAGCAGACTGATACAGAATATATATTATAAACAGAATTAAGATTATACTACTTATCAATTTTGTATCTTTCCTTTTGAAATTATTGTAGTTTTTCCAACAATGTTAACATTTATAGAAAATATGATTGTTGAAATAGATATGCAATATTGTATCATTTCAATACACACTAGATTATTTCATTAATCTTCTATTGTATATCTAAAGTTCTTTCAATTATAAAATAATACTACCATAAACATTATTCTAAATTAATATTGACATGTATTTCTAGTAGTTTATCTATAATACATTTGGATAGATAAGAAAAAGTTTTAAAATTTTATATAGTATGCAAAATTGCTTTCCAAAATTATTATTATACAAAATCTTACTTACATTTATTACATTTCTAGTAAAAGTAAAAGATTTTTTATATGTTTATTTGCTGGGGTCCGACCCCAGCGGGTCCAGGGGTCCCCAAAGGTGTGGACGGAGTCGGCGAAGAAGGATTGACATGGAGACAGCGTTCAGTTGATCAGCAGCCTAGCCAGGATCTATAGCCAGGAACTCCAGCCAAGTTCTGGTCAGGATCTCCAACCAAGTTCTGGTGCCATGTTCTCTTGCTAGGTTCTCCAGATTCTCCAGCCAGGGTCGGTCGCCAGGTTCTAGCCAGGTTCTCTTGCTATGTTCTATCCAGGTTCTCCTGCCATGTTCTGTCTAGGTTCTCCAGCCAAGATCTGTAGCCAGGTTCTGTCCAGGATCTTTTGCCATGTTCTCTC
>NW_005365325.1:1065567-1082360 GCF_000412655.1 Myotis brandtii
GAGAGGTGACCTTGGTTAAAACACATAGCGCTAAGGGGAGCAAACATATTAAGAACAGTATGCCATATACGCCAGGTCCCTTGAAACATATGCTGTGCAGATGTTTCTTCCCTGCAGCGACTGTGTCAAGCAGCGATGATGGACCGGCTCCCGGCATTTATTGGCCATTTGATTTCTTGTTTTGTGAATTGTCACTATCCATTTACCACCTTTGTAGTTGGTTGATTTATATTTTTATTGATTTTTAAACACTCTTTACATATTAGAGATAGTAACCTTTTTCTCTCATTTGTTATAAAAGTTTATTTTAAATTTTACTTTAGTGTATTTCTGTAAATATTTAATCCCACCTTTACCCAATTAAAACCACAAGTATGATCCCTCCTCACCAAAAGGGACTGTATTTCT
The DNA here is from genome assembly GCF_000412655.1 of Myotis brandtii. Lineage (NCBI taxonomy): Eukaryota > Metazoa > Chordata > Mammalia > Chiroptera > Vespertilionidae > Myotis > Myotis brandtii. Next base: position 1,065,976 of record NW_005365325.1, read on the forward strand.
TTCTGTTCCTTTGATCAGTTCTAATGTCCACAAAAGGTCTTCCATGTACTGCAAAACCTTGTTATAATTTGGTTCATTATGACAAAGATTTTAAGGCAGAATAGGTCAAAGCATGTTCCCTGAACCAAGCTTTATTCAATGAAAAACTGATGTTACACAGTTAACCTCTAACCTAGTCCTAATTCTGTTCTTCAACTCTGACATCGTGTATGAACACTGCAATAGTTTGAAGTATTGAGTCAAATATGTACAGAATTTCCAATTACTGGGAGAGGGATTCAGTCCAACACTTTCAAAGCTTGACATGAAATAGCTGCCTTATTTGAAAAGTGTGGTTTTAATCTGTGTCATAGCAACATTCAGTCTTTGAGTAAGATAAATAACTAACTTTCTAACTGTTGTGGGGACTTTGTCTTTCATTCTACTAAGGAATTGTGAATCTGTGCCAACCATATTTTTGTTTCTAAATCATCCAACTGTGATATGAAATAATATATGTTAACATTATTAGATAAAATAAACTATAAAAACAGAATCAATCTTAAAGGGGCATGTAGCAGTTTTACATTATAATGTGCCAAGCTTTGTGTCACTATTTGAAATCCTAAAATTTCAACATGTTTTACATGCTTTTTACATATTTTAAAAATTACAGATTTTTTCTGCCCTGTTTATGACTAAACAGAGATAATTACATTTGAAAGGAATGTTGTTTATACAAACCACATCACAGAGAAAATAAAGGAGGATGCATTTCTTGGGTATATTTTAAAGTTTCTAAATTTAGGAATTAGAAGATTTGGGTTCAAATTCATCAGATTGCATTTCGCCTCCAGTGGATCACTCTACACTTCTCTCATCAATGTTTATTGATGAAGGAGGAAATAATAATTGTTTTGTCTCTCTTAGAAGTTCACTGAGTAGTAAAATTCATATAGAGGCACTAATAAGACTTAGAACTTATAGAATCTGTGAGAGCAGAGTTTCTCCTGCAAATAGGTTTTGTTTGGCCTACAAGGTGCTTAAAAATAGATTTAATCTGAATGGCCTTAAGACACACACTTTCCAACTTAACCTCCTCTCCTGCTCGTATTGTCTTATACCGACCCAGCTTTCCTCACATTGCCCCCTGACCTTCGCAAACATTTGTGTGTGGGATCACATTGTTTTTCAAAGTAGTGTCCAGACCACCTGTATATAGGCGCTTGTTTATAGAAGCAGTGACCTGGGTCTTAACCCAGACCTATTGAATCAGAATCTCTGGAGGATGGAGCTGAGCAATCGGTGCTTTTAATAAGAACCACTGCATAAATGTGAGAGACCATTATTTTTCATCTTTAAAAGAGCAACTGTGATGCATGCATAGAGTCTTCAGGGAAATTAAAAAAACACTCACTTTCACAACCACAGGCACAGTGATCTAGAAGAGCTTAGCTTAGAGTCTTACCTAATTGTAAATTTTTCATGAATAACATTAAACACAAATAGGAATAGGCTTGGGAAACATATTCGCTCTTCCTCAGATTCCTCCCTGTAACATGAGGACTTGGATCTTTAAGACCTGCTCCTCCTTCCAAAGCCGATGACCCGATGGACAGTCTCCCTTCAGCATTTGAAGAGTGAGAGTTCCCTCACCCACTATTCTTCCTTCTCATGGTAGACTTTGGGGAACCATCATTCAAAGTGGGACTATTCATTAAGTTCCCACAAGCCAAGGTTGGCCAATCAGCTGTTCTCTTCCTGGGACTGGCATCGTGAATGGAGTGACTGTAGGGCAGACAAAGCTCATGCCTCTGGGCAGCACCATGGAGAGCCTGTCCACAGCTCCTGTCTCCGAGGCCCGGATCTGCCATGGTTCCGTCTTTAGCTCTTCAGCTTTCCCTTTTATTCTATGGGCCACTGCAGGTCTTTCCAGCTACCCTTTCTTTTTTTTTCACTCGAGTTAGCCAGTGACAGCTTCTGCTACCAAAGAAATTTAATCCATTCTCCTGCCAAGCCTTGGCCTCCTTTCCCAGCGTTTACTAGTTAGTATACACCAACATCGGGAGGCTGTGGTCAGAGAAGGGGCTAAAGAAAGCTCTCCTGCAGAAGAATGTCACCCTCCCAGCCGATGCCTTGATTCAGCCTGGCTTTGTAATTCCTGTTCAACTCCCCCGATGCGGCCTGACAGTTTGAGGAGAACTGTTTCTCCACGATAAGAAAGCCTTTGCCTTAGGGAGGAGGGAGAAGATTGAATGGAAGTCTTTTATATTCACTTGGACCACAATTATTTTGCTGACACAGGGCAAGGTATTAACAGGGTTTTGCTGTTGGGGAATTAAAAGCCATTTGGCACATCCCTTGTTATGACGTTTCTCATTTTTAATATTGTGGTTTAAATGCAGTAACATGTGGTTAAGAAAAAAATGAAAATGCACACCCTGACCTATATGGATATTCAAATCTCCATGTGATTGTGGCGTTTGGGGAATATCCCAACGTAAAAGGCTTCCACATTCAGGCTTCTAGCCAGCCTTCTCGCTTAATCTCCTTTGATCCTCTCACACCCTCTTTAAAGGCTTCCACATTCGGGCTTCTAGCCAGCCTCTCGCTTAATCTCCTTTGATCCTCTCACACCCTCTTTTTGGGGGCCTTCTCTTCCATCCTACAGTGTCTGGTTCTCTTTCCCAGCTATGCATTCAAATCACTTGGAGAGTTTTTAAAAAATATTGATTCCTCACCTGGACCACAGAGATGCTTCTTTAATTGTCTGGATGTCAGGATTTATGATGCTCTCCAAAGTGATTCCAATATGCAGTCACCTTTGAAAATCCATTTCAGGGCAGGTGTTGGCAAATATGATCCACGGGCCAAATCCAGCACCAATTTGTAAATAAAGTTTCAGTGGAGCCCAGCCGTGCTTGTTCAATTGCACATTGCCGGTTGCAACTTTCTTGTTACAACAGCAAAGGTGAGTAGTTGTGGCAGAGACCTTATTGCCTACAAAGCCTAAAATATTTTGTAGTTTATTTGTGCAATCTCTGCTCTGGAGCAGTGGTTCTCACACTTGCACATGCATCAGAATTCTTCGCAGGACCCCTCCAGAACTTCTGATTCCCCAGAATTTGCATTTCTAACATGTTCCCAGGTGCAACAGCACTTCTCAAACCTTAATCATCACTGCAGTTCTTGTTGAAACGCAGATTCTGATTCGGTCAGTATGGGGTGAGTCCTGAGGTTCTGCATCTCTAACATGGACCATGCTTTGAATAGCAAGACCTTAAGCACTTGGTTTCCTGCCTCATTACCTTGCTTCACAATGTCCTTTCTGCTTGGAGTGTCCAATTTGTATCCTTTTTTCAAGCTTCCTCTTCTAGGAGATGTCCTGAGTTTGTTGTTATTTTTAATTTCATGAGAACCCTATCAGTGTGCAGATTCTGATTCGGTCAGTCTGGGGTGAGTCCTGAGGTTCTGCATCGAAAACAAACTCCAGGTGATACCAATGGGGCTGGTCCATGGACCACACTTTGAATAGCAAGACCTTAATCACTTGGTTTCCTGCCTCATTACCTTGGTTCACAATGTTCTTTCTGCTTGGAGTGTCCAATTTGTAGCCTTTTTTTCAAGCTTCCTCTTCTAGGAGATGTTCTGAGTTTGTTGTTGTTATTTTTAATTTCATGAGAACCCTATCAGTGCCTTTCTTATGAGACTTTTCAGTTTTTTACCTTGTGATACAATTATGTATGTTCTCTCTGTTTGTCTAGAGACCAGTGGTTCTCAACCTTGGCTCAACTTTTCACTTTTTTACCTTGTGATACAATTATGTATGTTCTGTTTGTCTAGAGACCAGTGGTTCTCAACCTTGGCTGCACATTAGAATCACCTGGGAATCTTTTTAAAATCCTGATTTCTTGTGCAGCCAAGGTTGAGAACCACTGCTCTAGACAGAAATCACCTTGACAAGCCTTTTAGACATGGCAAGAGAAAATATTAGGAATGTGTACACATGGGAATCAAAGGTGATTTGATTGGTGGTGCTCTCATATTTTTTTTTCTCCTCCCCATTTCAAGCAGGTAGCAAAATCTTGGGGCTTCCTTGCTGCCTGGTGGAGAGCCGAGGCTGCTTACAGGCAGGAACATGTCTTGTCTCATAGAAAAGCCTAAGTCATTGAAGAACCTATGTTAAGTGTCGAGTCAGGGAGAAGAGTGCCTTTGAAGATGATGAAAAGATAAAGAACAGGCTTTTCTCTCCCAAACTGAGGAGAAAGGCAGCAGGGACCTCAACCACGTGCCCTCTTCCTGGCAGCACCCAGAGGGTAACAAGGGCTCAGAGAGGAGCAGCTGTGTGGTGTCCCTGGATTCTGAGCACTGAGGTCCCCGGGCCTGGTCAAGTCTTCCTGTCTCATGGGTGGCACAGAAGTAGAGTTATGCAGCTTTCAGGAAAAATAAGGGTTTTGGCCAATGCTGTTTCTATGCTGTGCATGTGGTGTGGGGTGAATGTGTTGTTCCCTTGCATTGTAGGCTCCACATAAGCTTCTCAAATTCTTGTGAAACCCTAAAGGCAAATCTGATCTCCTGCTAGGCAAAGAGGAGGAGCCTTGAGATCGAATTCACAGTCATGTACATTTCTAAAATTATTGCTTAAAGAAGTAATTGAAAATTGGCAATGATTTATCTATTAGGATGTTTTCATTATAGAATTAGTTATTTGAAATGTTATAAGAAGGATTATGATACAACCCAACCTGGACAATTATTAAAAATCATGTGCAGATTTTTTGATGACTTGAAAAAGAATTCTCAATATTTTATTTAGGGCAAAACCCCCCCACAAAACAGCATATGCAGTCTGATCTCAACTTTGTCTAAAAATAATACATGTCCATAGGCCTGACAATGCTGGAAAGATAATATAAAATATTAGTAGTGATTAACTCTGGATAGGGAGATTAAGAGTAATTTTTATCTTCTGCTTTTTCAGTTTCTGAAATTTCCAAAAATCTGACGGTAAAAAATGTATATATGTATTTTGAAACATTTTTTATTGATTGATTTTAGAGAGTGGAAGGGAGAAAGAGAGAGAGACAGAGATACATTGATTTGTTGTTCCACTTACTTATGCATGCATTGGCTGCCTCTTGTATGTGTCCTGACTGGAGATTGAACCCTCAACCTTGGTGTATCAAGATGATGCTCTAACCAACTGAGCTACCTGGCCAAGGCTATATATTTCCTAATCGCAGAAAAATGTGTAAAGCTTTGAGTTTTAAAATCCAAAAACCTCTTACTTTGGGTGCCATAAGTACTCAAAACTTCATGGCATTGTTAAGACTAAATCTCAAATTTCCTGACATTTTGCATTTTCCCCCCTAAGGCCTTAGCGAACAAGCTTTTTAAAAATACACTTCCATGACTTATTCTGAAAATTTTCACCAACTGCTACTGCCTCATGCCTGCTCTCCCTATCATTAGTAAGTCCTGCTCTAGATGATTATCCACATGGCTGCTCTAGTTAGCTTCTGCAAGCACAGGAACTCAGTGCTGAGAAGTTCAAGTCTGGGTTTCAATCTCAGCTCTGCACTGTCTGTCACTAAATTTCAACTTCCTTATCTGAACATGGGGTGATAATAGAAGCCACCTCTACGGTTGTTATAGGGATTGCCACTCTATGAAACATTTAGCACAGCTGTGTTACTTCCCCTTTCTTAGATTTAAATTTTTCTTTTTATTGAATTTAGAGACAGCAAGGAAGGGAGGGAGAGAGAAACATCGATATGCTGTTCAGGCCAACAACTTGGGTATGTGCCCTGATCAGGACTTGAACCTACAGCCGTTTGGTGCTGCCTCCTGTACTCTCCCTGACGGGGGTTCAGGCCAACAACTTGGGTACGTGCCCTGATCAGGACTTGAACCTACAGCCGTTTGGTGTACAGGATGATGCTCTGACCAACTGAGCCACACTGCCCAGGGCCACTCTCTTAGTTTTAAATTACTCCTTAGGCTTATGTCTTTTTTTTTTCTTATCTGAAAAACATTGCTTAACCTTGAATCAAGGAAATGAGGAAATACACATTAGAACTAGAATTAGATTACATTACATACACACCAGATCAGTAAATGTTTAAAAAAATGGACAATTTAACATGTTGAAAAGGACATGCAGTAATGGAAACTCTAATAAATTGGTGGTTGTTGTAAATTGACACCACCACTTTAGAAATCAGGTTAGCATCATCTAGTAGTAAAAGAGATGCAACCTTATTAGCCATCAATTTCGCTCCTCATTATATGTTCTAGAGAAAGTTGTGTACATGTGAATCAAAGCACGTGTTGAGAATGTTTATAGCAGCACTTCTATGACTGAACTGTGTCCTTTCCAAAATTCATATAATTCATATGTTGAAGCCCTAACCCACAGTGTGACTGTGTTGAAGATAGGGCCTTTGTGGTGGGGGGGGGGGTGTAATTAAGATTAAATGAGGTGATAGGGTGGGGCCTTAAATTAATAGGGCTCATACCCTTATAAGAACAGGAAGAGATACTAGAGCTCTCTCTCACCATAAATGCTCAGAGAAAAGAGTTCTCTATAGAAATATAATTAACAGAATATATATACAGGGTGGGGAAAATAGGTTTAAAGCTCTCACTATGCGAAACACAGAATTTATTCTTGTATTAGTATTATTTACTAATTATTGTATTATATCCCATGTGATCAACTATAAACCTATTTTTGCCCCAACCTGTATATACATAGAGAGAGAGAAAGGCAAAACTAAAATAAAAATTTTTGTGGATACATATCTAAATGTAAGACATTTTATTAGAAAGACAAGAAAACTGACTACCATAAAAAATCAGGCTAGTGATTTACCTCTAGAGGGGCAGAGAAGGTATCATGTTAAAGAAGAAAGACATAAAGGTCTTCTGAGTTGCTGGCAATATTCTATTTATTGTATTGCCTTTGGTAGCATTTACATAAGGATTCATTTTGTAGTCATTTGTTATACAGACATTTATGATTCATGTATATTTCTGTAGGAGTATTATATTTCACATTTTAAAATTTTGAAATGTATTTAGGGGAATGCTGGGGATGTAGCACCCTGAAGGTGTTCCCAATGTTTGTTGACCTCAATTCCTGTCTAACAGCAATCCTCCTCTCCTGAGTCTATCTGTCATGCAGGCGGGATTTGGGGGCCCTATAGATCCAGACAGAAAGTTGGGGCCAGACTTTCTCACTGTTGCAAATCTTTGGCATCCCAAGAGGAAAAGTGGTGCCTTGGCACAAAAGTATTCCAGGGGAGATGTCCCTGTCTCTTCCCCTAGGGAACCTCAGTTGGGTACTGGCAACTGCCAGCTGGTATTTAGCCACACAGACAGAGATATCTTTGTGTCTCACCACCCACAGAAGTACCTACTCTTTGAGCTTAGCCTCAAAGAAAACTATAATTTCTGTAAAGTGTTCTAGTGGCCAGAGAGAAGAAAAATATACAGAACATCCAGAAAAGGTGGCTCTTAATTAAATAGAGCTGTTAAATAGATAGGCAGTTACTAAAGTGATGCAACAAAAATAATGCAAGGAATTAGAAGTTTCTATTTCAATCCCTAAAGAATTTGTGAGCCTAGAAATCATTATTTTTTAACTAAATGTTTACTTTATAAATTGAATCAGAGAATGAATTAGTATCCCAGCATATCAAGTGGAATATATATCCCAAAATATTGCAAAACTACAAAGAGATGGGAATCATGAGGGAAAAGGTAGAAGACTTGGAAGATGTCTAAACATGAATAATAGAAGATCTAGAAGAAGGAGAAAAAACACAGATAGATGAGAGGCAATATTTAAAGTCCCTTTGCTTAAGAAAATGAGACTGATGAGTAAAAGGCCTTTCTGAATTCCAAATGTAATTTGAGGAAAAATAACAACTATTTGCAAAAGAAAACAATCTCTCTGGCATTGAAATATCATCTATAGATGATTGAGAATGATTTACTGTTATTCAACCACCAGGAGGTTGGGAAGGTATTTGTACACATGAAAGAGTTCAAAGAATTTAGTGCCAACATGCCCCTTTTAAGGAAAGCACTTACATTAAAAATAAATAAGTCAGAATAGAGAAGATAGGAGAAGACAGAAGAAAAAACAATAAACCCTGGGAAATATATAGCTAAAAAATTGCCTGAGTGCATAAATATTTGAGCTATATCGGATTTTTAAAACATAAGAGCCATTTTTCAAGGGAAGACACAATAATGGTTTAGAACTAAAAATTTTAAACTATCTTAGCAAAACCTGAGTTGTCAAAGTGGTAGAAATGGGGAAAGAATAAGCAATAGCAAATAAACTAGTGTGAGAATAGATCTTCCTGAAGGGAGATGAGTAGTTGGGAAAGAAAGACTATCTTGTTTTTATATAAAATTAAAAATTATGAGTTTGATTATGAATTTCAGGAAAAGGAATGGAATGGAAAATAAAATTGCCCTTCTAAATGTGTAGATATAGGCAGGGTTATAGGGGTTGGAATAAATACTTTGCTTGATCAAATAAGGAAAAAGAATGACAGATAAATGTGACCATTAATTAACTGATCTTGTTTCTATCTTTGCAATGGTTGAAATACAAAGGACAATAAAGTTTTAAAAAATAAAATGAGGCAAAATATTAATTAATTAAAAATTAATAGGAAAATATGTACCATCAACTTTGCATTTTAGAGTTGAGCAAGAATTTTGGCTCTAAACATTCTAACTTTTCCTTTTGGTGATATTTTATGTTTTGAGTCTCTGTAGCTTTTTTAATTGCCTGAAATAAGTTCTATAACAAGATATATTATACATTTTGAAAAATCCTTTATAGGATATAGTAAACAATCTTTTAAAAGAGCCTACATACAACTATATTTTAGAGGAAAATATAAGAAAAAGTACCTACAAAAAATGAAAAAAAGTTTGAGAGTAAGGAATGGGCAAAGAGAAAACAGGCAAAGGTAAACTATAAGAAAAAAGAGTGACAATATTAAAATTAGATAATGAATTTAGTTTAAGAATACTAGACAGAATTAAATATACTGTCATAAAACTTTTTGGATAAAAATAAACAATGCAGCTGAATATAAATCCAAATGTATAAAAATGCAAGTAACATTTAATTAAAATACAAAATAGCAGAACCCTTTCATATGCACATTTCAGAATTTGACAGTTGTGTTAGACCAAAAATGAGGAAGTACATAAAAGAAATGAATAATACAATTTTATAACTTTGAAATAGAAAAATACATTGTGTATATATTCATGGAATGTTTACAAGAATTAATTACATACTTGGCCAAAGAAACTGTATAGGACATTTTCTATGACCAAATATAATTGAGATAGGATTAAGTAATTTTTAAATAGATTGAAGTAATAATTTATAAAAAGCACTTGTATCAAAAAAGAAATCAGCCTGGCCAGAATAGTTCAGTGGATTGAACATCACCAAAGTTTGCACCAAAAGGTTGCAGGTTTGATTCCAGGTTGGGGCACATGCCTGGGTTTTGGACTCCATCTCCACTCAGGGGCCTACAGGAGGCAGCTGATTAATGTTTCTCTCTCATCCTCTCTCTCTCTAAAAAAAGTCAGTACAAACATATTTTTTAAAGTAAATAAAAAAGAAATCAAATATGAAATTACAAATGGTCTATAAAGGAGTGAAAATGAAAATACTTTGTCAAAAACCTAAGGATCACAATAAAAGTTGTGTTTAGGGGAAATGTATGGCCTTCAGTGTTGCACAGAGAAAATCCTAACTAGAAAAAGGGGGAGAAAAGGAAGTGAATACTTATTAAGATTTTTTAAACTTATTACGATATTAGAAAAAATAAGCAATAAAATCTACGAAAAATAGTAAATGGAAATTAATAAAGATAAAAGCTAATGTTGATTAAATTAAGGTAAAAACAAAGAACATAGATATTCAAAAGCTGATTCTTGATAAGATCTACTTTTTTTTAAAAAAAAACCCAGAAAGCCCAATTAAGAAAGTTAGAAGAAAAAAACAAAAATATACAAGATTAGAAACAATCACAGATTTAAAAAAACAACAACAAAAAATCAAGTGAACTCCCAGAAAGGCACTTGCAACAAATCAGAGGAAGAGGGAGATTTCTTTGTAAATGTTAAGTTCTTAGCACAATGCTTTGCATATAAGTTTAATGATATCATCTATCATTATTATTGTTATTTGCATACCACCCTCAAATATTTCTACCAGTTTATTGTATTATCTTACAATATATCTAACTCAAATTTTCCTCTCTGGGAAAAATTGCCAGAAACTGTCAAAGGACAACCATCATCCTCATTATTAACGAACATTTATGGAGCAACATTCTGTCCAATGCCTGTTGCAAATAATTCATTAAAATATAAAAATGACCTCTACCTACCAAGATCTTAAAATATTTAAGAGCTGATGAGTACATCATGAGGTATTAGTTCAGAGTTTGAGGAACAAGAGCCAAATGGGCATCTAAGATAAAACCTACTACAGAAGGACAAGAAGGTTGATGACAGAAGGACCTCATGGATGTGGGATTCAAGTTGAACCCTGAAGCATGGGCTGGATAAAAATAGATTTCTAAGAGAAAGAGAATGGAGGCTGGAAAGAAAATAAGGAATTCCAAGTTTGTAAGTTGGCCAATTTGGTTGAAACGGGAGTATATTTCGTAGGGAGCTAGAAGGTGAAGAAAATAAAAAAATATGTTGGCCGAGATGATGCAGAACTCTGAATTCAAATTTACAGAGTGTGGAATTTATCCAGTAGGCAGTGCACTAGTCATTAGAGAGTTTTGAGCAGGTCAGTGACATAACTAACAACAGTCTCAGAAAGGCTCTGTTGGCAGCAATAGGCTTGGTGGATTTGGGGAGGAGTAGACTTGGCCATGAGCAACAGGACAGCCCCAAGTGAGACTATTGCCATCATCTTAAGCCCCACACACTCTGGTGAAATCTAGAAATGTCATTATTCCCATTCTTCAAATGGAAAAACACAAAATGACTTACTCTGAGCCAAACAGAATAAGAAGCTCTATGGGTAACAAAACTACGATGCCTGTAGCCAGACTGGTGTGGCATCTACTTATTGTGCAACTGCATTCCACCAACTCTGCACTGTCCTACCTTCAATATTAGAGTGACTCTCTTAATCTTTGGTAATATTTCTCAGTTCCTCCAGAAGTGGCAGTGTGGGAGAGAGAACGTTTTTGTTGTAGACAGGTACACATTAATGCATACACCATGAATGGGGCCAATTTTCCAAAGGAGTTTACTTGAGTTTAGCTTGGGGTTTGACTCCTCAGGAAGCTTAGCTTCCTCTTCCCTTCCACACCCATCCTCCACGATCTGTATCATCTCCAGGAACACAGAGAGTTAACCTTTGCAATCGGATTTGCTCTGTGCAACATGAAGTGCCACCCAACAAAGCAGGGTACAAGGCGTCTGTGAAATGTATGAAAAGAAGTCCAAGAATTCAGTTAATTAACCACATCAGTTTCTTAACGTGATCAATTTTAATTAAACTGAATTTTAATAGAGATCTGTGTAGTCTGCAGAGACCAATTGCTAATTCTACAAAGCATGTGCTGCTTTTCAGTTCAGATTTGCTCCCATCTAATTAATATGGATAGAGCATTAAGCCTTTTTGGACTCCGGTGGTTTTCATTTCATGACTATTAATGATTTTAATGAACTGGACTAATTCAGTAGTTTTCATCCCAGTGTTTCAGGGCTTTGTTCATCACAAATTTCAGGTTTATAATTGGTTTCCAGGTCTTAACAGTGGTCATTGATCAGCTTCAGCAGTTCCTTTTACAACTCGGTAGGCGCTGGGGACGGTTAACCCCTTGCCACCCGGCACTGAGAGGAACAGTGCAGTGCTTCAGAGCAGGAGTCTGGGACTTAACTACCAACTTAACATAGCTACAGGGGCAGGAGAGGACTTAAAATTCATATGGTGATGTGAGCACAGAACAGGAAAGGTCACCCTGGCAATACGGAGGCTTTAAATTAAATGGGGTGGGGGGTGGGGTGGGGGACTGTTGATTAGCTATATTTTTCAGCTTTAATTTTCAATACTCCAAGCAAGAAATGCATTCTAAAATCACCCCTCTTATTTTGGAAATCTAGATTTTTTTCACCACCCATTACCCCTTGCCAACCCCTAATAGGCATCTTTATCAACAGCCAAACAGCTAGGACTAAGGGGCAAGAAAATGTCGAATAACAGAGAACCAATGAAGAAAAGCAACAGGGAGGCTGTGATGAGGGGAGGCATAGCTCATGAAAACTAATAAAGATTTAAAAAAAAAAATGAACAGAGTGAGGAATAGGTACCGTGCCTTCTCTGGATCCAAATTTACCTTTGGAGCCTTGCTCATGGCTTTCCATTGCCCTGAAAACAAACAATGGTATTGCAGCCTCCCACTGAAATCAAAAGGCAGAAGTTTTTAATATTCCCTGTCTAGAGTGACTATTAGGCCTCTTCATTCTTGCTGTCTCCTTACTGAGCTCTGAAAAGTGACAGGCAGGATGGACATGCATATAAGTCCAGGTCATATCACCAAAGAAAACAAAGTAGAAGTCAAATTATCCTATATAATAAAGAGGTAATATGTAAATTAACCCTCATACCATCATGCCGTCACAAGATGGCTGCACTCACAGCAGAGGTGGGGTTACCGTAACACAAGATGGATGAGCCCACAGAGGAGGTGGGCTTCCCATAATGAGCCATAATGAGCGATCAGCAGGGACCTGAGGCTGCATGGCACCAGGTCAGGGCAGGGGACCTGAGGCTGCGCTTCCCACCCAGCGGGGCTTGACGGGGACCTCAGGCCATGTGTCCCCACCCTGACGCCTGACTGGGGGACCTGAGGCCACGCCTCCCGCCCTGTTGCTGGGCCAGGGGACCTAAGGGTGCGCTGGGGGACCTGAGGCTGCACCCCCCGCCAGGTGTGACTTGATGGGGGTGGGGCCGGCCTGGTCTGGGTCTCGCGCAATTTCAAGGCATGTGCGGGTAGGCGGGGATTTGACTCTGGGTCCCGCAGTGTGACCTAGACTCTGACAGGAGGAAGATTTTCATATATATTTTACTAATTTCCTTTAATCTCTGACATTTCTATTATAGAGAAAGGGCAAATAGCAATATTAAAATATTTTCTCTAATTAATTCCCTTTTAATGTGCATGAATTTCATGCAACGAGACACCTATGTCTTTAGTTATCCTAGAAAGATCAGTGTAAACACTGAAGCCCCAGTCCCAGCTTCCAGAAATGTAGTTAATAATCACTGGAAGCTATGTTATTATAGGCCTACCCAGGAAATTTCCTCCTACTCCCTCACCAACCATCTGAAAGACAATCTTTGCAGAGGTGCAGACCTGTAATTCTCAAATGTTCCAGAGACTTGTTTCTGACATCATTCTGCCACAGGTTGAGTTGATTTGGTTTCCAAGTCTGCTTGGAATCTCTTTAGTAGTTTGATTTGTAAAAACATCTTTGTCATCTAGTAAGATTTTTACTAAAATGGTGATTTTTATATATCTTCCTTGTATTTTCAAACACAAAGGATCCAAAAACTGAGGTTGTCACTGATAAAGCATTTAAGATGATCCAAGAGAAAACAAAATTATAAAGATGAGAAATTTGATTTATTTCATATTTTTCTCATTTCCTTTGCTTCAGTGGTACTTGATTTCTTTGATAATATTAGTTGATAGATTATGTTTCCAACGAATTGAATTTATTTCCCTCAAATAGGCTAATATATTTAAATAAACTGCCAATTATAATAGAGTTGTCTCCATATCTTTAATTCCTGTTCATCTCTCAATCCTCTTCAGTCTTCTGTCCCACAGAGCTGCTGAAATACTCTGTCATCTGTAAATGGTGATAATAATGGCTTCCTTGTAGGGTCACTATATAGATTAGCACACTTAACAAGGTGCCTCAATAAATTATGGCTATTATTACTGCTCAAGTCACCAATAACCTTCTGATTGATAAATGACTTAAGTCCTCATTTGTCGAGTTGTCTGAAGCATTTGACACTGTCAAACACACTTCTGGAAACTCTTCCAAGAAGCCATTCATTCATGTATGCATTCTCCCACCAAATGCCTAGGGGACATGTGTTATGCATCAGGCACTGTTCTAGGCACTGGAGGTACTACGTTGAGCAAGGTAGAAAGTCCTTGTTTTTTGGAGTTTTTATTTTTCTCTATTGACAAATATGATTTTTAAAATAGTATCTAAAATTTAATGAGACCTTAAATTGTCCCAGGCAATATTCTCAGCTTTTTGCATATTTTAACTCATTTAGCTCATAGGAGATGGGCATTATCATTATCCTCATTTTACAGATGGGGACACCAAGGCATAGAAAAGTTAAATATTTTAGCCAAGTTCTTAAAGTTCATAATTAATGGATCCAGTATTTTAATTAAATCAGTCTGTTCCAGATTCTAGGCTCTTAAACCCATGCTCCAAAGAATGGAAAGCACAGTGGTATCAAACAAAGAAAGTTACTGTAGATGGGGTAGTCAGGGAAGCCCTCTTTGAGGTGGTGATATTTGAGCAGAAACTTAAATATACTGAGAAAGAATGAGAAAAGTATGATGTGCCAGAAGCCAAGTGCCATGGACTGAATTGTGTCACCCCTGAATTCATATGTTGAAGCATCAACCCCCAAATGACTGTATTTGGTGATAGGGCTTTTATAATGTAATTAAGGTTAATGAGAGCATAGAGTGAGGTCCTAATCCTGTAGGATTGGTGGCTGTATAAGAAGAGGACGAAAGACACCTCTCTCTTCACACACATTCAAGGAGAGAAGGCAAGCCAGAACAGAAACAGAGCCCCCTGCCTGAACCATGACCTTGAACCTCCGTGGTATTTCATTGTTGCAGCCTGAGCTGACCAATACACCAATCTATCTTGCTTGTCTTATGCCCCACTATTAATCATTCCTCAAGTGGGCAAATTGTCTTTCACAACTATAAACCCCAAGGTATACTGTCCTTGCCAGATGTGGGAGGCTGAATAAGGACTGCCAAAGATATCCAGGTCCTAATTCCTAGAGCCTGTAAATGTTAACTTATATGGCAGAAAAGGGACTTGCAGATGTAATTAAGTTAAGAATCATAAGTTAGAGAAATCACCCAGAATGATCCAGGTGGGCCCTAAATGTAATCACAAGTGTCTTTATAAAAAGGAGGCATTAAAGAAGGAAGTTAGGAGATGTGATCATGGAAGAAAGAGGTTAGAGTGATTTGAGGAAGAGGTCACAAGCCAAGGAACATGGAAAGCCTCCAGAAACTAGAAAAGGCAAGAAAAGTTTTCCCTCTGGGCCTTCCAGAAGAAACCAGGTTTTTAGCCTCGCTAACTGTTTTGGAAATTTTGGCTTCCCAAACTGCAACAGAATAAATTTTTGCTGTTTTAAACCACCAAGATTATGATATCTGTTACAACAGCCATTGGAGACTAATACACCAGGGAAATTTCTAGTCAATTTTCAAGAGCCAGATTCCATGCCCTCTTCTTTGCAAAGCTTCCATCATTTCTTATGCAGGGTCATGTTTTCTTATTCTATTAGCCTAGTATTTATCTTACCATATTGGACTTTCACAAACTTTTTATTTTCTAACAAATATAATCTCATAAAATTTGCAAACATAAAATCATGTGCAGTTCTCTTAACTTCTTATAACACTGACATCTTACACAAATGTACTACAATTTAAAAAACAGGAAATTGACATTGGTACAATACTGTTAACTAGAACTACACACCTCATTCAGTTTTTACCAACTATGTTGAGTTTTAATTATTTTTTACACTAGACTGTGAGCTCTTCAAAGTCAGCAGCCATGTATCTAATTCCTCTTTATGTTTGCAATGCCTAAGGAATTTGGATCTCAATAAATGTTTTTAAAATGAGAAGAAAGGAGAGGGGAATACAGGAGAGGAGATACGATTAAATAAATTTGGGCCTGTTTGCTCATATTATTTGCAATTATAGGTGTATCTTTGGGTTGAAGGCAGAATGTAAATGAAACACTACACTTTCATGAAATTTAAAATTCTATGCTCTGACTTCTTGCTATATATTTTCACAATGGAAAAACTTAGGAATACATTCATTTTCACTACATGTGCTGTATGTATATCACTTTAATTTAAAATTTATTTTAAACAACCATTTAACAGTTCAGATGCTAAGAATTTCTAGTTAGGCCTAGCCGGTGTGGCTCAGTAGTTGAGCATCGACCTACAAACCAGGAGGTCACAGTTTGATTCCCGGTCGGTGCACATGCCAAGTTTCGGGCTCAATCCCCAGTGTAGGATGTGCAGGAGGCAG
>NW_005365325.1:1082572-1086337 GCF_000412655.1 Myotis brandtii
GCAGAATGACCAGAAAAACCAGTCAATCAGTCGCTAAGACACGCACTGACCACCGGGGGGCAGATGCTCAATGCAGGAGCTGCCCCCTGGTGATCAGTGCACTCTACAGTGGGCTGATCCCTGCAGGCCACGCCAGGCACCAGTGCACAAATCCCGTGAACCTCTAGTTGATAAATAAAAGTTTTGTCTAGTATATATCTTTCTGGTTTTCACACATATCCAAAAAAATTCTATATTCATGCAAAATTGTCTTACATGAGAAACTGAAAATAAGGTGGCATATTTGAAAAGCTTACTAATGAAACTTGAGCAGTGCCTGGTCTTCAATAGCTACAGTTGGAAAATGAAACATTTCTTTTCTATTCAGCAATATAAAGTCAATTATATGTTTTATTTCCCAACTAAGCTACATCTGTGCATTTTAAATGATATATAAGTCATTCCGTGAGCCAGAGGAATTCAGACACAGGTCACCAAAGGTGAAGTTATCTGATCCTCGGAGGAACACCAGGAGGGAGAGTCCAAGAGTCAAAGCCGTCTTTCAGCCATGGCTGACCTTGATCTATAGATCAACTTAGGGGGCTCTTGGAAGAAAGGAGAGAGGGTGGACATCTACGATTTCTCTACTATGCGCTCGTTAATTTACCCATTTTCTCTTTTAACCCTTCCCATAACCTTACATTGGAGGTCTTATTTGTCCTGATTTCATAAAGAAGCTAAAGCTCATTGATGAAGCAACTTGTCTGAGTCACAAAACTATTAAGTGATAGAGCTGGAGTCTATCCTGGTTTGACCTCTAACTCCACACTCTTCCTTTTAGAGTTTATGACTTTCTGTAAAAGCAGTGGTTTCTACTCTGACTGCACATTAGAATCATCTGGCTAGTTTTCCAAACTGCAAAAGCTTAGGCTGTACCCTTAAGGTTGGGAACCAGGCTTCTGTATATTTTAATGCTCTCCAGGGGATTCCAGTATGCAGGGAAGTTTTCAAATGAAGTAAAGACCTCAAAATAGACTGAATGAAAGACTGCCCAGGTAGTCTGATTTAAGAAGCATGAAAGGGCCTCATGCCTAATAATATTTCCCAGTGTAGCCATCTATTATGCCTAATATTCCTATCACTTCTTTTGGTAAAGGTATCTATTCTCCAGAAGGCCACTGTTAAAATGAAAGTAAGTGACCTAATAGGATAAATGCATTAATATATTATTGCCCAAGCCTAGATTACCTGATTCCGTCTTGGTCAACATTTTTAATCACCATCTTGGAGAAAGGCACACAAGGCTTGTTCATTAAATTTGCAGCAGCTACAGACCTGGAAGAGCTCATTTGTTAGCATCTGAGATTAGACCTTTCTTCTGTTCCCTGCCCCCCAACAAAAGTCTCCAGAGGCTAAAACATTGAACTCAGATGGAGAATTGGTATAAAGTCTTCAGTACAGTTTCAAAATATGAACAGCACAAAAACCTGGTTTCAAAATGACCCATGTTGAAAAGATTCTTAATATACTTTACATGTAGTATGGGCCCAACTATGACGTGCCTGACAAAAATGACAATGAAATGCTACATTTCATAAATAGAGGTGTCACATTCAGACTATTTAATAATATTAGGAGAATTATGTTTCCCAAGAACTGAAAAGCTGGATAATGTCTAGATGAGTGGTGGCAATTAGAATGTGGAAGAACTTGAAAATGATGTTAACTTGTCAGCTATGGAACAAATGCAACTTAGATATCATTTTCTCTGTCAGACTTTCCCAGAATACCCCAACATACCCAACTAGAATTATTCCTCCTTATAGATGCGTCTTTTTTGTTTATATATTTTCATCTATAATACAATTGTAGGATAGTTAGTTGTATGTTCTTTCCATGACAGACTGTGATAGCCTTGATACCAGTGACTGAGTTCTATTCTTCTTTATTTCCTAGCTCCTCTCTCATTGTAAATGTCATTAAATCACCATTGTGACATCCTTTATGAACTGACTGCATAGTCTTAAAATTTCCTAATTCAAATTTGCTAAGATAAATAAATTTCTTGACAGAAGCTAGATAACAGCATCTCAGGAATATGAATATTTGCTTTGGGTGGCAAGTTGGATTGGACCATCTTGTTTCAACTGAAGTTCCCATGATCCACAGATTCCTATAATAATTATTGTTTTCACAGCTGATAAGTAGAGCATACAATCTTAAAGCAATGGGAGTAAATATAGCATACTAGTAGAGTATCCCAAAAATGTATACACATACTTTGAATAATTATAAAGGCAGTTTTTGTTAAAATACATTTCATTTTCAAAATTGAGCTATCAACTGTTAAAGTGTGTATACAAGGTAGATGTTTAGCCAACATTTTATAATGCTGATAGAGTCTGTGGATCAAGAATTCAGAAAAGACAGTGGGAATGGCTCTTATCAGCTCCTTGCTGCCTAGGGTCTCAGTTGGGGTCACTCAAGCAGGTAGAGAGCAAGAAGAGGTAAATTTGAGAGATCAGCTTCCAAGATGCTTCTTCATCATATATATGGGACTTAGGAAAGAATCTCTAAAGGACAAGATCAGATGGGATTGTCTACAAGAGCATGTGTCCTAAATGTAGCCTAGCCAGTATGGTGGTCACAGAGTAGTTGATGATATTTCAGGGCTTTAAGGCAAGTGTTCTGGATCACAAGGCAGAGGTAGAATGGCCATTTATGACTTCTGCCATAAACTATTGGTTAAAGTAATTACAAATCTGCTCAAATGTAAGGGGAAAGGCCTTTGAGTTCCCCTCTCAATAAGAATGGGACCAAAGGATTTGCAGCTATGTTTTTAAAAAGCCATCACAGTACCAGGCTAATACTCCTCTAAGAATGACCAGGAAAAAGAACAACAGATTAAATTTTTAAAAAAGAAACAGTAGTTCTCAAATAACTGCTTATGTAATCAATATAAAAAGCTAAGATGCCATAAAAAAATGATGAACTGACAACTTATAGCCACTTTTTTCCCTCTGGGTACTTGTTGATTCTTAGGATAAGAAACCAAGAATCCATTCAGAGGGCCAGGACATATCGCTTTTGTTAAGAGAGAGAGAAGCCAGTGGAAAATCTTACAATCTTACAGGGCACCAGAGTAAGAAAAATGGATTTGGAGCTGCCATGACAGCCAGAATTTGATGGGAGGCAAGATCCTGCTGAGAAGAGAGACCTAGGGAGAGAGAGCCTAACTCTCTGCCTATTTTCCCTTCAGATAGTTGCTGATTTTACAGAGAAGTGAGACAAGATTCATGTTGCACAGCAGAGTTTTTACTTTTTTATTACTGGAAAGACACACACACAAAATCCTGATTCTCAGGACCCAACATTGGGAAGGGCCTTTCATGGGTACATCAGAATATAAGTTGGAAAACTCTGAGGATGACACTCCAAGAGCATGGACAAAATAGAAGTACATAGAAGTTTGAAAAATTATACTCCAACATGAGTCAGTTTAATGTCTGTTTAGATTAAAGTTATCTGTTGCCATTCCTTCTGCTTATCAGAGGATAAAATAAACTTTTTGTAGAAAGATATCACAGCAAGAGCCTCTAATACTATCATAAACAATGGCTGACCATCAGTAAAATATTACCAGAATGTTATGCCCAGATTTCAGGATCCCCAAGAAACCAACAGGGAGCCAGCAGTCCGATGTAAAAGCAAAGAGTCCTTTATATTTCAAGCTAGCTTGAGCTCCCCGTCCACCACACTCACCGACACAACGGCAAGCCAAGTGGC
>NW_005365325.1:1086723-1098191 GCF_000412655.1 Myotis brandtii
CCCCCTGGTGGTCAGTGCATGTCATAGTGAGCAGTTGAGCAGCCTTAGCATATCATTAGCATATTACACTTTGATTGGTTGTTCGGTTGTTCTGCCATTCTGTCTATTTGCATATTACCCTTTTATTATACAGGGAGGCTAATATGCTAAGTGTCCCTCCTTCCATCCGACCAGTCACTATGACATGCACTGACCACCAGGGGGTAGACGCTCAATGCCGGAGCTGCCAAGCTGCAGTGACTTGACAGCAGTGGTTCTCCAGCGATGCACCCTGAAACCAAAGAGGAGGGAGCCTGATTCCTAGAGAGGCTGTGCAATTCCACCTTTGGCCGTAGGTTATGTTGTTGCTGGGGCACTGTTGGCCCCGAATATGGTTTACTGCACACTTGCGTTTGCATTCCACACCCTGTACAACAGAAACTTTGCAGAGTGCCCTCTTGCACTCCAAGACCCCTTTGGGGGATGTTGGAGAGCCAGTTTCAGCCCAATTCCTTAACCTCCGCAGCCTAGGCCAAGGGACCCCACCTGCTGGAGGGACCCCACTCACTCCGCAGGCCTTTTGAGCCACAGTGCCACCCCAGGTGCAACTGGCCAGGGAGGGACAGCGGGAGGTTGGCTTCAGGGCGTGCCCGGCCCATCTTGCCCAGTCCTACCTTGCCTGCCACCTTCTAATTAATTTTCTTCTATAACTATTATGTCAAGAAAATATGTTTCAAGATTGAAAATGTCACTAGATACCTGGTATTTATTTTTAAATGAAATATAAATTATATAATTAAAATGCAATAGCTGAAATTAAGATCTCAATAGATCAGCTTACTATCAGGTCACATATAGAAGAAAAGTTTATTGGTAAATTGGAAGAGCAGTTGGTAGAAAATATCCAGGTTGAAGCATTAGAGAGAGCTAAGAGGTAATAAACAGGAAAAAGCATGAAGACATATGAGGCATGGTAAAAAGAACAGAGAAAAAGAAAGTGAAAGAAAACTATTTGAAGAAATAATAGTAAACATTTTCCAAGACTGACAAAAGATGTTGGACACAAGTAGCCTTATGAACCTAAAGAGCACACATACAGCCCAACAAAAATAAACAAAAAAGCCTGTTACCTAACCCCAGAATAATAACATTTCTTTTAAAAATAAAGAGTAAATCTAGAAAGCAGCCAGGTACATTATAAGATACATTATCTAAATAGCAATGTTAAAATTGACAGTTTACTTCTCAACAGGAATGATTGAAGTCAGAAGACAGTGGGAAAACATCTTTAAAGTACTAAACAAAAAATGCCAACCCATAATTTTATATTCAGTAAAAAATATTCTTCAAACTGAAAGTCAAGGTAGAAATGTTCCTGAACAAATGAAAAATGAGTGAATTCATCATTGGGAGATCTAAGCAAAAAGAAATACCAAAGGGTGGATAGAAAATGATTGCAGAAGGAGACATGGAAATACAGGAAAGTATAAAAAGCAAAATAAGGATTAAATAGGTAGATAAATATAAATAAATATTGAATACATAAAATTATGCCTGTGGAGGGATTACTGAACACAGTAAGTATGCCTTTTAGGGATTACAAAATTCACAGAATTAAGATGCATAATAACAACAGCAGAGAAGTCAGAAGTAAATTGAGCTAAAATCCTTGTGTTATGTGCTCTAAGTACTTATATTAAATTGTTAGAAATCAAGGCTGAATGTTAGTTAAAGAATGTATAACTACCAGTTTATGGGGGGGAAGACATACAGATATAAGAGTTATTCAAAATAATTCAAGAAATGAGAAGCAAAAGAAAATAAAGCAGGTGATACAAACAAACAAAAAAAGTAGATATAAACTCAAGAAATATATAGAAATAAACCCAAGATCTTTAAATACTTTAAAAACAAAAAATTGTCAGGCTTGATAAAACTCAACTATGTACTATTTAGACCTTAAATGCAAGGATGCAGATATTTGAAAGGGAATGAAGGAAAAAGCTATGCATGCAAATAAGGTAAAATAATAGCCTGACAAGATTCAGAGCCCGTTTCTACTTTAGAGATCATGATACTTGGTCTCATGTGGCAGCCAGTCACAGAGTAAGCACATTCCAGGATTCTGATTCCCAGTTCTGTCACTTTCCTACAACACCATAAGTGGAAATTGTTGTACCTTTCATCAATTCTCATTGATTCCCAAGTCAAAATGCCATGTTAATTTGATTACAGCCCATTCATAATGAGCTGTGTTTTGGGAGAACAGATTCTAAGAATATATTTCTGAAATGGTTGCCTCTGTTGAAACAGACTTTTGATTTGTGGAGTATGATTTGTAATCTCTCCTGCCCAGCTCGGTGGATGGATGTGTGGGGAATGAGAGATCCTTCTCATGCTTCGCTATTTTTTTTTCCTCGTTCCTTTTTCACTCTCTTCCCCAACAAAGATTTATGACTGGGGAAAAGATAAAAGAAAAACAAATGCAAACTGTAAACCAAGAGAGTCTTCTTGACTATATTTCAGCTCTTCTAACAAATTGCCTGACCAAATTCACCTGGCTCAGTCAACAAATCAGAGGGGAAATTTTAACCCCTTGCCCAACAGTATCACATTGGGGATAGCAGATATTTGTCTAACATTACCATGTAGCTATGAATTGTTGTATAAAATAAAGAAATTCAAACTAATTGTAGCAGATGAGGCATTAATGTGTTTATCCAATTTAAACAATCACAACAAAGCTACCTTTGTCTCGAAAGCCGATGGTGTAAGTCCTAGTGCAAACCGGAGGAAGACTGATGTCTAAGCTCAAACAGTCAGGCAGAAAAGAAACCTTAACCTTTCTCTGCTTTTTGTTTCATTCAGGCTCTCAACGGGTTGGATGATGCCCATCCACCCTGGGGAGAGCCATCTGCATTACTCAGTCTACCAATTCGCATGCTAACTTTTCCCTGAACCGCTCTCACAGACACACCCTGAAAGACTGTTTAACCATATATCAGGGCATCCCCTGACCCAGACAAGTTGATGCATAAGATGAATCATCACACTGAGCCAGACTCTCCTGTCGGTCAGATCCTGGCGCTTTTGCAAACCCCAACAGAAACTTTGGTTCTTCCAATTCCAGCTGCCGCACTCCTGAGTAATCACCCGCCATAACAGTACGTGGACACATGAAGACTGTTTACCTAGAGCATATAATTGCTTCATACTAAACTTCTAATAGTTGTTCCCCAGAGGATCAGCCTGTCAGACCCACATTTTAGGCTGCCCTATGCTTCCACGTAGAATTATGAACTGTTGTTGTTTTCTGTGGTTTTCAGTTAGTTATCTCTTGCCATTCTGAATCGCTTAAGTGATTTTCAGATTTTATTTTCTTGATGACATATTTCTCCCCTCCTTTTATTATTATTTCTTTAAAAATAAAACTCCTTAGACTTAGCAGGGAAGGTCACTTGAAATTAAAACTCCACAATACAGAATAAATGAGAAGCATACATTTCTCTCAGTGACCCTTTGTCATTCCCCATGCATTAAGGAACTGTGCATTAAGCTTAATAACTTTGGGCTAATGTTCAAAAGGGACAATGGAGGCCTTGCAAGTGACACCATGAATATTGAAGTCCAAAGGGTAAAGAGAATGTGATCTCCTTCTTTCTGCTGATGAGGGAGCAGCCTCATAAAAGGGAAATGAGGGAGTTAGTATCCATGATCACCAGGGTCCCTTGCAGCTATAAAACTCTAAGTGGTCAGTGGGGACAGCCCACATATGACAGGTTAAAAGGTGAAGGCAATCATTAAGCACTACACTTGGCCCTAGTAATTTATCTACCTCCTATTGATCTAAATGAACATATTGCTATTAATATCTCAGAAATAATTTTCAGGCGATCCCTTGAAACTCTATTATGGATTCCAGTACCATGGAAAGACTAGGGGTTATTTTCTGGCCAGCTACCCATAAAAGCAAGAACTAACATCACTTGAGACTCTTGGTTGTAACCCTTAGAACCTAATGCTGGCTGCTTGGCAGAAGAATTTAGTGGAAGGAGGGGCTAGTTCACAGAATCAGTGAGAGGCTGGAGGACCTAAATCATGGAAATGGATCAGAAGGAAGGGACTTCTGGAACTAGAGAGGAAAGTCCACATCTTATTGTAGGCAATGTCTCATCCCTAGACCACATCTACTGCGTGATGAACCCATACTCTCAGAACAGGCAACCTCGCTCACATACCTTCCCCCGGCTCTACAAAGGAAATGGTAGGATCATCATTAATCCCACGTTCAAAGAAGAGTTTCACCCAAAGTCAAATTAGGGAGGAGTATGACTGAATACCAGACAGCCAAAAAAAGAACTGTCTGCCACAATTCTACATTGTAATAGGTGATATACCTTAAGTATGTCACTCTGTGCTATACATAGTGTATTCAAAATAGCGTGAGCAGCAGGGTTGGGCTGGACTCCTGGCCCTACCATTATCTAGCTATGTGATCTGGAAGATGCTTTTTTAACTCTGGGATTCTCTGAGAATGCTCCCTCATATTGTTGTTAGGGATCAGGGGCATAATCCGTGACACACAGTAGGTTCTATTATTTTACTTTTCTTAAAGGAAGATAGGTTCTTCGTTTTGAATCTTGAATGGCTTATACGTTAGCAAAACTTTTCTGAAAGCCTCTGACAAACAGTCTTTGAAATGAGTACAAAACGTAGCAATTAGTAGCCTGCGAGCTTGAGCCGTGTTTTACAAACAGGAAACCCGTAGCCAGGTCTGGGCAGAAGGACATGGGTTCTCAGTGGCTGTACTAAGTGAGAAAGCACTTCTCTGCCTCGATAATTGGATGTCTCTCCCTTCGATGGAGAAATTAGAACCCCTCCCCCCATTTTACTTTCCCATTTAGGATGCTGATGTGTCTCTGAATTTTGCAAGTACATTTGTTTAGCATTAATACTATCATCATCAAGGACCAAGTGTCTTAATTTCTTTTCATGCAAAGTCAGCAGGAAAGATCAAAGTCCTTTTTCTTATGACTGAACTGCACAAGCACCTAAAAATGCCTTCAGGACTTCAGAGAGAAGCCACCACAGTGCCTGACACTTACATTCTTTTTATAGACTTACAGGTCTGGGAGGCTTTTTTTTTTCCTTTGCAACCTAATACAGCCAGTTACTGCATACTGTGGCAAAGGGTACAAAGAGGTCTGCTTTCAGGCGCACACTTCCTAAAAGTGCTCAGCCTACCATGCAACAGTTTTACGGTTTTGTTTTGTTTTGTTTTTGTTTTTTAGTAGAAAGATGCTTTTGGCCTACATGTTTTGATTTTTTTTAATTTTAGGGTCTTTTAAATATTACCTAGTATTAATTTCAGTTAAGCAAGAATAAAATGAACAGTTTTAAAGTGGATCTTAGGACATATGTTAAAGCTTCTTTTTTTTAAAATATATTCCATTGATTTTTTACAGAGAGGAAGGGAGAGAGATAGAGAGTTAGAAACATCAATGAGAAAGAAACATCAATCAGCTGCCTCCTGCACACTCCCCACTGGGGATATGCCCGCAACCAAGGTACATGCCCTTGACCGGAATCGAACCGGGGACCTTTCAGCCCGCAGGCTGACACTCTATCTACTGAGCCAAACCGGTTTCGGCTATGTTAAAGCTTCTGTGCATACTGGTAAGCTGAGTCAATTTCATTAAATTCTCAAAGGCTTGTCATCCTCCAAACCTAACCATGTTAAACATCCAAATATTAACAGAAAATCTCCGACTTTAAGTAAGTGAAGTCAAGAATGTTGAAATAGAAATGAAAATAACTTCATGGATATTTTCTCTACAAGAATAATACAAAGGTTCAGTTGTGAGCATGTTGTTTATAATACAGAAAAATCGAAAGCAACCTGAATGTCAGCTCTAGGGGATTGAGTAGATAAAATGTGGTTCCACCCATACAAAAGAAAACCTCACTACAGATGATAAAATGAGGAAAAATATACTTAATGACATGAGTAGATGCTTATAACACACTATATGTAAAATAAAGTTTAAAACAACATATGCAGTCTGACCCCAATTCTGTAAATATTGACACAAACAGAGAAAAGGCTAGGGTGACATATCAAATGCATGGGTTTTTTTTTTTTCTAGATGATGAGATTACAGTTGGTTTTTATTTTCCCCTTTTGTATGTCTATTTTCTAAGTTTACAGCAAAGAAAAATTTAAAACAGTAAGTTATTTTACATCAAAATAAGATATGATTGATATTACTCTGTTTTCAGACTTCCTTTCAACTCTCAAACTTACATCAGATATTAGCCATGTTACTCACTGCTGGATGAAGTATCGAAGTCATGGAGCCAATGGGTGAATATCAGACTTACAACTCTTGAATGTGTCCTCTCCCTCCAACTAAAATCCTTTAACTCCATCTCTAACACTCATCTTCATATTTGACCAGATGGTGCCATCACTCTTGTAGATATTCTCTTTTCTGAGTTAAGCTTGAATTATATCCTTAATCAAGGCGCCGAATGAATGCCCACATATCTGAGCATCACCAATGCAATGAGTAGTCAGTAACCCAAAACAGCACTTTACTGGGAAATAAATTTATTCCCAATATATTCCCAGTATATACAAAATAAATTGGATTTCCCAGTCTCCAAATGGCTCATCAATATTTATGTTAGTTCTGAGAAAAGTTTGAGTCTGTTTCTTTCATAGTTCCTGCCCGGGTGATTTGTTTCTGGCAAGAGCACAGATACTTTTCATCTTCACCTAAAAACTGAGACTGTTCATTTGCAGTCTAACATGCTGGTGAGGTGAATGGGCTCTGGAGTCAGAATGCCTGGGTTCGAACTTTTAGTTCTACCACCAGCTACACCTGTGTGGCTTTGGGCAAGTGATTTAACCTCTTTAGGTTTCAGTTTCTTCATGTAGAAGAGAGAAGAATATTGGTGCTTTTTCCCATGGGGTTGTTGTGAAGATTGACTGAATGAACACATGCACAATTTAAAACAGTGGCACATAGTAAGTGCTTTATAAAATCAAAGGCATGCCGGCCATTCTCTCCTTTCCCTTCATAAGTCCATTCTCACACTCCACCTCCCTGCCCAGAGGAGCGCACCTCTAGAGACTGCAATCCCCAAACTCTCTCGCCTCTGGTTGCTAGTTGGGTTTGCCAGGACATTGTAGGGCCCCAGGATTTATTCCTCCCTGATTCTGCCCCTCTGTCCAGGGCCCTGGCAGTGGCTTCATTCTTCTGTGGCTACGGTCTGAATGGCTACAGCTTCTGATAGCAGTCCCTCCTACAGGGCACCCGTTTTTATGAGGTTTCTCTACCACTATTCCCTTCCCTGGCTTCCTCAAGCCTGGGAGTAGTAACATCTCCTCATGTCGCTAATTCCTGGATGCTTCACCCTGCTTTGTTGTCCCCTTAAGCCTGCCCACACCTCTGTAAGTAGTCACTTCCTTATATATTTTTCAGTTAATCTCTTCTGAATGAGCCAAGTGCTTCCTGCCGGGACCTTGTCTGACACTACTGGCCACTATTAAGATTAGTATTCTTTTGCTCAGAGTGGTACTGCAGTCCGAAGAGATTTTTAAGCACAAAGGTGGTCATTTTATTGAGCATGCAAAGCACCAGGCAACTCTCAGAGTCTTCTGAATTATGAATGCCTCAGGTTTGTTAAACCATCTATGAATCACACAGGTGAAAGCTGAAGGTTGGACTTTTTACTTGCTGTTTTATTTGTGCAACAGGATATTTTGCTGCTTAGAAATCACACTAAGCTTTGGGGTTTTTGTTTGTTTTGTGTGTGTGTGTGTGTGTGTGTGTGTGTGTCTGTGTGTGTGTGGTTAAGAGTCTTGTCTACTTGTGCATCTGTTTTGTCCAAAAATTCCAAGAAAAATGCCTGGTGGTGATTTCTATTAAACTTATACCAGGCTATATTTCTGAGTCAATGAGCTATTCATTCACTTATTCATCAAATATAAATGGAGTGACTGCTCTGGCCGAGGAATGCTCTGCTGGAGAAAAACATTGTGAGCAGAAAACAGAGGCAGTCTCAGTCCTCATGGAACTTAAATATCTAATTTGGGGAAAGAAAAATTAATTATGTCATTGCACACATACAAAAAATGTACAATTAAAATTATATCTGTGATAAGTGCTAAGAAGGCAGGTGCATGATACTAGGAAAGTCTTGGATAGGGAGACTTGACCTGTCAGGAGATGAGGCATCCCTCAGACAGTGACATGAGCTGAGGCCTGAAGAGTAAGAAAGAATGGATAAGGGAGAGAATTCCCTAAAGGAAAGAGCATGTGCCAAAGCCCTGTGGTAAGGGCCACAGTGAGACTTGCGGGGGAGAGCACAGAGAAGGAGGATGAAAAGGGGATATATGATGAGGCCAGGAGGCAGCTGAAGGCTGAACAAGATGGGGCTTTAGCAGCTATGGTCAGTCGATTCTTTGATCCCCAAGATAATGTGAAACCATTAGAGGATTTTAAGCAAGAATGACCTGATTGAACTTGAGTTTTTCCAAAGATCATTTTGTCTCTACAGGAGTTGTTCTTCAAACTTCAAGATTCTAGACCAAATAGGAAAAAAAAAGTTGAAATAAATAGAATATTCACTACTTTCTTTGCAGGTGATTAGATTGGAACTGAATTAATTCATCCTAATCAAAAGGATTCTTCTCAAGGCCTCAGCAGTGACAGGTAATTTCAAGATGTGATCGTTATATGTGTCTATTTCTAATCAATCCCTGGTACTATATTTCTGCAAGTCAACACTGCTACATATTTTTGTAACTTTCCAGTAATTTTCATGTCACAGCTGTCACTAGGCTCCCTGCTGGACCCAAGTACACATAACTAATTAATCAATCAATCAAGAAGCAGAGAAAGACATGCCGGATGCTACAATGAGAATCTTTGCTTGATAAATTCAATGACTAGTTTGGGGTGGAATAAAAAATTAGGCCTTTTTCATGGGGAGCAGAGTTTGCAGATTTAAAGACAATTCCCAAGATTAATGATCTTTATAATTTGGAGTGTGTATGCTGCTGTTGCCTAGCTGTTTATATCTCATTATCAAGAGTAGCTGGAACCCCACTGCTCTTACTTGTCATCAATGCAGAGAGAGGCAGAAGGCAGAGAGAGGGAACAGCAAGGAGAGGGAAGGGTTGGTTCCTGGAGTCAGGAGATCTGGCTTCTAGTTCTTCTTCTTGTTGTTTTTTCTCTAAATATATTTTTATTGATTTCAGAGAGAAAGGGAGAGGGAGAGAGATAGAAACATCAATGATGAGAGAGAATCATTGATTGGCTGCCTCCTGCACATCCCACACTGGGGATCGAGCCCAAAACCCAGGGATGTGCTCTGACTGGGAATCAAATCATGACCTCCTGGTTCATAGGTTCACACTCAACCGCCGAGCCATGCCAGCTGGGCTGGCTTCGAGTTCTAATCCACTCTGTATGGACACTTGAGCAAGCCACGTGACCTCCTAGGGCAGTGTTTCTCAACCTTCCTAATGCCGCGACCCTTTAATACAGTTCCTCATGTTGTGATGACCCCCAATTTCATTGTTACAAATTGAACATAATTAAAGCATAGTGATTAATCACAAAAACAATATGTAATTATATATGTGTTTTCCGATGGTCTTAGGCGACCCCTGTGAAAGGGTCGTTCAACCCCCAAAGGGGTCGCGACCCACAGGTTGAGAACTACTGTCCTAGGGCCTCATTTCTTCATCTATTAAAATTAGGCCAATTGAAAGTAAAGAGAAAGATGCCACCAAAGGAAGCCAGTCAGCAGTTCAGGTGCAGACTCAGGGGATGTCCAGAGTTGCACCACTCCCTGGACCTCTAGGTCCAGAAAGTTAACTCAGTCTACCCATGGCCAACCATGTTTATTTAAGCTGGCTGCTTTATCTTTTTAGCAACCATGAGGAATAGCGAAGACGCTTTATCTGGCATGCTCTAGTTAGGTTAGGCCTGATTTTTCTGCTATAATAGACAAATCCTAAACTTCAAGGGTGCTGTCCAATGCACATATATTTCTCATTCATGAAAACCCTGTGCACACAAGGAGCCATCCTCCCTCCTTACATCATGCATCCTGGAACGCATGACCTCCAAGTTGGCCACAGTAAAAAAAGAGTGGATGGAGGAAGCACATTAGCTTTTAATTGCCTCTGGCAATGACAATGGGGGGAAGTGACACACATCACCTCCACTTGCTGTCCATTGTGTAGAACTCGCCTTATAGCCCTGTCTTTCCGAGGGACGCTGGGAAAGGGTGAACACATGGAATACAATGAGCACCGTTACATGACAACTGTCATCCATTTGTAGGGAACGACCTGGATCCCTGTTGGGAAGAGTTCAGAGACCTTGTCCAAATTCAGCAGGAAGAAAATGGCCTGTATAAGTGTAAGGTATGTTGGCGTATTGTTCGGCAACACATTTCTCCTTTAACCACAATACCCCTCCCCTCTTTTAAATGTCTCTGAGAAACGAGATTAATCAGGAAAAGGTTGTTTGACTGGTATAGATTATGCAAAAGGAAATTAGAAGGTCGTCAGTATATTTCAGACACTCTATGAAAAACCTAGTGAATGAAGAGCTACTTGAAGAGTTGGATGGGATTGTGAATCTGGCATCAGCAGACGCTGATTGATCAACTATGGGGTTTCTGGGGGAGCTAAAAGCTATTTAGATTGCGCCTGCTTGTAAAAATGTAAAGCTTTTGGCTACCATCATCACATAGGGAGCTGAGTGTCTATATCCCAAATTAAGTGATGGAGAGGAGAGCAAGCAGCTTTTCCCTGGGATCAGCATTGCCGTCCTCCTCACTAACTTCCCAGATGCTGCCCAACCCCCCAACCCCACCTCCCAGCCCCTTTGGACTTGATGCTCTCTATGTCCAGATCTGTGGCACCACTTACATTTCACATGAGCAGCGGGCTTGCCAATCCCAGACCCTCCAGGGTAGTGTGTCCCATTGTTCCTTCCATCTAATGTGATCCTGGGGAGACACCCTCTCACCCAGTCATAGGGGTGTTGTCCATGAGCTTTCTCCTTTGTAAAACGCACATATTGCATCAACACATTGTTTCCCAGGTTTTTAGTACTCATTTCACTGGTGGTAACTATTTTTATTTAAATAATAGGATATGCAAAGTACGACTTCACAAAGATAAAAATAATTTTAAAAATAAACAGAAAGAAAGGGGGAAATTAGAGGGAAAGTTACGGGGGGCAGCAAACAATAATTTCTACCATTTCTACTTGCTAAAAATATGTGGGGAAGCCCTGTACTATGCACTTGCCAAATATGAGCCCACCTAATCCTATGAACCAGTGACAATTACAAATGGGGAGAATGAGGCAACAGACATTACATCGTTAACGTGGTGATGCCAGGATTTGAACCCAGATGGGTCTGACATGAGCCCATACTAACTTTCAACTACTCAGCGA
>NW_005365325.1:1098414-1129847 GCF_000412655.1 Myotis brandtii
TGAGAGATGACAGAGAAATTCACAGAGAAAGGGGGTGAGGATTAAAATGGGTGGAGGGACAGTGGCACCCGGAGGTGTGTGGGGACTGAGAAAGAAAAACCCTCCCCGTGACCCTAGTGGGTGGAATAGAGTGAAAACACCTTCCAGCCAGGAGGTGTCTGAAGGACAGACAGATTTGCCCTCAAATCTGAAGGGCGCTGGGATGACGGATTTGAGACTCTGAAAACACGCACCAGGAGACAGAAAATGATCAGATGGGTTTGGAGCCCGGGAGAGCGGAGCAGAAGCCCTGGCAGCTGGAATGAGCAGCACAGGGAGGCTGGGCAGGCACCGCAGAGAGCAGCACCTGGAAAGATTCCGTGGCCAGCGAATCACCAGAGAAACACTGCGGAGAAAAGAAGGCCGCCTGCTGCGCTTGCTAATCACCTCCCTCAAAGTGTCCATGCGCGTGTTTTTGACCTAAACAGTTCAGTCCCTGCCTCTACACGTTCTCACCGCACACCGCTTCTGGGTGCTGAGGAACCGGATCCTGGCACCCAGCACTGTCTCAGGGAAGTCCCATTCTGCACGCTGAGGCTTCCAAGTCCTTTCAGAAGAATTAGCCATGCTTTTAATTGCTTCCGACACCTTCAGACAATGATAGGGGAAAATATAGGCCGCTATCAGGGCAGAAAGCTCCTTCTCAAAATCACAAAGAATTTTTTTTCTTTTTGCTGCATGTTCCTTATCTCAAGAGGAAAGAAAAGGCTGAATGAAGTGAGCTGAAAAGGAAAAGAAAGAGCCGCGCTTCTATAACACGGGGGCTGTGCAGTTCCCAGCCCATGAAAAATGTTACCTGTGTGCCAGGCTTGAGCGATATTCAGCCCAAGCGGTTGCAAATTAATTGAAAAATATCCCGGATAACCTGAGTTACAGCAACGCATTAGGTCTCTTCGGAACAAAGAAGGGAGAGTGCTTTTGTTTGGTGGCTGGTGCAGGTGACCTTGCGAACGGCACACCATAAATTGCTGTAATTGTGGGATGATAAGCCAGGTTGATAGATTTCTGTCACTCTCCCGCAGTAAAAAATGGGCTCACCTTCCTGGAGTCTGCAGAGGCATATACATCAAAAAGCACATCCCTGTTCCCGAGTCAAGGCAGGTTTCTCTGCACGTTTACAAACACCCAGACGAGGTATCCACACTTCACCCAGCCACACGAGAACTCACCTTTCTTTCCACATCATTTCGTATCTTTTCTTAAAGTTGTATTCTGTTTCTCTTTGCTTTCCAGACACGTGTGTGGGTTTGGACAATGATGTCTGGCTACGGTCAGTAAATAGTGGAGGTGGGGAAATATCCCAACAAGACGTTTATTTCTTTGTTGTTTGGACCAGGTAGACCCAGGAGCAGGGAGAGGATGGGCGGGTGCTGATAGCCCGCTTTAAAGGAACCACTTTGGAGGGTGTCTTGCCCGTGAAATCAGCTGTTCCAACATAAAGTAGGGTGTTGGGGCAAAGGCAACCTTAGACCCTACTGGCAACAGAAAGAATACGTCAATAGAAACTATAGTATACGTATTCTGTACTGTAGAGAACACATTTGTTTTTAATTTTTCTGCTAAGTAAATAGCATGCTGTAAGTGTAGCAATCCTTTTGTTATTTCCTTGAGCTAGTGGGAAGATAACTTGAAAACACAGAAGCTCTTTTGTCTGAAAAATCAAGGGTGGGGATTTGTGGGGATGTGCTGAGGTAGAATTCCTAAGAAATGAGCATGATTAGTCTAGGAGTTAAGAGGGTGGATTTTAGAATCAGACAAACCAACCTGAGCATGAATTCCAGTTTAGCTGTGTAACGTGAAGGCTGTTGTATGACTTTAGGTGTAAGTTTCCCAAAATACCAAATAGAAACACTGGGACCTGACGAACAAGGTTAAAATGAGGCTTCCAGATAATACAGGAAGAGCCCTCAGCACTGTGCCAGAGCACAGTGAGCTCCCAAGAGTGGTTGTTTCCATTAGAAAAGGAGCACTTCAGTATACAGATGTGTTTACAGCAGGACTTGTGTTACCTGAGAAAGCAGCATGGGAAATAGGGAAAACACAGACTCAAATAAACAACAACAACAACAAAATATGTAGATTCTGGAATCAAATGGCCCCACAAAGGCTACACAGGAGCTCTGTGGCCTCTAGAAAGAGGCTTTGTCTTCCTGGGTGTCCTTTTTCTCATTTATAGAAAGGAGATCATACCTTCATCACAGCAACATTATACAGAGTCGATGGTGTTTATAAAAATAATTAAGGAAATAAACCAATAAACAAATGCTCGGGAGTAGACACTTAAAATAGATTTGCTCCTTTCTTTCTTTCCCACCTGAAGCAGAATAATGATAAAGAAGCGTATGAACACTGTCGTATTCCTGTCTCCCAACATTAGTAATGTAAATTGCACCTACAATGCTTTCTACAATTGTGAACTTATTTTGTACACGTATTAGGATTCTCCAGAGAAACAGAGCCAATTTGTATTCCAATAAGAATACAAATATTAGACAAGGTTTGTGTGAGGATTGACTGCAAAGTGACCTACACAGTATCTAGCACAGAGTAGGCCTTCAAAAGGCAAATGTGTTCTTTGTTATGCAAAGAAAAAAATGACAGGGCTTTAGCGAGAACCTTGCAAAACACTTAAATGTATGTATAGACATAAAGAAAATTATTTTTAAGGAATTGGCTAATGCAATTGTAGAGGCTGGCAAGCCCAATTTCTGCAGGGTGGGCCAGTAGGCTGAGGGCCCAGGAAGAGCTGATGCTGCTGCTGTTGCAGTTCAAGACTAGAGGCAGTCTGTTGCAGAATTTCCTCTTGCTCAGGGGAGGTTAGTCTTTGATTCTACTCAGGCCTTCAACTGATTGGATGAGGCCCCCACATTCTAATGGAGATCTGCTTTACTCAAGTCCACTGATTTAAATGTAAATCTATAAAAATATACCCTCACAGAAACATCCAGCCTAATGTGTGATCAAATATCTGGGCACCATGACCCAGCCAAGTGAACCCATACTTAACTATCATATACATCTTAAGTCATTTCAAAGGGACTCACTTTGAAAGCAAAGAGAGGCAACTGGTTTGTTAAACTATATTTGAGAAATTAGAAATGGAGATTCTTGATGGGGAAATTCCCTTCTTCAATCAGCTCCGGATCCGTGGGGACAGGACATGATAGTGACAGGAATTCCAGCTTTGAGCACTTGTTCTTCCTCATGAGAGTTTCTGCTCCTTTTCGGTCAAGGATGCATGTCCCTCTCCCAAAGCAAAGCGTCCCTCACTGGCTTCTCTGTGATTGTTCACTTTTGTTCCTGCCCTTCCAGTGTGATTCCTTAAACAAATAGTAAGTGGGAGCTAATGTTATCTGATTCTAACGTGAAGATAAAGGGAAAGTCGAATCTTCATGTGACATGGCATATTCTAAATAAGAGAAGTGAGACATGTGACATTTTCTGGTACATTTCCTATCCTGTATAGCATTTCATTTTCACCAATTGCTTTGAGACTGGCTACAAAATAGCTATGTAAGTTGTTTCTCAAGGCTGTATACTGAAACACCTTTCTAAATGCTCTGTTTAATTTTTTCCCACATTGTAATTCATTGTTGGCCTTTTCTACAGTGAATTGTTGGAATTAACCAATAAATCAGCAGGAAAAGACATGCCAATTTCCTTCCCAGTTGATAAATTACAGTGTGGGCATGGCATAGTATGTTTTAGAGTGTGTGTGTGTGTGTGTGTGTGTGTGTGCATGCGTGTTGTTTTTCCCACTTAAATTTACTTTGCAAGAAATACTGAAATCTTGAAGTTTCTAAATTGCTTGCCATTTTAATGGGCAATATAAATATAGTATCATGTGTTATTTTAAAATCTACTCTAATCAATTAATGGGTGACAGTTACTGACAATTAGAAAATAACATTACTAGTATTCCAGATTTGCTCATAGGCATTTACCAAAAAATGATTTGCTCTTAGTTCTCATACTCAATTTCTGTTTGTTCATTTCTCTATCTTCCAGTCCTCAATTTCCTTAGTAATTAACATGTTAAATATGTGTTTAAAGATCAATGTTTCCCAATAATCTGTATATGAGTAACTCCTGTAAATAATGCTATATTACTTATTTAAAAAAATATTAATGTGGTAAAGACAATAAGTTATTTTAAGGTGGAGAGTATTAAATATTCATGCCTTATAAAAATAAGAAATGAACCCTCTGCCCAATGAGCTACCATTAAGGCACTTTGACACATAGACTTATAAAATGACTATACTGGTCAGTAACAACCCTGAAGGTGGCTTAGTGTCCTCCTGGGAAGCCACTATACAATCTGTCTGAACAACATGCCTCCTTCAATTCTTCTCTTATTGCTGTGCAGCAATGTGGACAAGGACACTGCTCAAGATCACCCAGGGCAACCTTTCCTAAGAGGCCACCTTCTACACGGCCTGGCCTATTTCTGTAAGGCAGAACGTTTCCTTAGCTTCTTTCATGTATAATGTCAAGTTCTTCATGATCCAATAAGAATACAAATATTTCACAAGGTTTCTGTGAGGATTGACTACAAAGTGACCTACACAGTACCCAGCACAGAGTAGGCCTTCAAAAGATATATGTTCTTTTCTTTTCTTTTTTTTAAATATATTTTATTGATTTTTTACAGAGAGGAGGGGAGAGGGATAGAGAGCTAGAAACATCGATCAGCTGCCTCCTGCACGCCCCCCACTGGGGATGTGCCCACAACCAAGGTACATGCCCCCAACCGGAATCGAACCTGGGACCCCTGAGTCCGCAGGCCGACGCTCTATCCACTGAGCCAAACCGGTCAGGGCGATATATGTTCTTTTCTGTGTAAAGAAAGAAATGACAGGGCTTTAGAGAGAACCCTGAAAAATACTTAAAATTAAAAGAGGAGAAAAGGAAAAGTACTCAACAGAAACCAAGACAATCAGGAAAGGGCAGTTAGTGCCCAGGACAGACAAGGCCCTGGAGGCCAAAAGAAGTTCATGTTCATGAAAATTTTATGACACTGTCTCTGAGAGCAAATAGAGTCTAGGATAAGATCATCTAAAATGTTCTTTTCTAAACGTGCTTTAAAAATATTGTGCCCTGTCCTCTGTCTCCATTTGGGACCAGCATGTTAGCACCAGTGCCAGGCCTTTTCAATAATTCAGTCTCCTGACAAGGAGTAAAATACACAAGATGAGGGAGACCTGACGTAAGAGAACATCACATGGAAAAAAAATCTAGACGTTTAAGTAAATGAAAGTTGCAAGTGAAGCACCAGTGTAAAACAGCTGCCAAGCAAACAAACAAAAGAAACTTTGGAAGAATACAGCATGAATTAACAGAGAAAAGCTAGCATTAACAAGACAATCCAGTTTATTGTCCTTGTTATATTCACGCTAATCAACTCCTCAGTTCATAGGGTGGATGAGGGAAATCTTTTAACCTCCATAAACTCACATAAACTCAATCCGTTATTGAAAATTAGCATTGAGAATGTTTTAAATTTGCAAACTTTTGCCTTCTGAGCACAAAAAACAATTTATCAAGGCAACATATTGCTCATAATCTTCTATCAAAAGTGCATTGACTCTTTTCTCCTACCCAACCCTCAACCCCAGAAAGAGCCTGAAAAACCTGTAAAATAAAACCTTAGGTTTTGAATCTGACCATGACTAACGCCTCAACACCCCAAAATATCAGCAAAAAATATGTTTGGATTTCCACAAATGTGGTAGCTTTTTGTTGAACTGAAGGTCACTCATTTAACAGGCCTTTGACACCTAATGGTATAACGAGGACAAAGCATTAAAGAGAGGCTCAAATAAGCTGTGGAGGGTGGGTGTTTCAATAGAGATTAAGAAACTTCAAAGGATGGTCACTATCTTTTGAGATCAGTGTTATGTCAAGAAGTTGAGCTGAGGAGCACATCTCCACTCCTGACCTTTCCCAAATCCTGGGGGCTCTAGCCCAGGGTGGCAGTCTGCCTCAGATGTTAATTTATTCCTCTTTTCAATCCAGCTCCATTAAACAATACTGTGCACACTTTGAGCCTTTGATGGCTATCGAGTTAATCTAATAAATCACACCTGTGAGGCTTAATTAATGTTTATCAAATTCCTCAGGATCTCAGGATGAAAGGAGCTAAATGCTCAAATTGGAAAGTGTAACTATTATTATTGTGAATTTTTTTTTCTTCACTGAACCCGGTTTCAGTTATAAGGTATTGATGGTCGTGAGACTGAGATTCATTAATTTCAGCTGACTCTTAGGAGGACTTTTCGAGACTGTAAATGATCTTGGGAACACCTCATTTCAATTTCTGTACAGTACATTATCTTTACTCATTAAAAAATTATCACAGTGATGGATTCTGCCTAATTTAAATTGACTTCTTTGTGGGGGGGAAAGGCAATTAAAATTAAGAATATTTAAAAGGACTCCTAGGTGGGGGAAAGTATTTCAGTGGGAAAATAAAATGGCACCTTGACACTCACACAACGTGGGTTCTTGTTTTCTCTGATTAGAAGAAACACATTCTCTTTTTGGCTTTTTTTGGCCAAATTGAACTTGAGCTATGTGGGAAACATGTTTTACCAACTGTTGGAAAATAACCAAAATGAACATTCACCTCTCAAAAGGGGAGCTCTACAGTAATGTTTAAAATGGATAAATTAAAAAAAATAGGAAATATTATTTAGAGAGATAAAAATATCTCTAAGGTTAGAAACAGGGTGACCAATGAATGGTCCCAGTTTGTTCAGGACTGCCCTTGGCTTAGTACTGAAAGTGCCAAATCCTGTGAAACCCCTTAGTTCTGGGCAAACAGGGACAGTTGTTCATCTTAAAAACAGATACCAAGTATAA
This sequence comes from Myotis brandtii, assembly GCF_000412655.1. NCBI lineage: Eukaryota > Metazoa > Chordata > Mammalia > Chiroptera > Vespertilionidae > Myotis > Myotis brandtii. The sequence goes on from NW_005365325.1 coordinate 1,105,318, forward strand.
AGGTGGCTCTTCAAAGGAGTGAACAAAGATGGGGGAAAGGACTAGCGCTTCAATGTATAAGCCTTTCGTTACTCTGAGTTTTAAATCACCCAGATGTATGGCTTTAATTTAAAAGTTAAAACTTAAATAGAATGCTATTTTAGCAGAGAAATAAGCAGTAGAGTAGGAACGGCAAGTGGTGAGTGGTGCAAAAGAGAAAAAGACAGTAAGTTGAGCATTATTTTGTCGAGGTAGAGCTTACACAGATAAAGGACAGACCACGAGACTCTAAATCAGCGGTTCTCAACCTGTGGGTCGCGACTCCTTTGGCGGTCGAACGACCCTTTCACAGGGGTCGCCTAAGACCATCCTGCGTATCAGATATTTACATTACGATTCATAACAATAGCAACATTACAGTTATGAAGTAGCAACGAAAATAATTTTGTGGTTGGGTCACAACATGAGGAACTGTATTTAAAGGGTCAGAAGGTTGAGAACCACTGCTCTAAATGGTCTTTTCTTTCTGCCTTTCACCTTTCATTCCCTTCTTTTCCCTCCTTCCTTTTCTTCCTTGTTCTTCTTAAGCTTCATGTTACTTCTTTTCTAGCCATTGTTGGTTTTCAACTTCAATTAATAAGGTTTTGATTTCTTTTTGTCCACTCAATTTTTTGCCACTTAAGCCATATTTCTAACTTAATAGTTTCAAATGTTTTTTATAAGGTAGAAATCTTAGCATTGTTTATTTGATTTAAAATACAAGACACCCAGTTAACTTTGAATTTAAGGTAAAGAATAATTATTTTGTGTAACTATATGTCCCCCAGAGTGATACTGAAAAAATATTTATTTACCTAATATTCAAGTTTAACTGGACATCTGTGTTTTTATTTGCTAAATCTGGCAACCTGAGTCTAGGCTTCTTTTTCCCCAAAAATTATATGTGGTGTGGGGGTAGGGTCTGAGACTGGAATTGAGAAGGATCAGCTTTGCTACTTGGGCTTATTCTTTGACTCTCCAGGGCTTCAATTTTTATATTTTCAAAATGAGAGTGTAGATCCAGATATTCTCTCAACTCAACTCCAATTATAAAATTCATAAATTCATCTTGCTTTTGCATGTCCTTGACATCACCAAAGACATGTCATGGGCCATGGATGAGAGCTGTTGGTTTCATATTCTCCTGCCCCTTTCAAGAGAGCAGTAGCAGAGAGATTGGGCATTTCACCCTTGTGTCCTACCTGTGGCTAGACTTCTGAGGTAACAGATTCCTGAGAGGCTAAGAGCACCGGTCACATTTTATGGCTGTTTCAAAATTTGGCAGCAAGAGAATTTGAACTAGACCTAGAAGGTCAAGAGTATTTCTCATAGTGTCTGTGTGAGGAAGAGAGACAAAATATTACATGGCAGCTTCAGCCTCAGGGTATGCTCGACACACCGTGTTTACTTCCAGAAATATGCACTCAGCCTCCATGGCCCAATACAGGGATTCACCTGGCTTTGGAAATAGAATATTTTAATAGATTGAGCAATTTCCATGTATGAACTGAATGCCACCAGTTCAAATTGATAGCTGGGGGTCAGGGCTATGCAGTGGAAAATTCACATGCTTTGCAGTCAGGCCGATGTGCAAATCCTAGTTCCAACCCATCCTAGAATGTGACCTTTAGCGTGTCACTTCATAGTTATGTGTAAAACAAGGAATGGTTTAATGAGTACTTACCATGTTCCCATGCCATATGCTTTATTTGCTCACTTCAATAAACCCTCATATGTCTCTAAAATGTAGATGATATTATCAATCACAATTACAATATAGTCTTGTCAATAACTATATATTGTCAATTGTAAATAAGGAGTTAAGTATAAAATAAGAAGCTAAGTATAAAATCTGACCAAGGTCATATGGAATATGTGGTAAAGCTGGGACTTGAAATCCAGTCTATCTGTCCAAAACTCATGTTCTTTCCATTATATTCATTGTCTCACACCTATAAATTTCCCCTTTCCCACTAGGCATTTCTATCTCTAAACATATATCTTTCCTTGGGTTATAGCAAGAATGAAAGGATGCCATATAAATAAAGTAGATCGCACGGTGCCATATGGCACGCATTAAACTATTTTCATATTCTCTTCATTTACAATGACTATTAATTGTAACCAATGCTTACCAAAGGAATATTATGATTCAAGATACTTACTATTTTCCCCAAATAAATGATTTGACCCCTTAAAACTACTCAAGTCTAGGAAACAAAATTCTCACAGGCTTGAGATGTGTGCCTAACACCTTAAAATATCATTATTTTACACAAGGGGTAGATAAACCCCGGCTTACAAGCCAAAGCTGGCCAGCCTCCTATTTTTTTAAGTGAACTTTTATCAGAACACAGCCACACTCATTCATTTGTCTAGTCTAGTGTCTGTGGTTGCTTTCCTGCAACCACAGTTGAGTAGCTATGAAAGGGATTATAACTCATGAAGCCTAACATATTACTATCTGGCCTTTACAAAAAAAAAGTTTTTGATTCCTGTTGTAGACTACACTAGTGCAATAATTGTAATAATTGGAAAGCTTGGAAAGAAACCGAGCTTCCGCATCAGTCAGGGAGGGAGTTTTATAGAATTACATCACAGATCTGAGTACCTGTATGTGAGGCAACCATTGCTGTAACAGAGCTAGTAAATTTACAGATGGAGAATTTCCAAATGTACATAAATGCTATTTGATGAATGAAATTAAAAAGTTTTAAAACCTTTGTTAAGTTAATTCATAGGAGCTTTGATTGGGTCATTCAACCAACAAATAGTAAATTATTAAAGGACCATCAGAATTACTTTTTAAAAGGAAGGCCTGCCCTAGCCAGTTTGGCTCAGTAGATAGAGCGTCGGCCTGCAGACTGAAGGGTCCTGGGTTCGATTCTGGTCAAAGGCATGTACCTAGGTTGCAGGCTCCTCCCCAGCTTAGGCCCTGGTCAGGATGTGTGCAGGAGGTAACCAATCAGTGTGTTTCTCTCACATCAATATTTCTCTCTGTCTTTCCCTCTCTCTTCCACTCTCTCTAAAAAAAAAAAATCAATGGAAAAATATCCTTGGATTAGGATTAGAAAAATAATAATAGAAGGAAGGCCTAAAGATATAATAGAATACATTTTCACTATCATAAAGAAGTAAATCTATTATATTCCTCAAACAGCATTGAGCAGGGCCCCTTGTACTAAGCAATGACTAAAGGTGCCATTTTATAAGTGATTTTCAGTCATTTGCTTAAAAACAAACAAACAAAAATACCTAAGTTAAGATTCACAAGATTCCAACCATTGCATTAAATACATTGTTAGAGATATCTCTAAAGTAAATGAAATGGAATTTCTGTTCAGTTATTAGCCTTCTATTTAATAATGATAAACTCAGCCACTTTAATAATTCAGATTGACTATCACCCATTAAGTAGAAATGAATAGGTTATACCCCTTTGTAGAACATAGTGTATTTTATGCTCACTTTTGTTGTTCATTTTGCTTACCTTTGTATGAGTTAAGAATCTTTTTGCTGCAAGTGACAGAAAATCCAACTCAAAATGGATTAAGGTGAAGGAAGGAATTAATTGGCTAATGAAATTCAAAGGTCCACAGTACATCTACCTTCAAGTGTGGTTTGATTCAGGGACCAAACAATGACAGTAGCATGGGCTCATTGGCTTTGCCTCCTGGGGGTGGCTTCCTGGAGATAGACTTTGCTTCCTGTAGATTTGTTCCATTTTAGGCTTTATGAATTTGACTCTCAGAGCTTTAAGGTAGCTGCAGATCTTGGCTTCATCTCCATTCTCTGCCAATTCCAGTGGTAGGGAAAGAAACCTTTCTTTCTCCAGAAACACTAGCTGACTTCTCACACTGACTCCAATCCCCAGACTGATACGAGGGAGGAGATAGGCTGGCTAGTTTAAGGCAATCCAGATGTATTTTTAGAGCAGGACCACTGTCAACTCCATCTAAACCAGGTTGGCTGAAAGTAGAGGAGAGAGAAGTACCTGAAAAAAATCAGAGTCCTATTGTTCAAAGCGAGGGGTGTGGGGAGCAACTTGTGTGATGAAGAGGTGAACAATCTACAATGTCTACATCTCTGAAGCAGGGTTCTTCCTGGGGTATTGTGGTCTTGGCTTTGGGAGGGAGTGGCTGGTTTCAGTCCCAGTACATTGCCAAGGGGGTTTCCTGAGCCTGGCCCACCTGGGACATGTGATCCAGTCTTGGAGAAAATGGCAGTGTGTCAGTGTGGCAGGAAGGGACAAGGCAGCTTTATGTGTTACAAAGTTATAACATTTGAGACCCAAAGCAATTACTAATTTTTGCTATAAATTGCTCATCTGGAAGTGAAACTGGAAAACTATTCTGAGGCTCTGTAGAAGCAACAAGAATTGAGGCCAACTAATCATAGGTTCTCAATTCAGGGGCCTCAGCAAGGTGCTGGTAGAGGGTAGGGGGTGAGAGGCAAATGGCCCAGGGCCACCTGCAGGGCAAGTGAGATCAGCACACTCCCTGGCAGCTCCTGGGTCTAGTTGTCTCACATGAGAGATCAGACAGATCCCCCCAAACACCCTTGGGATCCTAAGGCTTGTCACACACTAGGCATCACAGGGTCAAAAGAAAGACATTCTGGAGAATTTTATGCTTATAAAACATTCAGAAATGTGGCAATCATGTGCCCATAATCCAGATTTGATACATCCTGACATTTTGACATATTTACTTTATATCTTTTTTAAAAAATAGAAATACAACATTTCAAATTAGTAAGACTTCTTGTAGCTGTCATTTATGTCCTTTCCTTCCTTCTCTCCCTAGACAAAGTGTGGCTGCGGCTTCTACTTTTACTATAAATGCAGATGTTCATAAAAATATTTATTAATATTTTTTAGATTTTCAAATTTTATGCCAATGGCATCATAGAGTACCTATAATTCTATATTTGTTTGCGATGTATCCATGTTGACAGATAAAGACCCAGTGCATTCATTGTAAGTGATGAATAGCATTTCACTGAATAAATGAATAGACTATAATTTATTTATTCCCTGCCATAGCAGAGATAATGGGCATCCTTGTCTTTTTCCTCACTTTAAACAGAATACTTTCTAAAGTTTCAGCATCACGTATGATGTTTGCTAGAGGTTTTTGACATGTGCCCTTTATCGTGTTAAAGAAACTTCCTAACGTTTCTAGTTGACTGAATTGTTATTTTACCAAATGCTTTTTTGCACTAACAAGATGACCCTACGAATCTTCTCATGTAACTTGTTAATACAATTAATTTATTTGCTAGGTATTTAAGGCAGACACAGCTAGTTGCCTGCTCAATATTCATTCTTCCTCCTTTTTCTTGCTAACAGAATCCTGGTTTTGTTTGGGTCAGCAATGGTGAAAGTTAATTATGATTATACTCTTCACTGTTTTGCATCCTCCCTTTGACATAGAAGTGGCATCCTGATGTCTGACTGATGACCTGTGAGTGTGATTCTGCCAGGAGGACTCAGGGAAAATAAAAGGAGAAAACATGGCACACAGATCCCTTCGTCTTTCCTCCTCCTTCCTTTCTTGAACCTGGGTTCCTGTGCTGGAACTGGCAGCAACACTTATAGAACCCTAAAAATAAAAAAAAATAAAAAAGTAATAGACCATCAGTCCTGATATTGATGAGCCATTGAGCTAATATCAGTAACTGTCTCCCTCCAGATTTCTTGTTGTAGGAGTAAAATAAATGCCTGTTTGTTCAAGCCGTTCTAGACAAATTTTTTATTGCTTGAACCTGAACATGGTTCCAACCGACAAAATTTCAGTGATAAGCATCTTTATATTCTTTTTTTTTTTTTAAATCCTCACCTGAGGATATTTTGAATCTGAACATGGTTCCAACAGACAAAACTTCAGTGATGAGCATCTTTGTATTCTTTTTTTTTAAAATCCTCACCTAAGGATATTTTTCCATTGATTTTTAGAGAGTGGGATAGAGGGAAAGACAGAGAGAAATATCACTGTGAGAGAAAGATAGAGGGAAAGACAGAAATATCAATGTGAGAGAAACGCATTGATTGATTGCTTCCTGCACATACCTGGAAGAGCCTGCAACTGAGGAATGTACCCTTGACCAGAATCAAACCCTGGACTCTTCAGTCCACAGGCCTATGCTCTACCCACTGAGCAAGACTGGCTAGGGCCATCTTTGTATTCTTGAAATAGCCCCTACTTGGTCACTGTGTATTTTAAATACAATATTGTATTTACTCTGCTAATATGTTAAGTTTTTTTGCCTTGTGTTCATTGGTGAAATATAACTTTTCCTTTCAATACTATTTTTATCCACCAGAGTAGATCCATACAATAGACGAGCAGCTTTTCCTCTCATTCTAATCTTTCTAAAAATTCATATAGCATGATGCATACATGCCAACATTGAAGCCGCCTTTCTGAGCCTGGTGCCTTTATTTCTTTGGTGAATAAAGTTCTCATTAATTTAGTTGAGACTACATTTAGCACATGCCTGGCACAGAGAAAGTGTTTTACCAATGGCAGTTGGTGCTCCTATTGCCAGTTTTACCATTACAGCTTTCTTGTTATTCTAGTCCAATTTTTATATTTGATTCTGTAAAAGGTAAAACTTACCTTCTTATTTTTCACCTTGTCACTTACAACTGATTTTATGCCTTTTACTCTTCTTTCCATTGAATTTTAAATTGTATTTATATCATTTTCTACACATCCCCATTTCCATCCCTCCATGAAATAAATCTATTTGGAAAGATATATAATTGGCTTGTGGCTTCAGCAAGAATCAATATGTCATTAAGCAATAATTTATATTTCCAAAACAAGATAAGTTAGTAAGAAGTTAAAAGACAATGTCTTATGAAATAAAAGTATATTAGTTAAAGATTTTTTTGATGTGATGCATTTTTCTGTGAAGAAAAAGTAATGAAAACTCATTATATTTATAACAGATCTATAATTGTTGCCATATTCAAATTTTGTCCTCAAGTTTTATTTAACATGCTTTTCTCTTCTTTAAATGACCTTTGTCCCAAAACTCAGAGCCAGCATATAATGAGCATGAGACCCTGAGTCTGGGTGGAAACTGTGACAAAGTGGCATCAGAGATTTTAATGAGAAGAGAAAATACAAGGGGGGGGGGGGAGTAATGGTGGAGTCCAATGTTCATTTAGATCAAATTGAGTATAAATATTTACTTTAAGAGCAGTGCAGGATCAAATCTTCATTCCCCTGCTACAAAAACTACCCTTTAAAACACGCCTGAGTCAAATCACATGGAAATGTGAACAATAACTCTTTTTATTCTTCTACCTCACCAGTCCACCAAACAGAATAATGAATAAGCTACCAAGTGCACCCAACAGTGCAGGCTTCATGATTTGTATTTACAGGGACCATTCTTTTTAAAAGAAATAGGAGCAGTCTGATTCACTGGTAAATCATATGGTGAGGGTTTGGGCTGTGCGTGCTGGGTCATAACATATGAATGCTGCCACCAAACACACACTGGCTGCTACTATAGCAGCTGCGAATGTCACCCTGTGGGCTAAAAGTATCACTAAGAAAACACCCTGTATTTGTTTCATTATGGAACTCATCTGTAAGATTTTCCCAATCCTCCCTTTTACTCTATTGTGAGCACATAGGAACTCGAATCCTTCTAAAACAATGCTCAAAAAGTAATGTGTCCCCTGGGGCCAAGATCCCCAGAAATTAATCAGAGATTTAAATTAAATGTAACTGATGACAGCAATGAATATGAAGACATTCAGATTTGCCTAAAAAGAACAAATAATATTCCCCTTTCCAAAACACTCAACTCTTAAAGAAACATTCCTTACCAGTCTGATCCCCAGCCTGATCACATTGAATGAAGAACTTTTTTTTTTTTCAATGTTGATCATTAGTTTAAAACATTATGGTGTTGGATTAGGTACTTTATGTTAAAAACTTATGTAAAAAGTTTAAAGCTGCTAAAAAAATTTTTAAATCACAAAGGGATATATACAAAAATATAAAAATTATCATTTGGGTATTAGTACACATCAAAAAGGAAAGCATATATAATCTGTTATTTTTTGAGAAGCAATTACTGTCTCAATTGAATTACCTAGTGATTAACAGAAAAATATTTTAGAGGGAAGATAAGGCAATCCTGATACTGGTTATATCAAGCACATTGTGAGAGAGGTAGGAGATAAAAGTGAATATAGAGTTTCAACATCCTGACCCTAACCTTTGATAGTCAGATAAGAATGTTCACTATAGAGGAAATGAAATTCAGCAACATATGATTAGATCACCATGTGCAGAGAGAGGAGATCTTATTCTTGGCATTTCTTTATGATACAAGAATAAAAGCATTGTTTTATATCTCTCTCAGATGATGCATAGTTCATTATGTGTGTAAATTAGGAATTAAATTGACTCTTCTTTGATGTCCTACTTAATTTCTTCCTGGGAATGTGGAAACAAATCAAGAGAGACTTTTAAAATAGCTATAACTTTACTTATATAATTTTGTGGACCTTTGTAATTTACAAAACACCTTTACATTCATTGTCTGGCTTGATGCTCACCTCAATGCTGAGAGATACAACTGGCCAAGATTGTTATTATTCCCACTTTATAAATGAGGAAAAGTGTTGTCAAAGAAGTTAAATGTTTAGTCTAAGATCAAATCTTCATGTTGGAACCAAGACACAGTCTTTGTCGAGCCAATGCACAGCCGGGATATTGTCTCCACTTGCTCCCACTCTTTGCTTCCAGTTTTTCATGTGACTTGAGTTTTGACACCCTCACTATGGGCTTCATCATGTCCTATGGTGGCAAACCATTTTTATTGCAGCAAATTCAGGAAGCTCTTAGCCAAAATGACTAGTGTCACCTTGGTTTAAGATGTACATCAGAGGAAGAGTGAAAACTTTTCTCTCTTATGCCTATTTTTGTCTCAGCCAAGCACTTGTCCAGTGTATACGACAATTTGTGATATGCATGTGTGGTCCAGAAAAAAAGCACCACATGTGTTTTCATTGTACAAAATAAACCCATGATAGTCCTTTGCAAGATACAATAAAATTCTTAGCTCCTGCTATAATTTGTTTTAGGGTAACATTTTGACTATATTATAGTCCTAATGGCCATCCCAGCCAAAAAAAGAAAAACAGAAAAACACAATAGAGTTAAAAGGGAGACCTCTGAGTTTCTCTACATCTAATCGTAGTGTTGAGAAATTAGGATGCTGCTGTTTTATGTTTATTTTACTTTAACAATGTATTTAAATAAAAACCCAGTGAATAGACAAAGTTTCACAGCAGAAATAATAGCAATTTTCTCTGCAGAGTTGACCCTACAAGTCAAGACATACACGGTTTCACTTTTTAAAGACAAACTGACTATCACACTGCAAAAGGATCGGCGCAAATGATGGAAATACATAGCACATACTTGTGGGAGAAGAGTTAAAGGCAATTAATCCCTGCCGTTTCCTGACAAATAAATGTGTGTTCTTGTGTAAATGCCCAGGGGGCAAGTTTAGTTTATAAATGACACGAAGGAACTGCTTCCCCCGTCTCCCAAAATTAAAAGGCATCTCTGCAGCCTTGATTATGTGGGATTGCTTCAGATAATTAAAGAATTGATAAGCAAAGCATCCTAGCAAGGCAAATTGTAAAGAAGACTTAGGGCTCTTTAATTTGTCTGTCACAAAGCCTGAAGCAGAGATATTGTGGAAATGGAAATAATCAAAATAAAAAGAGTTAAACATAGCTAATGTGTACAGAGCACTTGTTCTGTGTATGCATTGTGCTTTCAGAGAAAACACCCACATGAATTACATAATTCTATACTCATTTCATGCATAAAGGTATTGTGGCTTAATAAGCTTATGTGACCAGCCCAAGATCACACTGGTAATAAATGGTTTAATTGTAGTTCCAACCTGGCCCAGGAAAGAGCCTTACAGAAAATATCAGGTATTCTGGTTCCACTTCTAACTCCTTTCTAACTGTGGTTTGGATAATTCACAATATATTTGTGCACTTTAGTTTCCTCATCAGTAAAATTTTGAGCTCAATAATTCCCAGTCTGTAGTTGGCAAACTCTTGGGGTGTGGAAGGAGCAAGAAATGAGCTAAGAATTCATTCCAAGGAAATGTGTGCATAACATTTCTTCTGCCTGTTCTGGTATGCCTTTGGGGTCCTTTGATTCTAATTTAGGAAGAAAACATGGTATCTCGATATTTATCAAAAATAATTCTATTGACAAATAACTGTCAAATATTCCTACCCATTTCTGTTATTCATTTGAGAAAAATTGAGTCTATAATGTACCAGAGATAGTGCTTGGAGCAAAAATAGATATAAAATAAGAATTAGATGTGTTTTTTAATCTCAGGAGGTACATGGTTAATGGGAATACAGACATCTAACATATGGAAGGATAGATAATAAATAGTGGGATAGAAATAAAGAAAGAAATATGCAGGATGCTGTGGGAGCCAAGTAGGAGGAGTGCGGAAACACCTTGTTGATATGGAAGGCTTCATGGATATGAGCTGGAAGGACTTCCAGCAGAGAGAATGGAAGGTGTTCTGTAGGCACACTGTGTTCCCAGTAGGATAAGAAGCTCAGTGTGATTAGATGTAGGTGAAGAGGTGAATTTGGCCATTTAGGCAAGAGACTGATTGAAACTAGCTTTATGCCATGCTTAGGAGTGTGAATTTTTCCCTGTAGTCAATAGGGAATGACAAAGAATTCTAAAGTTGAAGATCCCATAACTGATAAAGCTCATCTTTAAAATGAATAGGATTTTCAAGTACTTGAAGAAGAAGAATTTGAATTCAGTAGACATCATCCTTATTCTTCCTGTTTTCTTTTCCCTATTCTCCACATCTAAATAGTTATACATTGAGCACCAATTTGTATCTCTAATTACCTATTTCTTTCATCTTCTTTTCTTAACCTCAGCCAACTTCTTGAACTTCTGCTCAGAACTTCTGTAATAGCCTCCTAATTGGTCTTGTTGCTTCATTCTTGTGTCTCTTCAATCCATTGTCCATGTGGCAGCCAGAGTCATCTTCTAAAAGGAAAAGTCTGTCATGCCCTTGCTTAGACACTTTTTATTGCCCTTTAATAAAATCCAAACTCCCTCGAATGGTTTATGAACCCAGTGTGATCTGCCTCTGCTCATATTCCCAGCCGATTTTGTGTATCCCTCTCCTTTATCCAATAAGGAACAGCCAAGACTGGTCTCCTCTCCTTTCCTCAAACACGCCATCCTCTTCCTCTCAAGTCTTCACAAGAGTCTTCCTTTGCCTGAAATGCTCTTCCTCCATCATCTCCCGTATGATTTCACCTTAATTTGGTTTCATCTACAAAGACCCTACTTCCAAATTAGGTCAATTTGCAGATACCATGGTTAGGACTTCAACATATCTTTTTGGGAATACAATTCAACCCACAACAGTCCCCTCCCACACTGCATAGGACTGACCTGTGCAACTAATAGGATGTGGAAAAATGGCAGTATGTGATTAGGTCATAAATGACATTGCAGCTTACCCTTGTTCTCTCTTGGGTCACTCACGCTGGGGGAATTAGTCTACATTGAGAAGATACTCAAGCAGACCCCTGGAAAGGTCCACATGAGGAAGAACTGAGAGCACCTGCCAATAACTGGCACCAACTTGCTAGGCACATCAAGTTTTCAGATGATTGCAGCTTGGCCAACATCTTAATCACAATCTCATGAAAGGCCTTGTGCCAGAGTCATCAACCTTAGCAAGTTCTGAATTCCTAGCCCATAGGAACTTTGAGATAATACATGTTTAATGACTTAAAACTACTAAATCTGGGGTAATTAGCTACACAGCAATAGATAACTACTACAGCCTAATTTTTTGTTTTGTGTCTGATATAAAATAAGTATTTAAGCCCTAGCTGGTTTGGCTCAGTGGATAGAGCATCTACCTGCAGACCAAAGGGTCTCAGGTTCGAGTCCAGTCAAGGGCACATACCTTGCCCTGACTGGTTTGGCTCAGTGGATAGAGCGTCGGCCTGCGGACTAAAGGGTCCCAGGTTTGATTCTGGTCAAGGGCATGTACCTTGGTTGCGGGCACATTCCCAGTAGGAGGTGTGCAGGAGGCAGCTGATCGATGTTTCTCTCTCATCGATGTTTCTAACTCTCTATCCAACTCTCTATCCCTCCCCCTTCCTCTCTGTAAAAAATCAATAAAATATAATATTTTAAAGAAAAGGGCACATACCTTGGTTACAGGCTCTGGCCCGGGCCCTGGTCAGGGCTTGTGCAAGAGGCAACCAATTGATGTGCTGCTCTCACATTGATATTTCTCTCTGTCTTTCTCATTCTCTTTTACTCTCCCTAAAAATCAATGGGAAAATATCCTCAGGTGAGGATTAACAAAATAAGTATTTAATAAATCTTAGCTATTATTATTACTAATAATAACTATTTACAAAAAGAATTCAATATTATTGCTTTAGGTATTATTTAAATCTACTTATAATTCACCCATCCACAGTTATATCTGCAAAATATGATAATGTCCAAAGGCCCCAGAAAGAAGAATAATCTCACTGCAGTAGAAAAACAGAAGCTACCATTTATTCAAAAGAAAGAAACCACTAATATATACAAAAACATGAATGAATCACAAAATAACTATGCTGAGCAAAAAAGGTCTGACCCAAAAGAATATATGCTGTATGATTCTATTTTTATAAAACTCTAGGAAAAGACACCATCTAATCTATAGTGACAAAAAGCAGATCAGTGCTTGCCTGGAGCAAGGGATGAAGGGGTAGATTGACTGCAAAGAGGCACAAGAGAACAGTTAGAGGTGATAGAGATGTTCCATATGTTGATTGGAGTAGTCACATAGGGGTACACACTTCAAAACTCATCAAATTGTGTCCTTAAAATACATACATTTTATTATATGTAAATTATATCTCAATACAGTTGATGAAAAATGTACAATTTTCTGAGCATTCATGAGCCAACTGTTTTACGTAATTATCTCTAGTACAAAAGCAATAGCTTTGTATTTTGAAAATGAAAAATGAAACTCAGAGAAATTAAGTGACTTCTCAAAGCCACACAGTGTTAGGCCCAAATCCTTTTGCTTATTTCAATATGCTTTATTAAAGTTAGAAATAATTTTACATGTCATCTAGTCCAGAGATGGACAACTTCAATATTTTTAGGAGCTTGGCCATAAAGATATATAAAAGAGGGAGGTTGAGACTATTTTTCTGGGCATGGGGAAGATACTCACTAAATAAACACAGGGTCATAGTGAACATTTTACAGATGAGGAAGCTGAGACTAAAGAGATTTAATAAATTATTTGCCTATGGCTACTCAGTTACAAAATGGCAGATTTTTTAAAGGTGAGAGACAAGTTGAGGTAGGTAGATTAGTGAAAGAGATGAAAAGTGGGAAGGCTGACACTTAAAATAAAATTCCAGTATGTAAGACATGATTGCACTTATGCATTATCCTATATAATAAAGAGATAATATGCAAATTAAACCCTCACGCCCTCACAAGATGGCTGCCTACAACCAGGCCAGCAGGGGGGGTTAGTGAGGGCTGACCAAATGACTGAACAGGAGGATGTGTGGGGCGACCAGGTCAGCAGGGGGGTTAGTGAGGGATGACCAAACGACTGAACAGCAGGCTGCGTGGAGCAACCAGGCCAGTAGGGGGGTGCAGTTGGGGGCGACCAGGCCAGCAGAGGGGACAATTGGGGGCAATCAGGCTGGTGAGGGAGGCAGTTAGGAGCAACCAGGCTGGCAGGGGGGGCAGTTGGGGGTGACCAGGCAGGCAGGCAGGTGAGCCATTAGGAGCCAGCAGTCCAGGATTGTGAGAGGGATGTCTGACTGCCGGTTTAGGCCTGATCCTCAAGATAGGGCCTAAACCAGCAGTCAGACATCCCCCAAGGGGTCCTGGATTGGAGAGGGTGCAGGCTGGGCTGAGGGGACCCCCCCACCCTGTGCATGAATCACAAATTTTGTGCACTGGGCCTCTAGTACAATAAAAAATCAAACGTTTAGTAAGAGAACACATAGCATAGTTCACGTGAGTTTCGATGACTAAATCATTTTCCTGCTCATTTTTCCACCCATAAATTTATTGACCCCAACACTGCATGCAGAATACTGTGCTTGGAGATCTGCTCTTCCTGCATGCCACGTGTACCATCCCCTTTGAATCCTCCACAACATCAGTTCCATTAGCCTCCCCCTCGTTCAATAAGTCTTCTGACTACCATTCATACTGCACATGTAGAACTTTGCTCCACTGCCCTGGTCTCCAATTATCTGTAAAACACACTTTACACTTTATTATAGCCCTGTATAATGCTGTCTGGTCCACTAATTGTTTTAAATGTGTGTGTCTTATCTTCCAAGCTAATTTGCAAGGGATTTCTGAACAAGAGTAAATATCTTAAATGGCTTAATAGTCCCATTGCACCTGGCACAAGGTTAGGCACACAGAAGACTCCCCGTCAGTTCTTTTCAGTTGACTATCCTGGTGCCCTGGATAGCAGCACGTCTTAGCTAGGTTTCTCAGAATCCCAACCTGAGATACGAATTCGAGTGCAAGTAGATTGTTTGATATGTGATCTCTAGAAGTACTGGGAGGGGCTTAACAGTGAAACAAGGAAAGAAAAAAGCAACAATAGGAAATATTCATGAGCAGATTGTTGTGTGGGAATTGGAGCTCAGTCCCACTGGGGACTTCTGGAAAAGTCTGTGGAATACCCCCCTTATGTTGTCTAACCTGTAGGGTGAGGAACAGAGGTATTTATTCACCAACTCCCATTCATCGCTGGTTGAGAGTTGCTTCTTGGATCAAAGAAAGTCCCCAGGCAGAGAGTCCCAGGTGTGGGCAGTAAGAAGCCATTGGTGTGCACAGGAATGAGAACTGCTAATGGGATATGTCAGGGCACCGACAACTTCTGCTACACAGCACATTTCAATCAAAAGAAGGCTTTTTGCGGGGACAACACCAACCATGTGATGATCTCTGGAATACAAAAATAAATACAACATGTTCCTTGTCTGGCAGGAATGTAGCTCTGTTACTTCTCATGGAAGATTCTGGAGAAAGGCAGAAAAAGAAAGAGGAGGAAGAAAAAAATAGCCCAATCTCCATTCCCTTTCAGTCTATAGTCTCTGATGAAAATTTTATGCGATTCTGCCCACCAATTCATTACAGTCATGGTTTCCAAATAGCCATCATGCTTAATGGCTGGCAGTCACTGTCAGAGTGGCACAGAGTCAGACCAGAGCTTGGCAGATGAAAGAGGTATCTTTGCTCACCTCGGGTCCCCAGTGAGCCCCAGCTCTGCTTCGGTGATAGCTCTACATCAATATTTCATTAACCCATACCAAATATGCAACATGATTATCTGTGCAAATTAAACTAATATTTGAAACAAGGAGGAAAGAATCATGGGAGAGAGAGTCATTTACCACAAAGACTCCTCAAAGAAGTTATGAGGAAAAGGCGACCGTATTTTGTGCTTTTGCCGTACAATGAAGCAGTCTGTTCTTGTGAAGTACTATAATTATAAAGCAATTTGCTACCTCTAATGGGAGGACTTTTCTTTCATAAAATATTAACTAAATATAATATCAGTGCAATAGGTTAGAAACAGTCTTAGTTTCTCCATAAAAAGTCAATTTGTAACCACTGTAAATGCCTTCTTGGAGATGATGGGAGACAAAACATGCCCATTGCCACTTGGCCTTGAATTAAGCGCAACACATTTTCCCGTCCTCTCTTGATTTGATGCTAAGTGCTTTCCCCTGTAAACATGTTAATTTGCGATGCCGTTCTATCTTCTTGCTGAAAAAGTTCTCCAATGACGGCACCACTGGTACCCAGGCAGTGTTGTAATGGTCGTGGCCCAAAAACCTGGAATGCCAATACATGAAAAAACTCAAGTTTAGGTTGAGGGCTTAGTTTGTAAAGTCCCAACCTCTTTGTACTGTAGGATTACCTGCACTTTTTCAAATCATGGAAAGGGATGGTTCTTTCCGTGAGACAAGTTCTCCAGGCAGGATTGCTACCCAGATTGCAAACACAGGCAGTCTGGAATCAGCTCAATTCTGCAGTCAGGACAGACAAAGGTTCTCTTTGCAAGTAGGAAAGTCAAAGACTAGCTTTTTCCCCCTCTACTTATTTTTTTCCTTCTAACTTGTATTCTTACATAAAATTTAGTTCTCTGTTGTTTTGGTGTGTGAGTGTGAGTGTGTGTGTGTGTGTGTATGTGTCCCCCCTCTACTTACTTTTTTCCTTCTAACTTGTATCCTTACATAAAATTTACTTCTTTGTTGTTTTGGTGTGAGTGTGAGTGTGTGTGAGTGTGTGAGTGTGTGTGTGTGTGTGTGTGTGTGTGTGTGTGTTTTATGCTCTGAAACTTGCATACTGAAGTCAAGAACTGTTTCCCCAATGCTGCTTGGTTATTACCATTTCTCATCCAACCAGGGGCAGCAATCACTCTCTAATGATCCTGGATGATTTGGGTTTTGTTTTTTTTTTCTCAGAAAAAGAGGCAATCTAAAGTGAAAAGGGAAGATCGATCCTGGATGATTTGGGGTTTTTTTTTTCCTCAGAAAAAGAGGCAATCTAAAGTGAAAAGGGAAGATGTTTATCTCCCAGGACGATTTGAAGCCACTGTGCCATTTTTCACTGAGAGGAAACACAAAAACAAAAATCGCCCAAATAACAAAAACCAAAACAGATCCCCAAACAATTTTGTTTCTGAAACCTTCTTCATTAGAAGTGATGCATAGAAAATCCATACTTGCTCATTTGGAAATTGCCTAAGGGCTGCATCCACTTGAACACATTCTGTTGTTGGTTTACACTTTTTAAATGTATCGTCAAACTCTATTGATCTTAATCAGCAAAATCTTTTTTGTTTTCTAGTTCTTGGGAGTCTCCAAATTAGCCAGGAAGTTTTGCAAGGAGCAGGTATATTATATTAGGACCAGGAGCAGAAGCATATTTTAGATGAACGTGACTGCAAACTAGAAGTGGACCCCTGGCCCTATATAGGGAAACATTCAATATAATTTCTGAATGGACAAATGAATCCATGAGTTTAATCAAATATTCACATTTAACTATTAGAATATTGTTAAAACAAGTTGTGAACTGGAATTATAACATGAGCTAATATTTAAATATATATTTTGTCTGCATATTCCATTATGATTATATTGAATATAGTATTACTTTTCTTGACCTTATAAATGTATATTTTTATATATGGTAAAATAAAATGTATATATGTATACACATACATAAATATGGTAAAGGAAAATAAACTGGAGGAATATGCACAAACTGAATCTCTCTGGGAGGTAGCATTTGAAGGGATGGGGGACTTCATTTTAGTTGTGAAAATGGAAAAAATTCGGTTGTGACTCTTTCAAACAAACAAGGGTAGAATACAGCCTAACAGAAGAAACATGCATGGAACCATCTCTCAGCTTTATCAAATCCTCACATCATGCCATATTTTGCTTGAGATCATTTTTTAAAGGAACCATTTCAGATATAATAGAGCAGCTTTTCATTTTTCTACATTGTCTCCATGCTATTTGAATGTCATATAATGAACATATTTGTGATCTGTTAAAAAAAAATCAGTTCCAATCTAAAAATAAATGGTAGACATAGCCAAACTGAAGGGAAGTGAGCTTCAACGGCTCGTCCGTGGTTGTGTTTCCAAAAAGTTTTTCTGCATCTGCTATTAACAAGAGGCAAGCTTGCCTATTGCCTTCCACTCCCAGCTGTCTGGCCACTGAAGTGGCGAGTTGGGACTGAGAAACACAATGTCCATGTAGGTGCCGGTGGGTTGGCGAGCCACATGTTCCTCTTTATCCCTGTCAGCTACAGGCCCTATTAACTATTTTTAATGAATCACCACTGCTTTTACTTTTGCCATCAGCCATGACCTTCACCATTTAGAAACACATGGTCCCTCATAAACGATAGCCCACGACATATAAACTTGAGAAGGATTCTATCACAGCTCAAACTACAGTATCTATCACTAAAACAAACAGCTCGTTCTAGCTGAAGAGACACTCAGATATATCACAAAACCAACCTTCCATATTTTGAAATTTACTGCCCCGTGTTGGCTGATTTTTTTTGGAGGAGGCCAGGCAACCTTGCTCACTTAATACTTTTGATAAACTTCTGCTGACAAGGAGTGTGATTAATGATGGTTAAAAGAATTGAATCAAGAGTAGGAAAGACAGAGCCAAAAAAGCAGACTGCCGGGCTGATGGAAACTAACGTCTCTACAGAAATATATGATGGACCCTCCTTTTTTTTTTTTTTTTTACCATGCCAAGTAATTACTTGCACAGGCCTGTTGTAATAATTCCTATTACAGCCAAAACGGAAAAGTCAGTAACTCACCGCCCTGGGACAAGGTGAAGGCAAGGCCAGAGTAGCATGGATCAATATTTCATTTACTCACTGAGGTTAGCTCCTATCCCTGTATCCAATTCTTTTACAGAAAGCCATGAAAGAAATGAGGTTTGCTGCAAAACACCAATACAGGGGCCTTGTTTCCTTGGGGTGCTTATGAGGGAAGCAGAGCAACAAACCCTTTCAGGAAAACAATATGCACTCAAGGTCACTCATTACTTGCTACTGTTGGAAAATAAAGTGCCATTAGCCTGATATGAGTAATGGACATCAATCAACTGCAGACGAGAAAAAGTATGTTTTCAACTTGGTGGTGCTGCTGGTAATGAATGAGCCATTTGAACACTGTCTACACAATTTGACAATTGTGGAAAAATTTTCTCTTGACAGTGTATCATTTGTTTTTTGTTGTTGTTTTTTTTTTTTGTTATTTTAAAAAAAACAACATTAACATTTATCTTTGATTACCTCCTGCCTTTAAAAAAGGAAAGAAAAGAAAGGGAGCAGGAGGCCATTATGGTTTTCTCTGCCACCAAGAAGTTTCCAGTTTGGTACTTTTCTTAAAGAGAAATCACCGGTGAACTATGAAATGCCCTAGGAAACAAAAAAATGAAGCATTTCTCAACATGTCTCCTTTTAAAGGGTTTTAAATGTTAAGATTCTCAGTCTAAGTTTTCTATGAAACTTTCTGGGAAAAAGGACCTGGTACTAATTAATTTTAGGTCCCATATGGATGTTATGAAACTAATTTATTATTATTGATGTTGAATTCTTACAATTTCACGTAAAATCAGATTTAAATACTCCCAACATATATGGACCTTACATGAAATGCACGATTTGAATATTATATACTCATTCCATTTATTGTCCCGTGTTTTGGGTTAGAACAGACTTTAATGCTACATTTGTTCTTTTTCTTACGATTTTATAAGAACCACTATTTATGAAGCATATTTCCACCATGCCTCACACTTGCATGTGGAATGGTCTTAGGAAAATTCTCTTGCACTTGCTTCTCTCCCCCCACATTTTTATTAATTCCCAGTTGCTTTTCTTAGGATTCCAGGAAGGAAGAAGGAATGAAAGGATTGATTTACTTGCTCAGAAACATAGGCTACTGGCAGTAACGACTGGTAACCTTGAATGTTTCTTACAGTTCATTTTTTCTCTGAAATAAATCTACTTCCCTTCCCTGGAACTTCAAAGCTACCCTCTACCAGATCTCCCTATCTCCATGCCATGGAATGAAGTTTAAATCAAGGCAGGGAAGTCCTGGGCTGTCATATGAGCCTTAGATGTGTGCTCATCTCTAGAAACCTAGGTCAGCTGGCCTTGACATTGACTCCGGCCAGCAGGACTTGCTGCCTGGCCAATCCACATCTTAGAAGTATTTTTTCAAGTGTTTGGGGTCTGCAGAAAAGTATGCTAGAGTTTCCTAAGAATTCTCACCCCTCCTTCCCGCCACCCCTTCAACTTGGACCCCAGGAGTATTTCGAGGGAAATTCAATCCATATGTGCCTGATTCGTGTTCACTTGACTCATTGACATGTTGTTTTCCAGGAGCTGATTGATGTACAAGGAGTCTTCTGACCTTTTTTCCTGAACCTTGCCGAGCTGCCTTTCTTTGAGCTGGAAAATTGCCTTTCACTTGGGTAAGTAGCACTTTTGAGAGTTGAAAGTTTTGAGCTCAGCTTGAAACATAGTTCCCAAATCTGCGTAGAATTCTGGGTTTGACGAATGTGGCCTCAATACTTTGTATAAAGCCCTTTCTTGCCTCATTTTTTTTTCATGTGTGACACTCATAGCTAGAGAGGAAAACCCCCACAAAGATGATGATAACTTTCAGAGCATCCAAGCAGGTATCTTTGGAAGTCACAGCGTCGCTCTGATGGTGTAAGTTGTCTAAGTCCATCTGTTCTCTTCAACCGTCTTTCACTAGCCTTGATTTCTTTTATGTGGTCCCAGCCCAAAGAACTTCCTCTGCCAAGTTTCGAGTATGTAATAAAGGCAGCAGCTGACTTTAAACCCTGCTTTGATTCTGTTAGGCAACATCTCAGCTTGGGTTAGGTTCCCTAACAAAGTATTTCAGTAGACTTTCATATTGCTACCCCTTGGAACTCATCCTAAATTATGCCACTAAATCATAGAAGTTATAAAGACAAACTACTCTCTTCATTGTTTTCACTAGGTTCAGAGGGAGCTGTGACGGGGAGTGTCTCTGCCCAGGGACAGCTGTTTAATTGATCTTGAATAGCTGGAATAACACCATGAAAGGATCGTCTTTTAGCTCTTCTAAAACTCCAGCTAGAGGACCCAAATTCGATCCAGTAGCAGGAATCTACAAACCCAAATGCCTACAGGGGACAAATAAGAAATGTAAATAAATGGAGCGGAATGACAGGGACTAGTTCAAATATTGAACTCATGTCTAAAGCTCATCCAAGCCAATGTCCAGAGTCAGCAACTAGAAATTCTTGTGGGCTTGGTGTTGCTGGGTCTCTTGGGATTTCAGAAGAATCCAGAAATCTTCTAATTTTTAAATATTTGCATCTAATTCACATATGGTAACATCTTATTTTATGAGCCAATTTTAGCCAACCAACTGGGGATATTTACTATACAAAGTGACAGAGGGAAAGAAGAATAACAGCAGTTGGCAATTTATGGGTAATTGTCATGTGCCAGAAACTACGCTAAGTGCTTTCCAGACATTATTTCATTTGCTCCTCACCATAATCCTACCATATGGATATTATTCTTTTTCTCTGTTATAAGAAGAGAAAATTAAGATTTGGAGTCCTTGTTAAAAATGCAGATTCTTAAGCCCCTCCCAGACCTACTGAATCAGAATCTCTAGGCACAGGACCTCCAGGGTATTGGAATGTACATCCAAGCTGGAGAATGACTGTATCATGGTAGATCACAGAGTCTAGGCATGGAGCTTAAAAAGAATCTGATCCAACTGCCCAGTTTGCACATTAGGTTCTTAGACAGGAACTGACTTGCTTAAGCTTTGAGAGCAGAATCAGGGCTCCAACTCAAGCTTCCTGGAAGCAATAACAATAATAACGATATTGGTCATGATCCCAGATTCTACTGAAGACCTGCCACACACCAGGCACTAGACAACGAATGGTGTCACCCCTGATTTAAGCTTCAGAGGCACACTAACACAAAGATTATTCTCTCTATTTTATAGGCAAGTAAACAGGCTTAGAGGAATAAAGTGGTTTTCAAGGTCACTCTGAGAAAAGTAAAGGGTAGATTCCATTTTTAAATCCAAGTATATCTGTTTCCAAATCCAGGGCCCTTGCCATTATACAAGGACAAAATTGCTGGGTCCTTCCCACGGAATGTTGATGGAACTATGTCTATGAAGCAGAAGGTACGAGAGCACATTGAAAGAAACCCATGACAACGATGGTGGTGGTGAAGGTGGTGATACTTATAAGGAGGATGAGGCTGAAAAGGAGGAAGAGTCAGGAAATATCAAATTGCCCCAAAGGAAATCAACTGATAGAATCACCAACTTGCTGAATGAACAGCCTCAGAAGCCTCTTATCCACTGAGGGGCTTGGTGCCCTCATCTTTCAAGTTAAAGAGATTGTCGTATGTAATCTTCATGCTCCCGTACGGTTTCAAACTCAGTAACTCTGGGTCATAACTATTTAGACAAAAGTAAAGTCAGGAATTCCATCCTGCCGAGGAAGTCAGGAAGGCTGCCCCGCCACAGAACCCGGCCCCAGTAGGTCTCACAACATCACTGTGAGACTTGCTTACCGTCTGAGAATCATCTGCAACACAACTTGAAAAACACAGAAAACTGCAGCTGGGGTAAGGTTATCACACCCCCTCTTAGGAGGCAGCCTGGCCTGGTCCTTGAATGTGGCCTCTGACTTTCTGGCTGGGAGAGTGTCTTCTATTGCTCTTTCTCCAGCCTTCTCTTCCTCCCAGCCTCCATGCCACCATCCCTTCTTCTCAGACAGAAAGCCAGCTTCTTCTGTGATGGAGTTAACATGCTTTTGGAGGCCAAGGTACTTGGACCTCTGCTGTACTTAGTTCAAGATCCAGCCAAAGGCCACAATCAATACCGCAAATCACAACCAAGTGACAACAAGGAAGCTCTTGTTCATTCTCTCCCCTTTTAGGGATGCCATTTTTAACACTTAGCAATTTCATTAACTCAATTTCATTAGCCTCGGTCTCCTTAAGAGGCCTGCACTAAAAGCTATCTTTGACACCAGAAAGAACTGGTCCCTACACCATGACCTGAGCAATACAGAGCTCCTCAGGGGCTCCTGTGTGTTTACATGTGGCTGTACCTCAGACATCAGCCCTCAATATTCAAAAGCACTCTGTACAGAAAGAGATCAAAGGCATTATGGCGAAGAAGCATCTATTCTGCTGAATGCATCAAGCTCTATGGATCTGTAAAAGCACAATGTCAAAGCAGTGCGATATAAATGCGACTTGTCACAAAGTTATCTTTTGTGGAGAAGAAATGCTGCCATTCAAAAACACATAAAACCCCAGCTTGCTTCTAACAGTACATACATATTATATCCTCAGATTCCCACAACTAAGTCAAATTAGGGACAAGGCAACAAGACAGACTCAGAAAAGTTTAATTTCTATGCATACTACCTGGTGAAATAAAAGGGGAAGGTTTTAATCTTTCAATACTTCTGATTTCAAGAGTAAAAGTATTTGCCCCTCTCAATTTCTCAAAAAGCTTATTTTTTTTAAAATATCTCTGCTGTTCAGTGTACACACAACACACAAGAATTCAGAAAGGAATTTCTGATGCCACGTCTAGGATTTGAAATAGGATACATGATTTCTTTTAGACTCATCTGGACATTTTAGCAATTATGGGTTGGATGAAGATATTCAGTAAAGCATTGTTGGTAATGCTGATAAACTGGAAACAACCTATGTGTCCACCAACAGAGGAACAACTAAATGAGCTATGATATAGGCGTGTTATGTAAGCAGCACAGAGAGCCACCACCAACATCTGTGTGGGATGTTCACTACACAACTCCATGGGTGCCACATATGAATGGTAACCCTGTCATAGCCACTATTGCATCATCCTAAAGGAATGAGGTAGATTAAATGTACTAATGTGAATAGATTTCTAAGACATATTGTTGAAATAAAGAAAGTTTCAAGAGAATATATAGACATTTGTTTTAATTAGCATACACTTGAAACAGTGTGTGTGTGTGTGTGTGTGTGTGTGTGTGTGTGTGTGTGTATACAAGCAAAATCTTTGGGAAAATATGGACTACATTATAGCAATAATGACTTGTGGGGGAAGGGGCAAGGGAGAAAGCTTGGGTAACTACCAGAGTACTCTCTCCATATATGTAATGTTATAATTTTGACTAAGATGAATGGAAATGTTTTAGAAGAAATTTTTTAAGAATTTAACTGAAAATTGTGGAGCAGCTTAAACTTACATTTGTGATTATTTTTACTTTATTATTATATTTTAATGTATTTATATATGTGTATTTTATATTTTATTTAAATATATACTTATGTGTACTTCTATGTTATTATATTTATTATTATTTGTGACTATTTTCCAAAAGAATCAGTGAGTGCAAGATGATGGGACTCATATGTTTTATATCTACACTAATAAAAGAGAAACATGGTAATTGGCGTACGACCGCTACCCTTTTCATTGGCTAATCAGTGAGTATATGCAAATTAACTGTCAGCCAAGATGGCGGCTGGCAGCCAGGCACTGAAGCGAGCACGAGGCTTGCTTGCTGCAGACTCCAACGTTCCCCGCCTCACTTGCCAGCCTCTCAGTTGCAACTCTAAGCAACTATATACTATGTTGCAAATAAGAAGGTAAACAAAACCCCAGAAAACAGCCGGACTGAAACCCAGCCGGACCGAAACATTGTATCCATGTTTTCAGCAGCGAGGCCTCAGAGCTAAAGCTGGCCCAGAAAAAAAAAAAAAAATGAAAACAAGGAGCGGTTGGAAGCTTCAGTCACTCGC